>NC_080677.1:606060-909090 GCF_030445035.2 Dasypus novemcinctus
CAGGTTTCAGAATAGCAAATATATACATTCTATAAACTGCTGGAGCTTGGTAAGAGGGGGATGAGCTGCCTCCAAGTAGAATGGGTTTCTCCAACCTTAGAAAGATTTTGAGGAGCGGGCCGTGCTAAGGGATGCTATGCGTGAATGACACGACTAAATCCCTTCCAATCCTAAAAATCCATAAGAAGACACACTTCCAAAACAGGCTTCCATTTAAATGTACGTGCACTCACCAGCTCTTCTAAACGTGGACTCTAAAAGGATGCACGGATCTGGTCTTGAAGATTCTCTTGGGACCAGAGCTCCGTGGCTGGTGTCTTAGATTCCCAGGGCTGCTTAGCAAAGTACCACCAATGGGGGGCTGACAGCAGTCGAAGTTCAGGAGCCTCACATTCTGGAGGCGGGAAGTCTGAAATCAAGTTACCTGCCGGCCCTGCTCTCTCTGAAACCCGTAGGCGAGTCCTTCCGGGCTCTTCTAGCTCCTGCTTTGCCGGCGTCCTTGGCACACACCGGCTCGTCGATGCAGCACTCTGCCGCTTCCATCTTCCCCACGGCCTTCTTCCCAGTGTCTGTCTGTCTGTCCAGTTCTTCCCTTCTTATAAAGACACCAGTGATGCTGGATTCCACCCACCCTAGTCCATTTTGGCTTCATCATAAGGAATTACACCTTCAAAGACCCTCTTTCCAAGTGAGGTCCCATTCATGGAGCCAGTGGGGGGATCTGAAGAGCTCTTTTGGGGACACAGTTCAAGCCATATGAGAGGGAGGCTTACTCCCAGTTCTCTGTCCTTTTATACCTGTGGGCACACTCTGTCTATTTCTGTAGGACACAGGCCGGCGACCTCTGTGTGGGCCCCTGCGATGGCTCATGGGTGCTAGCAGGCAGTCTGTCGGGGTTTCTCAGGCTGTTTATTTCCTCCTCCTGAGTTAAGTCATTTGCATTTGATCTGAGTTGAGACCCACGGCTTGCATGGTATAGACATAGCAGCTGCTTCTTCAGGGATAATACGCTCGTGCAGAACTGCTTTCCCCTTCTCCCTTAGTACTTTTCATTTTCTCTAGGGTTGAAAGTCATGGGAAACTTAAAAAGCAGGTTCTCGTTTTCATAGCCTCGAGGTCATAATCGGTGAACTACAGCCCAAGTAGAGGACACAGATGTTTTGTGTGTAAACCATTCCATTTTTTAAAAAAATTGAATTAATGGTAGTAGTTACAAATTGGGAGATTTCACAGGGAAAATGTAGATTTTAAGTTTCTTTAAAGAATGGGAAGTACTGGCAGATTGGGTCCACTTTCCTGCCACTTGGCAATTGGCTGGGTGGTAACTCTCCCCTTGAGAAGGAGATTGAGAGTCCAGTTCCCTGTGACGCCACCAAGCTTGATTTGCTTATTCAAGTACCTGCAGGTCCACTGTTGGCACTGAAGTTCAGACTCAAAGTTCCCACCTGGCTCAGAAATGGCACAGCCATTTTATAGGTACAGTTCTCATCTCTGTTTTTCCTCTCATCCTTATTTTCCTTTGCCTTTCTGTTTTAGTTTGCTAGAGACTGCCAAGGCAATATACTAGGTATGGATTGACTTTTACAGTGGGGATTTATTAATGTACAAGCTTACATTCTAATGCATGAAAATGTCCAAATCAAAACATCATCATGTGACACTTTCTCCTGTGGGTGATGAGGCTTGTGGCTGCATTTTCAGGTCTCTGCCTTTTCCTCCGGGCTCCCCTGCTTTTAGCTTCTGGCTTCAGTGTCTCCCTCTTAGCTCCTTTGGGTTCCTCTCTGTCGCCTTTTCCCCTCTCTATGTTTATCCCATTTATAAAGGACTCCAGTAAGAAGATTAAGACCCACTCTGGAGAGCAGATGTAGCTCAAGTGGTTGAGCGCCTGCTTCCCATGCACGAGGTCCTGGGTTCAATCCTCAACACCTCCTAAAAACAAAACAAAGTTGAAAAAACACACTCTGGTCTATGTCTTACTGGAGCAATCTAATCAGATGGCCCTTCCCTGGATCTGATCTGGTTCGCAATAGGCTCACATTCACAGGAATGGACCAACTTAAGAACTTAATTTTCTGAGGTCCACAAGACTCAAACTACCACAATCCCCCACTCATTCTATTTCCTCTGTGTGTGCTTATGTTAATTTATTTGTGCTTATTTGTTAATTTATTTGGCCTTTATGACATATCTTGATAGACCTGACTCAAATTCACATATTTCAAATATAGAGCAATATAAAACACAATTAGGTAGACACCTTGTTATTTTTATGGTTGACATTACTGCTGGTGTGATTTTTTTAACTAATAAAAATTATTGTGCCAAGTGCAGTCCTGTTTAGAAGAGAGGGAGAAGGCCCACCTGCCACCTTGTGGGGTGGAGGGACCACCTTTTGTGCTGCCATTGGAGGACGCACCTCACCACCCTACCCCGCTCTTCTGGTTAGAGTCTTTCAGCGATATTTTTAAAGTAAAAATTGATGGAGGAAACCAAATTCCTGGAAACTTCCACTTGCCCACTGTCCTTTTCCTCCCAGACCTTTGACCACCTCCCTGAGCTCCCTTGCCCCCTCATAACTAGGAGTTTAATCTTCAGAAACAGTCTTTTCCAGAACATGGGCTGGTCTCCGTCTGGAAGAAAAAGTGACCCCAGCTTTGATGACAGAGATCATCTCAATCAACATTGTTTATGCCACGCTCCGCCACAGGGAGAAACGTAAGTTTGAGGCAGTCTGCTGTTGAGATAAGGTGATATGGATCAATTCACAAAGGAGTGGATAAAAACAGGTGATGCAGGAATTTGGAGGCAATGCAATTCCTGAAGAGTGAGGGGGATGGAAAAGTGTGAGATCCATGGAAAAGGAAAAATCTTGAATTAATTGGACCCCAGAGGAATGCAATACATACTAACATGTGGGGATCAAGATTTTAGAAAGCCCTTTGAGGTAGGGAAACAACTAAGCAAGCTACAGATTTAGGGATATGCAGAGTGCATTTGTGTGAGCAAATCATTTCAGCTGCACAAGAAAGTATGCTCAATAGGGATTACAGTTTAAGTGTGAAAGATAGAAAAAGGAAGATTCTGTATTGTGCTTTGAAGACCAAGCTAAGATATATGTTTATTTGTTTTTTTAAACAATCAAACAGTGAACATTTTTGAATGGGGGGGTTGGACTGCTGGTGTGGTCAAAGTGATAGTTTTAAAAATTTGCATAAATTAAAAGAAAAATCCTTGAGTCCCTAAAAGGAGGTAGCTTGAGGAAGATCCATGACAAGAAGACCAGTTATGAGACTTTTGCAAATTCTGAATGGAAAGGGATTACCAGATGGTGTTCAGTAAAGTTGAAAAGAAAGAGAGACATAAAGGCACTGGAAGGAGAGCCAGGAAGTGACAATGCTAGCTCCAGGTCTGCGGCCAGGGCGAGCTGAGGAGCTCAGTTTCCACAGTGGGTTTGAAGAATGGAGATTTGCCCACACGGAGGTGCTAGCCCAGCCCTGGAGATGAGGGACTGACCCTTGGAGGCAATATCTGGTCCACTCTGCTGTTACCATGGTAGCTGAAGATTTGAGAGTGAAAGAGGTTTCTGAAGAGAGGAGCACAGGAGGAGAGCAGATAGGTCAAGAAAGGGACTTGCCTGAATTTAGTAGATGGAGGACGATGTAGAAACTGGAGAAGACAGAAAGAGCAGAGCAGTCAAGAATCCCCAAAGAACACTCACTTAATAAGTAAAGATGTGGAATCATTTCCCTTGTAACCAGCTGGGTGATGTTTATTATTATTGTCAGGCAGTTTGACACACTAAACCTCAGTATTCAACAAAAACGATGGCTGGACCAGACCAAGAGCAAGGCAGCCGTGCAAGAAGGTACAGAGCCTCTGGAAGCCCCTGTCTGGAGTTTCATTTCACCGTTTCCAGGTAGTATTTAAAAACTCTTAATGGTGCTGAACGACATGCTGTACAGAGCAAATTTAAAAACATGATCTCTGACTCTAAGAATGTATGTAATTGGGTCCAGGCATTGTGCCTCAAAGAGAATTCACTCAACCAAGAAAAATCAGGGGTAGGAGGTGGAGGTTTGGGAAAGTGACTGGTCTTACTGGCACTTGTTTATCTTACAAATCAGCAAGCCTATTAACTGTGATAAGTAATAGATTGTGCATTTATTAGGATACAGCCATCAAGACATGGAGACATTTTAGATGTTTATGAGGTAGCTTTTTAAAATTAGTGTAAGCATGTCTGATCCCACATAATAAAGATCTGTGGCAAAGACACGTTTTTGAGCTTATGTTATTCTAAACAGAAATTCAGGACACTTTATTAAACTGGGAAAGAATTGTGTTATTTTATGTTTCTTTATAAGGAGTATAGATGATTCAAAGTGTCACCTGCCCTGTAGAAGGAAAGAAAAAACTCCAGAAGTCTCCAGAAATTAGATTCCAAGTGGCACATGGTGACAGATCTGGAGGGTTTGCAAAGGTGAGCTTATTGTAGGCTACAGTGATCAACAGGGCCGGAGAAGGCCAAACTAAATTAGTCTTTTATTTCTGCAGTTGAATAGGAAATTAGAATTTTAAAAAGCCACAGAAATTCTTGCTGTTGTCACTCTTGTAGAGCTGAGCCACTGAGGCCCAAGAAAGCCTGTATCAGAAACTTAGAGGGGGCTCTTGCCGTTTCACAGATGGCAGGGCGAGTACCTTGTCCAAAGGAATTGTTTCAGGGAGAGAGGCAGGGCTGATGAATGCATTTCATCTATTTTATTTTATACATTGTTTTAATAAATAAAACACATGGGGATTTCCAGAGTCATTAGCTATGTTATTGAAGTCCAGAGTTGGATTAAATGGCATTTATTCAACGCTCCTTTGCTGAAAGCCTGAAGGGGCTGGGGACACAGCAGGTACCGGTCCCTGCCCTCACTGAACCGACAGTCAGCCTGTGGAGGTCACCTGGGCTAGTTGGAGGTGTGTGTGCACCTGTGTAAGAACAGGGGCCAGTTCTCAACCCCACCAAGAAATGAGATGGTTTGCTCTTCCCTGAGCAAAATAAAGGCCAAGACATTCGTTCACGGTGATACGGTGTTGGACTTCCCAGGACCTGCACTGAGGGATGCGGCTGTCGCTGGAGATTAGCAAGTACTCGGGCGCGGTGGCGTTGGTGAAGTCACTGGGAAGAGCCCTTGAGCGGTGTGCATTGCTCTTCGTCCTTAGACAAGTTAGCTGTGCCCAAGTGGAGCCGTGGAGCCTGCTGCGCCCTCAGGAGCGCTGCTTCCCTCCCCGCAGGAGCTCCGCCTGGGACATGGGCCGCCTGCTAACGGGAGGCCACCTGTGACAGCCAGGCAGGCGCTCGAGGGACCCGGCTCGCCTCGCCCTGGCGCGCTTCCCTCGGTCGTGCTGGCTGGACACGCTGCCACCAGCGCACATCCCCTCAGCCCGAGCCCAGAGCGACGATGACAACGCGGAGCAGTCTGCCGCTGGGCGCCTCGGAGACATCTGCTTGATGAAACGCGGCGTGAGGGAGAGCCAACCAAGAGGCGTGCAGGTCGTCCGCTGCTGCGCTGTGCCTTAGCACACAGGAGGCGTTTGCCCGTTATTGAATGTTCAGTGCTGTAGTTCATATATACTGTAAGATTAAATTATTTACTCACTGTAAGTTTAATGTCTGAGCATCCACATATTACGTAATTCTAGAGTAGATGCATATTTATGTGATGTGTAGTCTGTATGTATATGTATGTATGCATGTGTATGTATCTATATATCTTTGTGTATATAGCAGCGTATATATATATGCTTATATGTGTGTATGCACACACACATATGGGGGTGGGGTATTGAATAAACAGGGAACTAAAATTCTAGGGTCATTTGCCATTAACTGTGATTTTGAGCAAGTTTAATTTTTCAGTGTCTCCCACCAAAAAAGCTTTAGCTTTTTCCTCTGCAGATTGACATAAATGCTTGCCTCACAGGATTGAGATGGCTCGGAAACATTGGGTGAAGCACCTCGCACATAGAGAGCACTTGACAAAACTCCTGTGTGCATGTGGTTTTGGAGCTTATGAATTGCAGATATAGCATTCTTTCATTTCCCTGGAGATTTCCTAAGAGCTTCTGTATATGCTGTTTGAGTTCGTTGGCTCAGCTCTGAGCACAGCGGCTGAGTCCAGCCCAGTGGATTTACCCTTCAATTAGTCTTCATGGTCATACAAATAATCTGAACATAGAATTAATTATTTAAAATTAAAGAGCAAAAGAAGCAGCCTTCAGCCTCACAATGGCACAACTTCTCCACAGTGATGTTATTTTTTTTTCCTCCTGAGATTTCTAATTGTGAACTTTGAGGACCACACTGCTCTGTGCTTTCAAAAGAACTGCTATTTGTTGTAGCAGCTGCGAAAAAAGAATAAGAAAAAGGAGAAAAGGGAACGATGAATGTCGAAATGCCAAATGCAGGCTGGCAGTCCATGATCGTGTCGTCAGCAGGTGGCTATGCAAAGGGGGACTGTGGGCTGGAGGCGATAAACTGGCAGATTGGGGGTGGGTGGGTTGAGGGGTGCTGAGTGGGGAGCCAGCCTTCAGCACCCTAGCAGCCAGGAGGTCTCCCTCCAAAGATCTCCTTGAGTCCCTCCAGGAAGGGTGAGGGTGCGGATGTCCTGGTACCAAACCCAGGCTGAGGCTTCAGAGCGGGCGTGGAGTTGCTATTAGCTGCATTGGCGCAGGAGGGGTTTACGACCAAGCGCAGTGGCAGCTGATTGGAGGGAGGGTGACTGGCCACCAGGAGCCCTGGAGACCTTCTCAGACCTGAGGGACACCCCAAGGGCCACTGGGATTGGGGACGTCCGGAACTCTTTGCTGGGAAGCTTGCCCATTGTTCAGGGTCCCTGCCTCCCTGGGGCATTGTGTTCTGTGAATTATTTCCAATTTGGCCAGGGGTGATTATCTTGACCCTTTATTGTGTTTTGCTAGAAAAGATTTGTTCGGAAACTGCTTCTTTTGACCCTTTTGACCTACCTATTTTTTTTCCTTTCCACGGAGAACCTTCTGGTTTGTTTCTTTTCTAACCTTTCACTTTTAAATGAGGAATTGGAAGCAGCTCTGGCAGGAGGACAATCGTGAATTGTCCCTGATTTCAAGCAGGATGAGGAAGGGGACTAGCAGATGTGGTTTCTTCCCTCCTTTTCCAAGATTTGGAAATGTTTCTCAAGTTGGCGTTTCAAAGCACGAGTTAGATTTTCTGAAGTGTCTTGGGCCCAGCACCTGCTGCAGAAAAGGGTCTTCCCGCCACACCACCAGGGCCACTGCTCCGTGGGTGCTACGGGTGAGCTATGTCCCCAGAGGGTGGGCTTCTGCCCAGCCCCTGGGCAGTGACCGTGACCTGGTTTGGAAGTGGGTCTTTGGAGACATATGTGATTAGTTAAGAAGGGTGCAGACTGGAGTGCGGTGGGCCCTGATCCCGCATGGCTGGGCCCTTGTAGGAGAGGGGGAGACGGACACACAGGAGAGCAGCTGCGTGCAGGGGCGGCCGAGACCAAGCTGCCTCCACAGGCCCGGGATTGCCGGGCGCCCGGCAGCCAGGGAAGGCTCAGGGCAGAGTAACCCTCCAGACTTCTGAGGGAGCAGGGCCCTGTCGACACCTTGCGTGCACCGTTCCAGCGTCCAAAACGGTGGGACAATCGATTTCTATAGCACCATGCCCCCGGTTTGCAGTATTTGCCACGGCAGCCCAGGGGCCTCCTTCCTGCGGGCAGCAGGGAGTGGACAGCTCCGCGCCTCATCTGTCCTTGTGCGACCAGCAGGCGTCAGCCCCACTGTCACAACTCTCCAAACGCACAGAGCCCCAGCCAGGTCCCGCGGTTGCCGTTTGCCTTCCTTTCCTCGGAATCATGTCTTCTCGTTCTACGTTCACCAAAGGCTCTCAGCAAGGGGTGTACGTGGCCATGCCTACTCTGGGCTCAGAAGGCTGGGTGAACTGGGCACTGAGCTGTGCTCAGAAGGCTGGGTGAACTGAGCACAGTGCTGGGCTCAGAAGGCTGAGTGAACTGAGCACAGTGCTGGGCTCAGAAGGCTGGGTGAACTGAGCACAGTGCTGGGCTCAGAAGGCTGGGCGAACTGGGCACAGTGCTGGGCTCAGAAGGCTGGGTGAACTGGGCACTGAGCTGGGCTCAGAAGGCTGGGTGAACTGGGCACTGAGCTGGGCTCAGAAGGCTGGGTGAACTGAGCACAGTGCTGGGCTCAGAAGGCTGGGTGAACTGAGCACAGTGCTGGGCTCAGAAGGCTGAGTGAACTGAGCACAGTGCTGGGCTCAGAAGGCTGAGTGAACTGAGCACAGTGCTGGGCTCAGAAGGCTGGGTGAACTGGGCACTGCGCTGAGTGCAGTGCTGGGCTCAGAGGCGGGGGCGAACTGGGCCCTGTGCTGGCCGCTCCCTGGCCTTGGCCTGCTTTCCGCAGCTGTAGCCTGGTGCTGCCTGCTCAGCCTGCTTGGGTCCCACGCGGTCCCTGGGTCTGTGCCCTCATGGACTCTTAGGAGGGGGGCATCGGTATCCTCCTTGGCCACCATGTTTTCATTTTTCTCCAGGAAATCTGAGTGACAGACCTGGCCCTCTGGACCCAGCTCTACCAAAGCTTCTGGGAGGTGCCGAGTGATCACCTAACCTCCCAGTCTGTCTGAACGGATTGTCATTTGAGTGAGGCTGGTCACTGCCTTGAAGAGAATCCTCTTCTTCTGTAGGAAAGCAGTAGCTCTGTGCTGAAACGGGGCAGGAGTGGCTCTCGTATGCTCTCTGCCACTCGTTTCCCTACTGTTCCCACCCTGTGGTGCTCTTATAGGTCAGGTGGCCTTTGGAGACTGCAGGACCCCAAGTTCTTGGTAAAGATCAATTCTGTGACACCAGAGAGTTTCATGGACCAGTGTATGCCTTCCACAAATCACGGGCTGTCCCAGCTGTGGAAGAGGTAGCAGGAAGCCACCTTCTGGAAAATGCAAACTCTGCTTTGTGTGGAGTTCTGGCTGCCTGTGTCCCTGCAGGGTCCCTCGGCAATGTCATCCTGGGCTTAGGATTCTGACCAGGAAACATACTTGACCCCAAGCGTCTGCCACGAAGGACCTGCCTGATTAACCCGTAAGAGCTCCGGGAGGCTTTTGCCTTCTCTGAGCCAGTCTTACATGTGAGAACTTCCTTGCACAGAGGGTCTATCAGTCCTTTCGTCCAATCTCCACCCAAGACAGCTGCATTCACTGTCTCTTTGTAATCAAATCAATTTGATTGATGAAGAGCAGGAATCACCTAGAATTTACCAGAAGAGTGCCTCTGTTGCCTACATCCCATTGCAGCACTGAAAATCTGATGTTAGTCAATCAAAATTGGAGACACATTTCTCTTCCTTGGGGAGAAAACTCACCTTTTCAGACTTTTTGGGAAGTCAAGGTGAGACTAAATATAACTGAAACTGCACAGCTTGTTTCTCATAAATATGCCCAAAAAACCACCTCAAAAGATATTTAAAGGTACCTGAAATGAAAACCAGGGAAATGTAAGAATGTCTGATTAAACCGATAAAGATTAGAAAAATGCACAAAAAATATAACAGTAATTACAACCTGATAAGATATTTAATATTTGATTAATTTTATATGTAAATTAATAAATGTTTGAAAGGGGCCTTAACGGTAAACATAGGTGATGTTAAAAACTAGGATGTTTTCTCAACCTACATATAATACCAGGAGTTAAAAATGCTTTTTGACCTGAATAAAAGGGGGAAATGGAAAGGACAAATGAGTTTATATGGCTATGAGTCTCTAAAAAAGAGTCAGGAGGTTATCAGAGGGGTTGCCCTTATGCACACCTGAGCAGAGTCCCAGAGACAGATAAAGTAGATACAACCCAGGTATTGGTTCTTTTGAGGGCTGCAGAGACCCACAGGTTCTATGGTCATGGCAGAGGGAGTTCAGTGCCATGTCAGTTGGCCCTACTTTGGAGTGTGTGTTTCTGTGTGATGGAGCTGGACTTAGATGTGCTCTTTGTCCACAAGTCTCTCCTGTTACTTTTACCAGAACTGTAGTTGGTGCTGGGGTTTAATATATACCCAGGGGACATGAATCTCTGGACTAACCATGTGATAGCCAGGCCCTGAGCCTCAATAGACTTGCAACTCCTACACTCTGGTTTATTGGACTTACCCCACTCATCTAATATGGAGGTGAAAAAGGTCAACCACCACACCAGGGAGCCAAGAGTGCCTACAACTGAAAGCAGGAGGATTGCATCCAGCATTCATGTGGAATCTAAGCACCCTCTTGATATAGATGTGGAGTGAACACAATCATTCTAAGATCCACAGGATGGAGGAATGGAGTATGGATTAGAGTGGACTTACTGATATTCTATTCATGAACTATTGTGATTAGTAATTGAAGAAAATGTGGCATTGGTATGGAGAAAGTGGCCATGGTGGCTGCTGGGGGTAGGGAGTGGGAGGAAGAGATGTGATGTGGGGGTGTTTTCGGGGGTTGGAGTCCTGGGTGGTGCTGCAGGGACAGTTACCAGACATTGTATGTCCTCCCATGGCCCATTGGATGGAACGTGGGAGAGTGTGGGCTATGAACGTGGGAGAGTGTGGACCATTGATCGTGAGGTACAGCGGTGCTCAGAGATGTATTCACCAAACGCAATGAATGTCTCATGATGATGGAGGAGGTTGTTATGGGGGAGGAGTGGGGTGAGGGGGTGGGGGGTATATGGGGACCTCATTTTTTTTAATGTAACATTAAAAAAATAAAGACAAAAATATATTTTAAAAACTAAGATATTTTGAGATGAAAATGTAAAAAGAAATGAAATGTAATCAAGCATCAAAAACTATAATGGATGTGTGGGAAGGAAGTACCTGGGGCATGCCTCTATGGAATATAAATGTGTTCATGTGGGCATGGGCTGTTATCTCAGTGGGTGGAGACCCACAGAATAACTGACAAAATATTAAATTCCCATCCTGGGGAGCCCTGCTATATTCTCTAATAGAGCAGCAAGAATCCCTAGAGTGCATGGGCAGTGTCTAGTGAAGGAGGACAGACCATTATGCCAGGTCCTTCATATTAATGCTTATACTTATGAACCTTGTTTTTGTGAAATTTTAACTTAGCCCACTATTACATATTGCATAAGAATAACTTCCTGAAAGCCTCCTTGTTGCTCAAATGTGGCTTTTCTCTAAGCCAAACTCAGCATATAAATGTACTACCTTTTCCCCAATGTGGGATATGACTCCCAGGGCTGGGCCTCCCTGGCACAAATGGATTATCACCAAGTGCTATCTAGCAATACATTTGGAAAAAGACCTTGACCAAAAGGGGGAAATATTAAATACAAATGAGTTTTTATGGCTAAGAGTTTTCAAAGTGAGTCAGTATGTCATTCCAAAGGTTATGTTTATGCATGTCTCAGTAGGATCTCATTGACTGCCACAGTAAACAATGCCTCAAGCAGGGAGGCTCCTGAGAGTTCTACAGACATCTAGACATGATAGGCAGGGCAGACAACCCCAGGAAATCGGCACTCCATTAGTGGGCCTCCCCTTGGAGTATATGTTAACCTATCTCCCCAGTGTAACAGAGTTAGACTCATTTATAATTTTCCTACACATGGTCCTTCTGCCCCTTTTATGTGACTCTGTAATTAGTGTTATACTCATTAAATCAGGGTTTCTTAACAAGGGGTGCATGAGCTTGAGTTGAAATGAAAAAAAATCTTGTGGAGATGTGTTGGTGCAGTGTGGTATATTTATTAAATAATATACAGTATAGTGTGGACTTAGTAAGGGGTCTGTGTTTTTCACCTGACTGGCAAAGGGGTCTGGGGAACAAAAAGTGTTAAGAACCCCTGCATTACATATATGTCTCAGAGCCTTACATCTTCGGTCTGTGAATAGACCAGTTAAGCCCCGAATCTCAGCAGACTTGCTGCCAACACTTACTCTCTAGTTCATCAGACTCTCCCAGGACAACTAACAAAAGGATGATGATGGACAACCCCCACCCCAAGAAGCAGAGAGTATATCTGCAAGTGCAAGGAAAACACTTCCACCCATCTGCCCGATGGGACCTAAACCCCCTCTCAATTGGATACAGAGTGGGTATCACCATCCCCAAATCCTCAAGATGAGGAATGAACAAACATAAGGGGGAGTGCAGCCGTGGATCGAAGGAGACATTGTTATTCTAGTAATGGAAAAACCTGTAACACTGATATAAAGTTAGTGCTTACCAAAGGTTCTGAGAGGAGGGAGAGGGAAAAATAGGTGTAACATGGGGCATTTTTGGAATATTGGAATTGTTCTGCATGATATTGCAATGAAGTATACAGGTCATTATACATTCTGCCAAAACCTATAAAATTGTCTGGTGCAAAGTATATACTATAATATAGACTATAGCCCATGTTTAGTAGCAATGCTTCAATATTTGTTCATCAACTGTAACAAATGTACCACACAAATGAAAGATGCTGATAATGGGGGAAAGTGTGTTGGGGGGAAAGGGCAGGTATATGGCAATCTCCTATATGTTTGATGTAATATTTATGTAATTTAATGTTTCTTTAAAAATAAAGAAAAAATCTATAATGGTAAAAGGCAGCAGAGAAAGATAACTAGAGAATGAACAAAACAATTTTTTTGAAGGAAAAAGCAAAACCTGTAGAAATGAAGGACATAAGATGTGAATGTTTAACTCAAATAGGAATAAAACAGATGGACATGAAAAAATACTTTTCTTTCTCAGGAGTCAAAGAAGAAAACATTTAATCACTTCGCAGTGGTTGTTTATCGTGCTGGTGAGGTCAGGGTTAAACCGGGACATTTGGTCATCGCTGGCAGCCTGGGAACTTTCTAAATCTTTGAAAACAAAATGGAACGAGGTTCAAGGTCCATCCAGAGCTTGAAACCCCTGGACTCGCTCAGTCTACCCTCCCAGCAACAGTTTGGCAATTCATTATGCAGCACTGCTCCAGATGCTACCTTTCAAGGCATAGCAGACTCCTATGTACCCCAGAAACAAAAGCATATTCTTTACCTCCATTCCATTCCCTTGTGAACCCATTGCAAATAGGACCTCTGAAGGTGTTCTTTTGAGTTAAGGTGTGGCCAATTGAATCTGCATGGGTCTTAGTAGTCTATAGGCATGGTAAAGAGGAAGCTGCAGAGAGGAGCCAGAAGCTAGATTGCAGTGGAACCTGGAAGAGAGAGGAGAGGACATCACCATGTGATGCAAAGCCAAGGAGCCCATGGGTTGACCTCTGAAACTCTTAGCCAATAGAGCCAACCCATGTGTGGTATTTGTCATGGTAGCCTGGGGAAACTAAGACACAAGGCAAAGGACAAATTTGCAAACCGGCCAAAGCCTGCTGTCTGCACGACGCCTCCTAGGAAGGTGCATCAAACCTGCCCCTCTAGTACTGGTCATTGTTAGAGCAGAGAAGTGACCTGGCTCTCGTCCCAGCAGGGCCCTGGGGAGATGAGCCGGCAGGAGGCTCACCAACTGCCCTGTTTTCCTGAGGCATCCTGCTTTCAGCCTCCCAGATTTCCTGACTGCTTCTAGTTCGGTCACAATTCCTTCCTCTTAGAACCTAGAGGAGCTTGAGTCATCTTTGATTGGGCGGAAACGATGAAAGTGACCCAACAAAATAAGTGTGATATCCTTTAGGTTCAGAAACTTTGCTCAGGCGTCCCTTCACAGACAAAGCCCTGCTGCTGAGCTGCCCCTGGGGCTGCTCTGACTGTTCCCCTCCGTGGGGCGGAGGCGAAGAGAGGAGGGTGTCGGCACAGTCGGAGTCTCGGAGACCGCCCAAACTGGGAGCTGTCCTCACTGACGTGCATAGTGTCCTGGCTGGAAAAACGTCTTCAGTTAAAAGTAACAAATCTGTGTGCAGCTCAGTGACTTGTAAAGGAATTATTACTTTGTTTTTGGTATATCCTTAAAATTGAAAAATCAACCTATGTGAACAAGAGGGAAGAGAATAAGACAATCGCTACATTGAAGATGGACCTGCTTGATATCCAGGAAGGAAAGGGTAAAGGGACACCAAATGGGCCTCTGAATGGATTCAGAGGCTAAATACACACATGTATATATTCAAGCAATTTTTACTACATCAAGGAAGTGCATGAACCTCCCTGCCCACGATAAAGGGAATGATTTAATATGTAAGGAAACTGCATTACTTTGTCATGTAATGTTGCCAAGAAAATGGTCACTCTGAAGACTATAGAGACATGAGGCAATGGCAAGTTAAAGAAGGAAAACACACAGTAACATGGGTCTTATGGTTGCAGCAATATGAAAGTATACATATTTCTGGAAGAAAACCATGCTACCATCTAAGTAATGATTTTGTTAGGTGGACAAGAGTAACATACCATTATTAGATGTTTTTCAGTACATTATAGACATGTCCTTTTGTTGCTAGTTTGCTTATCTGAATACTAAAGTGTCAATTTTTAGATGTGTTTATGGTCATTTTCCTGTTCTCAAAAGTAATTTTAAGCCTTTAGAGCTTGTGCAGTATAATAGATTAATTATTGGCATAGAGATCCATATTTTCTAATTACTTGTTCACTTTACTTCTCTTTGTTGCTACTCTGCTTTAAATTAAAAGATCAGTTTTATAACACCAAAAACCAAATTAAGAACTAATAGAAAGGTAATGGGGTAGAAAGAAAGAGTAAGAAATAAGAACTGACATAAGCAATTTAAATTAGGAGCGAATGAGTTAGTGTTGTTGAAGATGCTGTATTTGACCTGATATTCTGGGTTGGTGATAACTTCACCTGAGACTCTGACAAAAATGTTAATAATAAAGTCTATATTACATTTGTAGTCACGGGAGATCAACCTGGAAGGGTCAAATACAAATATGCCACCTCAAGTAAGTTCTTTTTTTCAAGTTTCAAGTTTTTAAGTTAGTAAATTTATAGCTAATTGGTTTGGTATTTTACCAATAATGGGTCTTTCATATTGGTGTTGAAACAACGCATCCAGTCCAAGCTTCACCACAGCTTATTAGCTAAGGTATTATCACTTTTTTCTACCTTAGCAAATGTAAAAAAAGTTGCTTTTTTTTTTTTTTTTTTTTTAAGATTTATTTATTTATTTAATTTCCCCCCCTCCCCTGGTTGTCTGTTCTTGGTGTCTATTTGCTGCGTCTTGTTTCTTTGTCCGCTTCTGTTGTTGTCAGCGGCACGGGAAGTGTGGGCCGCGCCATTCTTGGGCAGGCTGCACTTTCTTTTCACGCTGGGCGGCTTTCCTCACGGGCGCACTCCTTGCGCGTGGGGCTCCCCCACGCGGGGGACACCCTTGCGTGGCGCGGCACTCCTTGCGCGCATCAGCACTGCGCATGGCCAGCTCCACACGGGTCAAGGAGGCCCGGGGTTTGAACCGCGGACCTCCCATATGGTAGACGGACGCCCTAACCACTGGGCCAAAGTCCGTTTCCCAAAAAGTTGCTTTTAATGTAACATTTTATGTAAACTATGCATCTTTTAAAAATAAAATTTAAAAATATTTTTTTAAAATTTCATGTCTATTAGATCTTTTAGAGTTTTTGCTGTTTAAAATAAGGAAAAACTGAATCTCAGGACCCTTTTACTTGCAAACTACCACAAAAACAAAAAAAAAAAACAATTCAAACTGGCTTAAACCTAAAAAGAATATTTATAGTCTGAGTTGCTGAAATGGCTAGAACAAGGGTTGGCAACTGCAGCATGTGCACCTAATCTGGCCTATCACCTTTTCCAAGTGAGTTAGGAAAGGTGTTTACATTTTTCAGTGGTTGGAGAAAAAAATCAAAAGAAGAGTAGCATTTTGGGGCACAAGAAAATTATATGAAATTCAGGTTTCAGTGTCCAGAATATGGTTTTTTTGAACATGCCTATGATCATTTGTTTGTATATTGCCTATGGCTATTTTTGTGCTATGAGGGCAGAGTTGAGGAGTCATGATAGAGACCATATGGCCCACAAAGCAGAGAATATTTACTGGCGGACAATTTACAGAAAAGTTTTGACTCTGCTCTAGAGGCTTGATGGTGCCAGCACTCAAGTTGTATTGGTTGACACCATCGCATTCTCTCCCACTTCTGCTCTTCTGAGCGTTGGCTCCAATTTCATCTCGCGAGGGCAAGATGGCAGCAAGCTGTCACACATTTACTTCTGATGTACTCATTTGAGGAAAGAGGAAGGAGAGCTTCTCTTTCTCAGTCAGTTAAAAAAGCTAGACTTCAACTCCTGGGCCTCTGAGGACACTGTGTACATCTCTGTGCCAAAAGTGTTGGCTAGGGGACAAGTACGCAGGCATGGATCACTTCAGGGGACAAGTACCCAGGTATGGATTACTTAAGGGGACGTATCCAGGCATTGATCATGTTAAGGACATTGTATCCAGGCGTGGATCACTTTAGGGGCTGTATCGAGGCACAGAGCACTTGTCCACCTCTGGAACTGAGGGCAGTTTAACTCCCTCCCCACCACATCGATTGAGTAGGAATGGACTTAGGAAAACCAAGGTGCTCTTATTAGAAGAATGCTGTTGGATACTGGTCAACCAAAGCAAATTGAATTTGCTGGAGAATGGCCTTCAGGCCTTGCAGAAATCTCTCTTACTGGGGAAAGAGAAGTTAGAGGCAAAAATGGGAAATGAGTCCTGGAGTTGATGCAGTTCCCTTAAGTTTATACAAGGTCGCTCTTGACGCATAAACATCCAGCACAAACCTGGCTACCATTTTAACTCCTCTGTTGCCCAAATGCTGAAAAACTGCTTATTGCCAATTTCTATAATGGAAGTGTGTCTGAACTTCTGAACTGAAAGTTGATGGAGAAATACCTGACCTAGCAAACCAGCTGCAATCAAGACAATAAAAATTCGTTAGCAATAATTCATCTTTGTAAAGACAAGGATATGTAAAGATGAAGTCAAACATTTATTGCCTTATAAACGAATGATACATACTCTCCACTGTTAGCATAATCACCCTCATTTTACACCTGCTATACCTAGGCACTGCCTACACATTGCCTGATGGACATTGAATATGGTTACACCCAAGTCCTGAAGCACCTACTGTGTGCTGGCCACTGGGATTCAATGACTAGCAAGTGCCAGGACTGCTGCTCTCCCAGTGCTTGTAGTTCATTCAGAAAGAAAGACATTAACCAAATGATGAAATGCATAGCGACTTATGAACAAATTTATCAAGGGGGCTTGTTGTGTGTGTGTGTGTTGGTGTGTATGTGCATTGGGGATAAAGTATAGGAATGCCTGAGGAAGTCACAGGAGTTGGTATCAAAAGGACTGGGATGACGGGAGGGGTGGAGGTTGGGTGGTGAGAGCATCCCAGGCAGGAGGATAGAGTTTATCAAGGTCCTGAGGCCAGAGGGAACATGATGGAGTATAGAAATGGAAAGAAGGCTGGAACCTCAAAATAAGGAATTGACATGGATTGAGATGGGCTTATAAATCAAGGCAGAATTCAGGTCTTTCAGGAACATATAGACCCTGCTAAAGACTTGGGGTTTTTCCTCTGGTTTGAGGGATGATATAACAATATTTGTGTTTTAATGAAAAAAAAATGTCTCTGATTACAACATGGAAAGTGAATTGGAGAAACCCAGGAGTACAGGTGAAGAGACCGATTAGGAGTGGTTAAGAAAAAAATAAAGATAGTTTCTTCAACTAGGATGGTGGATATAGAAAAAGAGCTGTGGGTGGAGGATGGAGACACCGAGGTTGATTAGTAGGTTTATACATGAACACATGAATATCGAGGGAGAAGGAGATAACAAGAGCTTGTGTTAGGGGTCTGGCTTACCCAAGTGGGTAAGTGGGTCAAGATTCAGTCTACTGAAGAAAATCAGGATTGAGATGATGAGTTTGTGTTTGAAGATTACATTTGAACTGCCTCAACTATCCAAACAGCAACGTCAAGCAGGCAGTTGGAAAACTAAGTGTGACACTCAGAGGAATAGCATAGGGTGGGGAATAAAGAACTAAAGAGCCACCTACCTGTCAATCATACTTAAAGCCAGGGGAATTAGTGAGTGTACTCAGGGAGAGAGTGAAGACAGAGAGACAAGTAAGAAGTCTCACCTGATCTTGCAACACCCCCCACCGATTACCGACTTGGAGGAGGAGGAAGGCAGCAAGCGGGCCTGAGGAGGAAGAGACAGACAGGTAAGGAGAAGAGCAGGGAAGAGTGGAGTCACGGCCTCCAGGGGAGATCAATGGAGTGTGGTTTCTGGGACACCAAGGAAAACAATGATTCATGAAGGAGGAAATGGTCATAATGGCAAATGCTACTCAGATGCCACACTAGATAAAGACAAATATTGCCCATTGGGTTTAGTGACATTGAATCATTGGTGACCTCAGTGAGAACTGTTTTGGGAAAGTTTGGGGGTGGAAACCAGGTTTGAGTGGGCTCAAGAGTGACTCAGATCCTGTTTTCAAAGAAGTCCTGAGTTTTGATTCCATCCTTTTATGATTTCACTTCTGCCCTTTGAACCTGGTCTCCCCGACGTGCCCTCAAAGGCTTAACTGAGCTTCCTCCACAAGGCTGTGGAGTACTCAGCGCTGAGTGTGTACATTCCTGGCTATTCAGGTAGAGGATCCCATCCCAATTAGTGCCTTTGGAATCCAACTCTTAGTTCTGACCCATATCCCAGGTAACATTTAAGCTGTTCCTTAAGTGAAGATAATTGAAGCTTTATTCTCCAGGTAATAAAGCATCGACCTCAGGTTTGAATCAACACTTTGCCATTAATTGCATGAAATTGGAAAGTTGCTCAACTTCGGTTTCTTCATCAGTAAAGTGAGGACTAATCATGCCTATTTTACCATGTCATTGTGAGAATTACATTTCCAGGTACATGATGCTTGCTCAATAAACTTTGGTTACTTTCCCCCACTTTTCTTCTCCTTCCAGGAAACAAACATCATTTTAACCATCTTTCTATGGAGCATTTCTGAACGTAAAGAAATGTTTCTAAAGTGATAGACTTCCCTTAATTATTAAGGTAATCAAGGAATGTGGGGGCATTTCTTTATTCATCCAACATGTGTTTGTTGAGCACCTTTTACTGGACAAACACAGAACTAGATTTGGGGAAGACAGTGATGAACAAAATGGACATGACTCTTGGTCACGTGGTGTTTATCACCCAGTCCAGGAGGTGAAAGATAGAACAAAAGTAAAATGGTAACATAATTATAAATTGTAATAGATGCTGTGAAGGAAAGATAAAGCGTTCTGAGACAGAACAATGGCTTAGGGCAACTCTGAGTGGAGTCAGTGGGGAAAGTTTTCCTGAGAATTTGATGTGTAAGCTGATACCTGAAGGACATGAAGAAATCAAGGAAATTCATCATTCATGACAGGCTTGGGCCCCAAGAAGCTACTGCAGGTAATGAGCCCCTAACCTGAATCCACACCTAGCAGCTGTGTATTTATTGACTTCTAGTGTTTTCCTTTCTCTTTCACATCTACCAGGTGATCAAGATGATCACCTTTTTAATAGTAGCTATTTCTAACCTAACTGTGGATTGAGAAATCCTACAATCATGCTGGTTCGTATTACATGTAGATGAGAATGAAATAGGCTTTGGATGGGGCCTCTCCCATGAATAAAGCACCTAAATTTCAATGTCTGACCTTTGCACCATCTCATTAAGTTTCTCAGGGATCGGGTTTGCTCCTGGGTTCTTGGTGAGGTTCTTGGCAGGTGACCTCTGGGCAAGTGACATGTTGTGGTGCAATCCCAAGCAGTTATGACACATGCTGCCTTTCAAGTAAAGTGAGAGCTGGAGTCTGTGGGGAGCTCTAGTGTGCAAAGGATAAATTGTCAACTGGGAGGGCCCTGGGCAAACAGACTGACTGGTTCCTATCTGATTTTGTGGTTTTCTGTCTCCCAGTGATGCTGCACTTCTCCCTCAGGAGTCAGCCACACTTAGGAGAAGAAACCGGCTCAGAGGGAATGCCTAATGGCATGCCTACCAAGTCAAGTTTCTGCTGCTTGGTAAGAGCTGTTCAGAGACTCAGAGACATTTTCCCTTTTTTTGAACTTGAGCTTGACTGGGCACAAAGTGAGGAAACTGAAGAAGCATATATTTTTTTTTTTTTAATTAATTTTTTTTTATTGACTTTGTAATAATGTTACATTAAAAATATATATGTGAGGTCCCATTCATCCCCACCCCCCCCCCCACCCCCCCTCTCCCCCCCCAACAACACTCGTTTCCATCATCATGACACATCCATTGGATTTGGTAAGTACATCTTTGGGCACCTCTGCACCTTATAGACAATGGTCCACATCATGGCCCCCACTCTCCTCCATTCCATCCAGTGGGCCCTGTGAGGATTTACAATGTCCGGTGATTACCTCTGAGGCACCATCCAGGGCAGCTCCATGTCCCAAAGACGTCTCCATCTCTCATCTCTTCCTGCCTTTCCCCATACCCATCGTCCACCATGTCCACTTTTCCCAATTCCATGCCACCTCTTCTATGTGGACATTGGATTGGTTGTGTCCATTGCACCTCTATGTCAAGAGGAGGCTCAGATTCCACATGGATGCTGGATGCAGTCCTCCCATTTTCAGTTGTAATCACTCTAGGCTCCACGGTGTGGTGATTGTCCTTCAAGAAGCATATTTTTATAGCAGTTTCTTTTCTAGGACGACATAGTTTCCTCTGAAATCCACTTTTCTCTCCTATGAGAGAATCTGAGAATGAGGAGATAGAAGCAAGTACTAAAATAATTTTCCTTCCTTAAAAAGAATTGGGCCATGTGGAATCTAAGCCCCCTCTTGATATAGATGTGGAGTGGACACAACCATTCCAAGGTCCACAGGATGGAGGAATAGAGTATGGATTAGAGTGGACTTACTGATATTCTATTCATGAACTATTGTGATTAGTAATTGAAGAAAATGTGGCATTGGTGTGGAGAAAGTGGCCATGGTGGCTGCTGGGGGTGGGGAATGGGAGGAAGAGATGAGATGTGGAGGCATTTTCTGGACTTGGAGTTGTCCTGGGTGGTGCTGTAGGGACAGTTACCAGACATTGTATGTCCTCCCATAGTCCACTGGGTGGACTGTGGGAGAGTGAGGGCTATGATGTGGACCATTGACCATGAGGTGCAGTGGTGCTCAGAGATGTATTCACCAAATGCAATGAATGTCTCATGACGATGGAGGAGATTGTTGTTATGGGGGGAGGAGTGGGATGAGGGGGGTAGGGGTATATGGGGACCTCATATTTTTTTAATGTAATATTAAAAAAATAAAGACAAAAAAATAAAAAAGAATAAAAAAAAAAAAAAAGAATTGGGGATTGTTGTGTTCCCTGCCTCCTTTTTAGTATTTCTGTCACCAAGCAGGAGGATTTCTTCCAAGCTTTCTGGATTGCCTCCCCTACTCCAAGAAGACTACTTCCATTTCAGATAACCTCAAGTAAGGGCCAACTGGAGACAGGGAACAAAGGATAGCTTTTATTTTTTTCTGTAAAATGCTCTTCCAAATTATGTAGTAGAATTACAGAATGTCTCCCTCCTAGGAAAGCAAAGAATTTAGTCCCAAAGAAGGCTCAAGGGCATCAATGGACAAGTTTAACTAAGAGGAGCTATCTATGACTTCAAGACAGTAATGCAGTATTTACATAATCTTTCTGTTCAAGCTTTCCCCAAAGCTGACCTAGCCCAAGACCTGAGAAAGAAGTGTGAGGAGCTGGGAGAATTTCAGAGACTAATATTAGTGACAGATGATTGACAGGCAGTATGGTGTTATGGAAAGTGCTAGAGGGCCATCAAGGGCCTGGCAGCAACGGTTGACTCTGAGACTGGTTCACTGAGGAGATTTGAGCAAATTACATAATCTAGTTTGTCCCCAATCCCTTCACTTCAAAAACAAGAACCTGGGAAGCAGATTTGGCTCAACTAATAGAGCGTCTGTCTACCACATAGGAGGTCCAGGATTCAAACCCAGGGCCTCCTTGACCCGTGTGCAGCTGGCCCACGTGCAGTGCTGATGCATGCAAGGAGTGCTGTGCCATGTAGGTGTGTCCCCCACGTAGGGGAGCCCCACGAGCAAGGAGTACACCCTGTAAGGAGAGCTGCCCTGCACGAAAAAAGTGCAGCCTGCCCAGGAGTGGTGCCCCGCACACATGGAGAGCTGACGCAGCAAGATGACACAACAAAAAGAGACACAGATTCTCAGTGCCGCTGACAAGAATACAAGTGGACACAGAAGAACACACAGTGAATGGACACAGAAAGCATACATGGGGGGGGAGAAAAATTAATAAAAAATAAATCTTTAAAAAAAAACAAGAACCTGTGCTCTTAACAATTCTTGTAGACTCTATCAGCGTGAAAATGGCTGGTTTTGTGGGTAAATGAGGCATTTCTAGGGCCAGGCTAAATCTATAATGAATTTAGGGACATTCCAAAGATACATTGAGATATTTTATCCATGGATAATATAGTGAGAAATAATTTTGCTTGCTGCCCAGGATTTTGTTGGTTGGAGGTGGTGGGTACCAAGTGACAATGTCCCCCAAATGATGGTCATTGTTACTGGCATGGCTTTGATTATGACTGAAAATTCTTGTGATGCTGCAAAGTTCCATATAAAATCACAACACAAACTGGACATACAGTTGATAACTATGAGAACAAAACCCTTACACATACAGGAAAAAGACTAGAAATAAATGTACCCTTTTTAGAACACGGATTTTGTGTGGATGATGGAACTAAGATGTGATTTTCTTTTTTCTACTTCTTTCTGTAGAAATTTCCTGTAACCAATGTAGTGAGCTCTGTTTTACTCTGAAATATTTTATATTTATGCACAAGGGGAATTTCTTTTACCTTGTAAAATAATAGTAGCAAAAGCAATAGAAGCAAAATTATTATAGTGTCCTGAACAATTTAACAAGTCTTGGGGAAAACTTCACATCTATCCCTACACTTCTGCATTAGATATTTAATTTCTGTGCAAATGCTTGCCTTCCATAGTAAAAATTGAGGCCAAAGAAGCAATTTATTTTGTAGGTTTTCTCAGCAATATTTTAACTGATTTGTTTGCATTTATAGGCTAGAGTGATAACTAGAAGGGAAAATAGGAAATTTGTTTTCTATTCTACAGAGTTTGGGAAATATCAGCTCTCTAGCAAAAGAAATACTTCATACTTAGAAACTCAGCAGTTGAAATGGTTTGATGGAATTTTGGCATCAGATGTTCCACCTATTAGTTCCTTTTTTTTAAAAATTAAAGTGAAATGCACAGAACATAAAATTAACCATTTTAGAGTGAACAGTTCAGCGGCATCCAGTGGGCCCCAGTGTTGCGCACCCTTCCTCTGATCTAGTTCCAGAACATTCCATCGCCCCGAATGCATCCCCATTGGCATGGCTCCCCACCCTCTCCACCCCTAGGCCTGGCAGCCACCAGTCTGTTTCCTGCCCCTGTGGATTTGCTCTTCTGGAGATTTCATAGAAGTGCAATCACACAAGGTGTGACTTTTGTATCTGGTTGCTCTCCCTTTGCATGCAGATTTCAAGGTAGTTTCTTAAGATGGGAAATTGGAAAAGATTAAGTTCATTCTCACCATGAAGCCCTCGTGTTTCTTCATTTACAGTGGTTCCTACTCAGGACTTGGCGCCCTCTAAATTTCTCAAGGAGTTCATTCTGGGTATTCTAGTTTCAGCTCTAGCCCCTTTTCCTGCTCCTGCCCTCTACAGGAATTGGAAGCTAGCTGAAGGCCCCACCGTGAGCTTCTGGCTTCCTGGTTTTCTGGCGGGACCTTGTTTTCCTCTCTCTTTGAGGAGGAGACTATTGAAAGCAGCGGCTCCCCTCCCCTCAGGGATGCCGAAGGGCACTCTTGGGGAAGGACAGGGCCGCAGAGTACTGGGCGATGATGGGGCGCTGCTGGAGTCCGTGTGATTTCCCAGTGAAGGTCCTTGCACTGCAGCAGTGTGTCATCAGCCTGCGTCCTGCAGGTACTCCTTGCGGTTGCAGCTGTGCATGAACTGGTGCCATTTCCGCAGTTGTCGCTGGTGGTTCCCACTGGTGCTGAGCAGCGTGATTCCCCAAAGTGTCTTTTACCTTGAATGCTCTCATGCGGAAAGCCCGGCACGTGCCATTATTTGGAACTTGATAGTATTCTGTTTCTTCTGGCGGTCTTACCTCTTATGTCATGTTTGCATCCACAATGTCTAGAGAGCTCAACCCTATTCTAAGGGCAACCCTTAGTTTCATTCCTGCAGAGCCCTGTGGTGATGGTTAAGCGCTTTCTGTGGATATCATTCATTCATTCAATGATTATTGATTGGCAGTTATGTTTCAGACTAATTGCTAGGTGGTAGGGATTTCCAAAGGAATTAAAAAAATGTGGCCTTGCCTCTAAGGAGCAGGCTAAAGGGAAGATCTAAATTAAACACACACAAAGCAATTAAATTGATTAAGCAATAGCCTTGTCAATTGCCTAATTAAATAGGCAATTACTGGGTTTAATTTAATCAATTAAATAGACCAGATAAGCCATATAGCTCAGAGGAAGAAAAGATTAATTCCTTCTCCATGATCCTTTCAGTCTTGGAGGAGGTGCAGTTCAATCGCCTTTGGAATGGGGTTGACAAGAGAGAAAGAAGGGCAGGCACAAAGCAGTGCGTCGCAGCCCACAAGCCTTTGGTGCTGTTGGAGCACAAATTTCTAGGAGCAAGGAAGTTGCAGGAGAGGAAGCTAGAGAGGAAGACGAGTCAAGTCGTGATGGGCATTATGTGTACTTTGCTAAGGAATGTGTGTCTACCATGGGAGCCACCACCATGAGAAGGAAAGAGAAGAGCTTATACAGGAACTCTCAAAGACGGTCGCCCGGCAGAGTGCAAGGGGGGTGGGGGGAAGGAGATGCCTGAAGCCGGCGAGAAATGGCTGGGGGTACTGAACGCGTTCTGAAGCTTTAGACGCGCCGGGGACAATGCCCGGAGCGAGGCAACATCCTCTCAGTGGGGCAGAGACGGAGAGGCGGAGATGCAGTGCCCGGGGAGCTGGGGGTATACGTGGACACCCGAGAAGCTGAGTGGAGGTCTCCAGGGGCGCTTGTGGGCTCCAGGTGGGTGTGGGCGGACATGCAAGTGGCACGTGCTTGTTCTTGAGCACCGCTGAAATGCCCCTTGGGGCCTCCTGAATTTCTACGGGAAGGGCAAGCAGGATAGAAGATCCCAGGTGGAGGTAATGAGCAAAGAGAATTTGATTTTAAGTTCTATCCGCATGTCGGTAAATATTCTGGGGGAGAGTTGCCTTTTCCTTCTGTGGCTGAGACATAATGAAAGTTAAGTGTTTGTCACACAGTAGAGGATTTAATTCCCTCAAGTGAGACTTGGCTTCCTATTATGAAAAAAAGTACTCCCTGAGATGAAGTAATTTGCCCAATAACACAACGCAGCCTCCTTGCTGCTTGTATGGAACACAAGCCTCTAGGCTTACTTTCCAAGTCTCTTTCCGCTAAATGGCAAGTCGTTATTGAATTTCTACTGGGAGCACAGTAGTCACTGGCACTGCTGAAACTCGAATACTGCTCCTTAATGAAAAAACACAGCATGTTTCTATAACATTTGTATAAAGATGTGGTTTTCAACAAACCAACCTAAAAAATACAGGGCAATATAGGTCCCTGTCTCTGCCCCCACTCCACTCCATTTATTTTTCCAAACCATAAAAATACACACAAAGCAATCCAATGACCTAGAAGTGCATCAGTCCAAAATGTGGACAAACCTATTTACATATAGACACCGGGAAAGACAGCATGAGGTTTGCATAAACATTACGAAGCCACGTGCTGTGTATTCTGAATTAAGTGCTCCACAAACATCATCACATCTGCTCTTCAAAAGTGACATTTCTTTTTTGTGGTATGTGGACAATTTTGCAATTATATATTGTGGGTTATTAACTTGTGCAAGCGATTCAAACCATATTTTCTTTATTATAAAAAACAGCAATAAGTACCCACATGCTGAGTGTGTCGTTCCAGACACTTGAGGACTGTTAAACCCACACAGCCATCGCCCCGGAGCAGCCCCCGCTCCACAGCTCAGGCTGTCCAATATTCCATGAGCCACTTCAGTACAAAAAAAATCTATACGCTCTGCTAGAGGCAAGAAGGAAACGATCACAGAAGACAATCAGCAGAAATACACTGATGCTTTCTTCCCACCTTTCCTCTCAGAACTCTTACATTTCCCTGAGTGTTCACTGTGGCAACTACCGGTTCCCTATAGGCTAGGGAATTCCTTAAAACTCTCCTTCGTTTAAACAAAAACACACAGAAACAGGTGTTGATAGTTGTGCTGCAGAGGAAGGAGCCACAATTCCCAACAGCCAGATCCTTGGAGCAACAAGTAACTCAAAGCCTCTTTTATTCCCCCTGGATTTCCTGGGTGCTACTGTTTTCTTCGCCTGCACCCTGCTAAGAAGAATCCCCACGACTCTGCTGTTCTCCTGAAGTACGACTGAGGTAGTTTCTGTCCTCTGCAACCTGATGAGCCCTCTTGAACACAAGTAGTGATTAATATGCAATGTACAAGGTTTGCCTACAGAGTGAGGAGCTCAGTGCCACAAACATTTCTTCCAATCATTGAAGAACTGTCCAGGCCTTGGCTCGACCGCCTGGGGAGCGGTCAGTTTCCTGAGACTGGAGGGGCTTACGCAGGAGCTGAAGGAACAGGTATGGACTGGGGAATGCCCAGCCACATGACACTGCCACGGCCAATTACGTCACCACGTAATCAAGCCTTGTAAATAGGTGGCGACAGGCACGGTCAACTGTTCAAATATTAGACATAGATTAAAGGACAGATCTGGTATGTATCCCTGTTAGTACAAGGGAGGCTGGTGTGGCATCAGGCCTAGAGTAACAATGTATGAGTTGTATAGTTAGAGATTAAGATGAAGGGACAAATTATTACCTTCTTCTTTATGACTGGGAACATTTCCCACTAATTATGAATATCAGAAATCGGCAAGCTCCTTTTCTTTCATCTCAATGAAAACAAATAGGTTACAGGGCATGGCAGGATTTGGCTTTAATAGCCTTTTTTTTTTTAGAAAGATGAAAAGAAAAGGATTCTTCAAATGATGAAGAGGGTTCTACTTATTAAAAATATTCTTCATTAAAACAAATAGCCGACACCTGGCTTCGAAGTCTGTGCTATTCCACCCACAGTTTTTCACCTTTTACAAAGTCATGTCAATAAGTTACCGAAACTAACCAAAGTGGATTTTACAGAGGAAAGTTTGACTTGAAACAGCTTTTACCATGATGTGCTTTTTCCAGCCAGAACTTGTTGTAAAATTACCAAGAAGCCTAAGCTTTAAAAAACAATGTTGCAAACACTTGATCCTCTCTGGGCAGTCTTCTTTCACTCCCAGTCACAGCAAACACAGGCTTCTTCCCTCTGTTTGCTTCTCTGGAAACTTTGACCCTCCTTTTAAATCCTTTGTTTTACTGTTTGTTTTCCTACAAGGCAATGATGTTCTCAAGGGCAGGGTCTGCTCTTTTACTATTCATTTTTGTTGTTATTGTTGCTTGCTTAGGATAATGAGTTTATTGCTGTTGGGAAAAAATGACTCAGTAACAACTGGAAAGTCAGATAATATAGAAAAAAATATAAAAAGCAGGACAAAAAACTTTTATCAAATCCCATTACCGACAAATAGCTGTTTCTGGGATTAGGTTCACATTTTTCTAAGCACCTTTCAATATACAGTTGCAGATATAAAGATAGAAAAATAGATTAATTTTAGAAAAACGGACATATTACATATGCCATTTCAAAGTACATTACATTTAAGTTTACATTAACTTAAAAGAAACTAAAGTGAAACTGATAGAACCACAGAAACGTATTTTTTAAAATCACAGTTCTGAATAATCTCTTTAAGTTTTAAGACAACGGCTGTAAAATCTTTAAGAGGTTACAGTGGTTGTTTTTGGTTAACTAAACGTTTCAACCTTAGACTTTAGTTATTCATTCTCCCATAACTCCGCTTATTTCTTATTTCTATTATTATTTTTCAAAAATTTAAAAACTTATTTAGAGATAACTGTAGGTTCACACGCAGCTGTAAGAAATAATACAGAAAGCCTGTGTCCCCTTCACTCCCTGGTCCCAAAGGTAACATCTTGCACAATCGTAATACAATACACAACTGGGACATTTGCATTGATACATATCATACCGCTTGTTCAGATGTTACTAGTTGTACGTGCATTCATGTGTGTGTGTGTGTAAATTTGATCATATGCAACTTTATCAAATGTGTAGATTTGTGCGATTGCCAGCACCGCAAGATACAAGGCAGTGTTAACATAAAATGCTGCCCGTTAGAGCCATGGCCACCTCTTTTTCTTTCCTTTCCTCTAACCTCTTGCAACCAGGAATCTGTTCTCCATCCTGATGACTTTGTCATTTCAAGAATGTTATGTAATTGGAATCGTACAGTCTGCAGCCCTTGTGATGCCCTCACAATAATTTCCCGGAGGTCCATCCAAGTTGGTGCCTGCACCTGTAGCTTGTTCTTTGGGTGGCTGAGGAGGAAGCAGTGCTATGGAGGGCCACCGTTTTTTTAACCATTCACCTGCTGCAGGGTATTTGGTTTGTTTCCAGTTTTTGCCAATTACAAAGTTTCATGCACATTCATGTACAGATTCTTGTGCGAAATACCTAAATACCTGAGAGTGCAATTGTTGAATGGCATAGTAAATACATGCTAGAAACTGCCAGATTCCAGAGCAGTTACACCTTTCTGCATTCCCCCACCATTTACTAGGGCTCTAATTTCTTTGCATCCTTGAGAACATTTCGTGCTATCGTTATATATTATTTCAAATTGCCCAAGGCTATAACATTTATTTACTTTCCTATTCACTACAATTGCTTCATTCCATAGTTATATACTTAAGTTACGTAGTCCACACCAATCTTCTTTTCCCATGGGAAATTCCGTTCCTGTGTGCTCTTTCTTGATTGGTCTTATGAATGGGTTTTATTAAGCCTTTCATTTTCATGCTTTCATTTTTAAAAAATCTTATTTAAAAATATTATTGGTGCAGTAGTACCTAGATTTTTAGGTGGTTGAAAATATTTGTGGTCTTTACGTTTGAAGGTTAGGTTGAGTCTATGATAATCCTGGTGGGCATTCTGCCATTTTTAGGGAAACTGACTCCCCCCTAAATATAACTTGCATTTTCTATCTGCATATGTTCATGATTCCTTGTATTGAAATACTGTCATTTCACTGTCTTGCTTGGATTTTCCTGAATGAGTTCACTCTGGGCCAGTCTGTATGGTCTGACATTTCTTCGTTTCAGAAAAGCTTTCTTGTACCCTTGAATATTTTCTAGGTACCTTGTCCTGTTTTGTTCTTAAGAAACAACAGTTCATTTGCATCCTCCCTCTGATGGGAGCACCAGAAGTGGTGGGTTGTAACCACTCCTTCTCCCCTGACATTGCATGGCATTGAAATGGTCTTCATGGGGACAGTTTCCTGTCCATCTGGCCTCGCTGCATCCTGCACCTTTGATTCAAAGGCTGTTGCTTACGTGGCATCTGGTAGGGTCCCTAGGAGGGCATCCTCTATCCTTTTCCATCATATTTGTGTCTCCACCTTGGTGTACACAGCATTTTGCTGCTGTGAACTTCACTGTCTGTGGCCCAATATATTAGTCAGGCAAAGGGGTGCTGATGCAAAGTACCGGAAATCTGTTGGCATTTATAAATATTTGTTTGGGGGTAGACACTTACAGTTACCAGGCTATAAAGCTTAAGTTACTTCCCTCACCAAAGTCTGTTGCCACATGTTGGGGCAAGATGAGAGCTGACATCTGCAAGGGTTCAGGCTTCCTCTAGCTCTTAAGGCTCCATGGTTCCTGCTTCTTCCAATATCAGCAGTAGGCTGGAATAAGTCTCATCTCTCTCCCTGGACTCATTTCTCTCCAGGCTCGGTGGCTCTGCTCTCTTCACAAGGTCAGCTGTAAACTCTCAGGCAAACAGCTCGTCTCTCTTCCCAGGGCCTCTGCAGTGTCTAATGGAGCCTTCTCTCTTTCCTTACCTATCTGCTTCTCTCTGTGTTTACTTCCTGGGGCTCCAGCTTTAAAACTTGGACTAACTCTTTTGCTGCGTTGTTTTCTCTGTGAGTCATTACCCACCCATGGGGTGGCGACTCAACGTCCTACTGCCATGTCCCAATCAATCAAAGCCTTAATCATCATTTAATCAAGAAAAAGTGAAGCCTCTGAATACAATACAATCTAATATGCCCAGAGGAAAAGACCAGTTCACAAACACAATACAATATCTATTTTTGGAATTCATAAACAATATCAAACTACTATACCCAGGATCTTGGAAAATGTTTGCATCATAAAAGTGGCATTTTCCCTGGTACCGCTCATCTTGTTTTGGTTGTGTTTGAAGTGGGTTAAGGGAGGAGAATGAAGCAAAATACCTTGCATGACCATCTTTATAGATAGGGCCCATGGCTTGTCTTCATCTTGCTTTCCTGGCACAGCATTGACACAGAGCTGGACAATCTATATTGAAAGACCGAAGAAATGACTAAAATGAATAAATAAATTATATTCTGTACTCAGGATGAATCATCAAGAATGATAATGACTGCAATCAGTTAAAAGTAATAACCAAGACTTGTTCTGATCACTGTGATTGGGTGACATGCTAAAGAAATTGTAGATATTTCTGGCCATTTTTAAAATTGTCCATACACAAATCAAGTCAATAAACCATTACTAGTCCATTCCCACTGTGAAAAATGCTAAGGTAAGGGATCATTATGGTCCAGTAATTTGGGTCCTAAGAAAATGACCATCTACATGAAGCTTCCAGGGTCTGCCACAGTTTAACTGCCATAATTCTACTGAAATTTCATGAGGAAAAAGAAATAAAAGAACCTCCTGGTGGCGAGAATAATCTGATCAGCACAGCATCAGTTTCAGTGGTTTTTCTGATTGACATTTGACCTCTGCACTTGCCTGGATGCACAAGGTATCTGAGCTTTTATTTTCTGATATCAGGAAAATCATGCTCAATAATTGCAAAGTTTAGAATCCTGAAATCCTTTTGTTTTACGTACAAAGTATTCAAATAAGTCTTTATTATGCTTCATAAATGTTAACTATTATGCTAACTAAAAGGTGAATGAACCAGTATATTCCTGGGGGGTCAAAGAGGTACAATCAGTGGAACAGGCAAGTATCTATTAAAGTTTAAATATGCCTTCCTTGCAAACCAGCAATTTAACCTCTAGATATAGACTTGATGGAAATTCATGCCCACGTACACCGAAATACATGCACAAAAATATTCGAGAAGGCAGAATTTCTTGTACTAGCCCCAAATTAGAAACAACCGAGAAGTTCCTGATGAGCAGAACAGATAGATAAATAGTAGGAATTCATGTACGGAAATCCTTTCAATAATGAAAATGAATGAACTAGTGCTCCATGGTTGAATCTCACAAACATGATGTTGAGTGAGAGACCAGGCACAGAGGAACAGATACTATGGTGTGCATTTTCCGTAAAGGTCAGAAACAGGTAAAGTGCCTCTGTGGTCCGTAGAAGTCGCTCTGGTGGTCTCTTCACGTGGAGGAGGGGCTGAGTGGCACATCTGAGGGGTGGGCGACACTTGGTGATCATTTGCGAGTGTCCAGTGGGTTGTTCACTTACAATTTGTGCACTTTGTGTTATGTGCGCTATATAACCCAATCAAAAGTTGAAAAATGTTAATACAAATTAGCAGAATAGAGGCTTTGAGATGTGTGATGGTAAAGAGAAGGAAAACAGTGGTGGAAACAGACCTGGTGGTTGATGTGCGTGCCTGAGTGTGTGAGTGTATGTGTAAATGGATAAGGGTGGACAATCCAGGAACAGGAAAGGCACGTGAAGCAAAGGGACAACCTCTAAGAGAAATTCTAGTAACTACTAACTCTTCATAGTGCAACAGCTTTGCTGCCTGGGGCGAGGCGGAGATGGAGCACAAGGAAGCAAGGGGAGACACGAGGGGTGGGAAGTGAGACTATTTTAAAGGCATCTGCTGGTTGTTGTGTGGTGATCTAGTGATGAGAGGAGTTTTGTGGGGGAGAAATAGTTGGCTCGTTATTTTCAAAATTAATAGCATCACATCTATCTCTGAGAGGAGGGGAAAATTGCAAGTAATGAAATAGACAAATACAGTGGAAATTAAAAAGGAATTATGGGGAGATGATTTTTAAAATATCAAAAAGCAATGACAAACAATAAAATATTCTTTAAAAAAATCACAGAAAACAAAGAAAAAACAAAAGAAGCAATGACAAAAACAAAAAGGATGAAACAGCAGTGTAAACATAAATAATAGATGGTATACCTAATAGTTACTGGAATAACACGGAGCACCTCGGCCATCATGCCCAGCGTGGCAGCAGCCTCTAAGATGGCCCCGTTAGTCCCACTCTCGGTATTCACAGCTTTATGCAGTCATCACCCGAGGGCAGGCTGGACCAACTGACTTAGTTCTGACCAAGAGAAGACAGCGGAAGTCAGATGTCACTTCTGAGGCCTGGTGGCGAAGCACTGTGGTTCCTGTCGGGCTACCTTCTGTTCCTCCCTTGGTCACTTGCTCTGAGGGAAACCCACTGCCCTTTGGAGAAGGCCACATGGAAAGGGACTGGCGCCTTCCGCCGACGGCTGTTGAGGCCTCTCGGCTGGCCACCTGGAGGGGGTCGGAAGCAGGTTCTCCCCCAGGGGCCTTGGAATGACTGGACCCCAGCCAGCCTGGACTGCAGCCTCCTGTGGGACCCTAAGCCAGAAACACCCAGACTAACCACTCCCTAGTTTCTGACCCCCCAAAACTATGAGATAACAAGACACCTCATTTTGTGGGTGATTTGTTGAGCAGCAATAGATATGTGGCAGCTTAGTATGAAAGATGTTGATATCCATGAAAGACTGTCACATTGTGTTAAAAAATAAAATCCACCAAGACTCTGTTTGAAAGAAAAACTTAAAATTTGATAAAGAAAGTGGGAAAAGGGGATGAAGGAGTCATATCTAGTAAGTGGATAGAAGGGGAAAATTCATGTATAAAAATACAAATACAAATATACCTACCTTTACTGACTACAAAAATATATTAGATTGAAAAAAATTATCTTTATTCATCACATTTTCTTTTTCACAATGTTCTGTTTCTTCATTTTCCTACAGTGACCATAATTTCTGATGAGAAAATGCAAGAAAGTAAAAAGTGTTTTCCCTCCCTCCTTCCCTCCCTCCCTCCCATCTTCCTTCTTTCATTCTTTCATCTCTTCTTCCACTCTTAAAAGTTGAGATCATTTCAAAGCCTTGGTGTTGAGCTTCTTTTCTCACCCTTTTGTCTTGATTCTTATAATTTCTTGCTTTCAAGCTTGGAAACCATGGCTCTTCCTCCCCATTCCGACCTCTTTTTGTCCTTTAGATATATGCCATTGAACTCTGTCTTCCTGGCTACAGTGGAGGCTGTTTTCAACAAACATTTCTATTTCTAACACACTAGTGCTGTGTGAGCAGATCTCTGGGAGAAAGCCCTCCTAGCTGACTGGATTTCAGCTCCTTTCTTTGTCACGGCTTCCTCCCGAAAACCATAATAAAGCTCCAGGCACTGCCTTGGACGACTGAATGTCAACTATACAGATGGAGGGGCTGGAAACAAAAAGCCCCCAAAATCAACACCCACGTATTAATTAACAGATTTGAGTCAAACTTAGATCACACAATACTTTTTAGTCCAACATAATTACGTGATTATCATGCTCATGTAATTATAAGACTGTAGAAGATTAGTTCAGATGGATTTTTGTAAAAACAGATACAAAAACAGAATATTTGGGCATGATAATTGGTCAAAACCAGCATGTTCCTAGACAGCTAAATTAGTGGAAACAATAGGGGCTATGATTATAGAGAAATGCCTTGTTAGAATTTAATAATCGAGTGTTTTTTTAACATTTTAATAATATTTAAACATTTTATTTTGAAATATTTTCATACAGGTCAGTTACAAAAAGAACACAAACCCTATAGATAACTTCAACTAACTCCTACCCCCCAGATACTCAGATCCACCAATTTTAACATTTTGCCAATTCGCCGTTCTTCCTTCTCCCCTCCCTCCCTCCCTTCCTTTCTTCCTTCCTTCCATTTGCCTGCCTATTCATCAGTCCATTTTCTGATAGTTTCTGATAAGTTTCATGCTCCTTGAAACTTAATACTGCCATGTACATTTCCTAAAAGTGGGGATATTCACTTATGTAACCACCTTAAGTACAGGTGTCAAGGTCAAGAAATTGAACATTGATATAAAACTCAGCCTATAAACCAATTTTCACTTATGTCCCAATAATGTTCCTTTGAACCTCTTCTCCTCCCTTGCTGGTCCTATCCAGGGACATTTACTGAATTTAATTGTTGTAGTCTCTGTACTTTTTTTTTTTTTTTTTAATTGTAGGAGCATATATACAACATAAACTTTTGCATCCCAATCAGTCCCAAGCAATACCATTCAATGGAATTAATCATGTGCACAATATTGTGGTAGCCTCACCACCTTCCATTCTAAAGCTTCCCTGTCTCCCCCAAACAGAAGCCCTGCACCCACCATGCATCAACTCCCATCCCCCTGCCCTCACTCCTGGAAACCTGCACTCCAATTTCTGTCCCTATGAGCGTGCATATTCTCCAATATGCTATGTAGTTACCTTGGGGCTAAATGTAACATCTTAAATCTCTAACAATCTCATTTGCTGTGATACCACTTAACTTCAGCAGAATACACAAACTATGTTCCTTACCCCTCAGATATCCCCTGCCTTTATGAAGGTCTTGCCACAAACTATGTGTTTATACATTATGAGTCCAGAATGACTGATTTATCATTACATTACATGTATTTGCCCTTTAGATCCTGTAGGGAGTGAAAAGTGGAGTTACAAAACAAAAACACAATAGTCCTGCATTATTTACCCATGTCACAACCCTCACCAAGATCTTTATTCTTCGTGCAGCTTCGACCTGTTGTCCATTGTTCTTTCCTTTCAACCTGAAGAAACTTTTTTTAGTGTCCCTTGTAGGGGTAGTGTAATGGTGATAAACTCCCTTAGCTTTGTTTATCTGTCCCTCATTTTTGAAAGACGATTTTGTCAGAGATAGAATTCTTGGTGGGCAATGTTTTGCTCTGTGCACTTTAAATATGTTACCCCACTGCTTCTTGCTTTTCCATGGTTTCAGATGAGAAATCGACATCTGATCTTACTGAGGCTCCCTTGTACCAGGCACATTTCTTCCTCTTGCAGCTTTCGGAATTCTCTGTCTTTAGCATTTGACAGTATGATTTTAACATGGTGCATTGTGGGTCTTTTTGGGTATAATCTGCTTGGAGTTCGTTGGTCAGCTGGATGTGCATGTTCACTTCTTTTGTTCAATTTGGGAGCTTTCCAGCCGTTATTTCTTGGATAGTCTCTCCCCCCTTTCTCTTTTACTTTTGAGATTCCCACAGTGCACAGATACGCTTGATGGTGTCCCATTCATTGCTCAGGCTCTTTCACGTTCCTTCACTTCTTTCTATTCCTCAAACGGAATGATTTCATCTGCCCTGTCTTCAATCAGCTGTTGAACCCCTCCTGGGAATTTTAAATTTCCGTTACTATGATCTTCAGCTCTGTTTGGACCCACTTCATAATTTTCAACTCTCTATTATTTTCTCTTTGTGTTCATCTATCATTTTCCTGATTTCCTTTAGTTCTTTGTCCATGTTTTCCTTTAGCCTTTTGAGCATATTTGACTCAGACCTGGGACATACCAGACAAAGATGTTTTAAAAAACAGTCCTAATAACTGGTGTGGGGTGTTATTAGGACTGTTGTTTTTTTTTAAATTTCTCTCCCCTTCCCCTGCCCCCGGTTGTCTGTTCTCTGTGTCCATTTGCTGCATTTCTTCTTTGTCCGCTTCTATTGTTATCAGTGGCATGGGAATCTGTGTTTCTTTTTGCTGTGTCATCTTGCTGTGTCAGCTCTCCGTGTGGGTGGCACCATTCCTGGGCAGGCTGCACTTTCTTTCGAACTGGGTAGCTCTCCTTACGGGGCGCACTCCTTGCGCGTGGGGCTCCCCTACGCGGGGACACCCCTGCGTGGCAGGGCACTCCTTGTGCGCATCAGCACTGTGCATGGGCCAGCTGCACATGGGTCAGGGATGCCCGGGGTTTGATCCTTGGACCTCCCATGTGGTAGGCGGACGCCCTAACCACTGGGCCAAGTCCGCTTCCCAGGACCATTTTTAAAAACGTCTTTGCCTGGTATGTCCCAGGTCTGGCTCACCTCATGGGTGGTTTCTAATGCTTAAATCCTCCCCTTCTGTTGAAACCTGGGCATTGGCACGTTTCCATGTGTTACGTCTGGATTGAGGCTCGGAGGCGTCTGGTCTTTGCACACTGACCTGTGCCAGCCCTCGCCCTCAGGACTTGCCCATACAGTGAGTGTAGAGAAGGGCTCTAGAACGGCAGAGGGACCTCCATGGCCCTTCCTGGGCACGCCTCTTGTCTGGAGCATGCACATGTGGCCCTAGGAATTTTCCCATTTACACGGCTCCAAATGTCTCCTCTTCCCCAGGACACGGTTTCCTAAAGGCCCCAGGCACTGCACGGCGTGCCCTACAGCCAGCACCCCCTTGCCCTAGGCGGCGCGACTTGACTACTCTCCCACAGCGTTCTGCAGGGTGCTGGGAGCTGCCTTTTCCATGCAAGGCAAGTTCTGGGTCAGCGTGTCCCTCAAGCCACACCGAAAAGATTGGGCCAGACACACATGCTCGCAGCACGTACACAAGGGTGCTCTGCTCCCCCTGGACCTGGGACCCAGGGTCTTCTCTGGGAACACCGGTTTGCTCCACAGTGGGCTGGGCAGGGCTGAGGAAGGGCCATCCAGGGTGCCCGGAGGCCCTACTGCTTTTAAGCAGCCTTATCTTGATTCATCATTTTCCCTGATACTGCAGTGCTTTACAGTTTTCTGGAGCTTTGAGAAAGATGTTTCTGCCAGTTCTTGCTGGTTGTTCAAAGCTTCTGTGGGGCATGGAGCTCTAAAACATCATATTCCACATTCTTGATCAGGGCAGGGCCAAGGAAGCTACTCTTATCACCCACCTTTTACAGCTGAGGAAGCTTCAGAGAATGGGTGAAGCGTACCCAAGGTGCTTTTTTTATTTTTATTTTTATTATATTTATTTTATTTCTTTCTCTCCCCTCTCCCCCCCCCCCTTGTCTACTCTCTGTGTCCATTCACTGTGTGTTCTTCTGTGACCATTTCTATCCTTATCAGCGGCATGGGAATCTGTGTTTCTTTTTGTTGTGTCTTCTTGCTTTGTCAGTTCTGCGTGTGTGCGGCGCCATTCCTGGGCAGGCTGCATTTTCTTTCAGGCTGGGCAGCTCTCCTTACGGGGCGCACTCCTTGCGCGTGGGGCTCCCCCACGCGGGGACACCCCTGCATGGCACGGCACTCCTTGCGTGCATCAGCACTGCACACAGGCCAGCTCCACATGGGTCAAGGAGGCCCGGGGTTTGAACCGCAGACCTCCCATGTGGTAGACGAACGCCCTATCCATTGGGCCAAGTCCACTTCCCCCAAGGTGCTCTTTTTAATTTAAGGGCAGGGATTAATAAGTACAGGCTGGGTTGGAATGAGCTCTTCCATTTCCTTCTTCTAGAAGAATATAATCACAGCTCTGAGGGCATTATTCCACCCTGCACTTAAGAGAACTTGAGGGGAGCAACCGTAGCTCAAACAGTTGAGCATCTGCCTCCCACATGGGAGGTCCTGGGTTGAGTTGCCAGTGCCTCCTAAAGAAAACAAACCAACAACTAGCAGACAGTGAACAGTGAGGAAAAAACCCAATAACCACAGAACAGCGAGCAGACAACGAGCAAGCAATGAGCAAACAGATGAGGGCGCCAACTCAGGGAAGCCAGTGTGGCTCAAAGGTTGATTGCTGGCCTCCTGCATTTGAGGTCCCATGTTCGATCCTCAGTCCTGGTACCTCAGGAAAAAGATGTGAGAGAGAGAAAGCGAACTCAAAGAGGAAAGCCCCCGATGGTGCTTTTCTAGAAAGACGGTAGAGACCTCCGTGGTGCTCCAACAAAGGTTCAGAGCCCGGTGCCTAAAGGACTCACTGATTTTCCCCTGTGAGTCCAGGTCACAGTTTCTTCCCTGCAAGAGGCACAGGGGGGAGGAGAGCTGCATCTCAGTGTCTGGAGAAGCAGGAAGACAGGTCATTACGGGTTGTCATTCATCTCCTTGGTCCTCCATGGAGGCTCCTGGACACCCACTCCACACCCAGCCAGCCGTGAGGCCCTGGACACTGGTGACCCGAGGTCTGGCCGTCACAGTCAGTGCCCACAGCCCTGCTTTCCATTTACATTCCAGCAAGGGCTAGGGAAAAGCAGAACAGGAAGCACGAGTGAAGAACCTTGGAAAGATCTGGGACCTCTGATGCATGCCCACGTTTCACGACTTCTGTTTCCTCTGCTTCTCTGCAAAGTGAACAACAGCAGGGGTGTTGAGAACGGTGACTGAGAACGGGCTTCAAGGCCAGTTCTGCTCCTTACTGGCTTTAAATTAAAAAGGGCACTGTGAGGCTTGAGTGGGCTGGTTAGAATGACCTTACCTGGTGCTGTGGTGGGAGCATGGGCTTGGGCTGCACAACAGACCTTGCTTCAAACTCTGCTCCAGTGCGCTGGGACCTTGGTTTCCATATTTGGTGGCTCAGGTGCTCCGTGTTCATTATTCCAAGGGGGAAGGCTCGCCTCAGAGGTCATACAGCTTTGCTTCTCCCATACTCCATCCGTCCATGGGCGCAAGCCCACAGGATTCAAGGGAAGAGTGCTTAGACCCCCCTTCTAGGTGGAAAGAATGTCAGAGAATTTGGAGGACACGAAACTTGTCTTCACTTCATCAGATGCCTGTTTCCTTGTCAGTAAGAACTCAGATCGTTCTGGTGGTTCATCAGCATCTCCTAAGACTGAGGACGCATGTGTCCTTGGATCCGGCAATTCCACTTCTGGTCCATTTGGCAGACGCTCTCCTGGGATGCAGAGATGGATTAGGAACAGTCAATGCGTTCCAGGAGCTCATCCAAGAGCAAGTGCTGCCGGGTCTCTCAGGTGATGGCTGTTATCACTGCATCTTCTCACTGGAGGCAGCGGCCTGGGGGCGCAGAGCCACCTGTGGCCATGGGTGAGGCTGGGAGGCAGGGGCTATCGAGTGGGTCCTGGGGGATGACAGCGACAAGGGAAAGAGCCCCGGCTCCGGGCGTGCGGCCTCGCCTCCCGGGCTGACCCCGCGTTTGCTCCTCACAGCCCCTCTACCCCCGTTCCGTGGAGGCGCATTGCTCCCCATAATTGAGTTTTAAAACACTCAAGATGCTTTAAAACACCAGGTAAATTTAAGTGACCTTGTAAAAAGAAATAAGAGATTGGAGAAAGTGGTTAGCAAATTATTATTCATTCAATGACTTATTAATTATTAACTCTACAAATAAATATTAAACACTCCCTGCTGGCCTGTTCCAGCCAAGAGGGTAGGGATACCATATTGAACAAAACATACAAAATACTTTCTCTCCAAGAGTTTTCTAAGGGAAGGAACATTATAGAAAAATTATAATTTATCTAAGAGTTGAATAGGAAAAAATATAATTGAAACACTATCAGAAATTATAATTAGGAATTATTCAGTCTGTACCTCTTACTACTCTAAGCAATAAAATATGAAGAACTGTATTTGATTACATAAAATTTTTTTCTTATTTAACATTTGTTACTTTTTATGATAAAAAATACTGTAAGTTTATTATAAAAAATGATGAAAAGTGAGATTTCAAATCACTGGGAGATGATGTTGGGACCTGTTTTAATTTCTAGGTTGCTGAAGTAAGCAATGGTCTGGCTTGCACAGTGAAAACTTCCTGGCTTTTGGTTTTGAGGCCGACAGGAGGCCCGGACGGAGGAGTCATCCTGGTGTGGCTCTTCTGCCTACGGCGACGCTCGCGGCCCAGCGCGCTGCGCTGGCTGCTGGAGATCCCGCTCCTGCCATGTGGCAAGGCCCACTCATCGTTCTTCCAAGTGTCATTGAGTTCAGCTCCTTGTTTCTGTGTTTCTCTCCCTCTCTCTCTGAATTTAATTCGCTTATAAAGGACTCCAGCGAGAGAGCGTCAAGTCCATCGTGGATGAGTGAGCACCCTTCAGGGCAGTCACCGCGTCAAAAGGCTGACCATGGGTGCACACCCACTGGGCCAGATTTAAGGACATGCTTTCAGGGGTCGCATTCCAGCACCCACACGGCCTAGAGACAACTTATTTAAAATGTTAGATCCTATCATGTACAAAATGAATTCAAATGAAAAGTTCTTCAAAATATTAAAAAACAAACTAGAGACTGACAAACCATGAAAGTAGTAAAAAAAAAATAATAAGAGGTTGTTCCTATAATGTGAGGGGAGAAGAACTTCTAAGTGTGCCAATAAACCTATGACAAAAAGAGAAAAGTGGCAGTTTCAGCTACGGAAAAATACATAAATTCTGTATGGTGCAATATGCCATAAAGAAGTCAAAATGGGAGGTGCGGGCCTGGGTGAGATCACTGGAGGCGAAGTTATAGGTGGAAAAGAGAAGTGTCTTGTTGCTGGAAATGTGCTGGCATTTCGCAGCTGGCTGGGAGAGGAGGAGGATTTTGCAATGGAGGCAAAGAAGGAGCCAGTGAAGAACACAAGGACAGGATGATAGCATGGGGGCCAGAGAAAGAGTATGAACGAGGTGGGAGGCCGAACAAGAAAAATAACTGACTTGGCAACACAGCAGTCATCGGTGACCTTTGGAAAAGACTTCTGGTGACCTTGTGAGGCAGGGCCAGCTTGGAGAGAGAAACTGGAGAAAACAACATAGCCTGCGCTAGGTGTATTTTTAAGAGGAAGAGCGAGTCTTCCAGAGCAGAGGGGAATAAAGGACGACCACAGATGCTGATTTATGGTTATTTTTGAAAAGCCATCGTTTGGGCATGTGTGAGAGCTGTTGGGAAAGACGCAGGCGCAGGGCTAAGGGAGTGGTCGTGCCCCTGTGCCATGGTTCAGGGAAGGTCCTGCGCTTAGAAGGGCTCACACTGGCCTCATGCTCTGCTGGTCTTGCTTTGAAAGCCATGATAATTATTGTACCAGGGACCTCGCCCTTTATTTTTCACTGGGACATGCTAATTATGTAGCCGGTCCTGTCCTGTTGAGAGAGAAAGGCTTAATATACAAAAGTCACAGGGGCTTCTAATGATGGGGACGGAGACATGCTCCCATGTCCAGGTGGACCCATCAGAGAGTAGGCAGGCAGTTCCTTTCTATCGGATGCATGCGATTATAAATTAGTTGTTTTTTTTTTAAGATTTATTTTATTTTATTTCTCTCCCCTTCTCTCCCCCCCTCCATTGTCTGCTCTCTGTGTCCATTTGCTGTGTGTTCTTCTGTGTCCACTTGCATTCTTGTCAGCAGCACCGGGAATCTGCATCTCTTTTTGTTGCGTTGTCTTGCTGTGTCAGCTCCCTGGGTGTGCGACCCCACTCCTGGGCAGGCTGCGCTTTTTTCACGCGGGTCAGCTCTCCTTGTGGGTTGCACTCCTTACAGGTGGGGTTCCCCTACGCGGGGGACACACTTGCATGGCAGGGCACTCCTTGTGTGCATCAGCACTTCACGTGGGCTAGCTCATCATACAGGTCAGGAGGCCCTGGGTTTGAACCCTGGACCTCTCATGTGGTAGGTGGGCACTCTATCAGGTGAGCCAAATCTGCTTCTCATGAATTAGTTTTATACGTTTCTTGTCTAGACAATGGTATTTTACAAATGGTCATATGGTTGTAACAAATTAAGCTGAACTTCCTTTAATGTTCAATATCGCTTCTGTGTACAATGATTTTCTCTTTCTATCTTTTTAAATATTCATTTGTCTCTAGGCTAATATACTTATACTTAAGTAGTCATTAAAGCTTGAAGGTACTATACTTCCTGATTTCTTGATTATCGGAAAATGTCTTCTTGTTGTGTTCTCACAACTTCATTTATTGAATCTTGGTTCACAAAATTTTTAGCTTCAAAATCTGTAGACATTGTCCTCTATCGTGTGGTTCTTCAATCATGAATTATTCTTGATACTTAATGAATCTTAATAGTTATTAAGGGGAAGCAGACTTGGCCCAGGGGGTAGGATGTCTGTCATGGCCTTGTATCTCTGTGCTACATTTGGGCAATACCTTCAGCTATATCTTCCTCCCATGGGTCTGGGTGTGTGTGTTTCATTTGCTTTCTTTGAATCTTAAAATCGTCATGCTCCGCCCTGCTAATCTCTTCATGTCGGCTCCTAGGAGGCTTACACCCGTTATTTGTTGTTTCTGCTGTCTACCACTTGGGCGGCTTGCTGCCCCCTGTGTCTGGTGATAACTGGCTGTGGCTTACTGCTTGGTCAGCATCTGTGTGAATCCCGTCGACCTGAATTGAGAATGTGCACTTGCGTCGGGACCCAGGGCACACCTCAGTCTTAGGAATGTGGTAGGCAGAACAACGACCCCCCCCCCCACCGGTATTTTCCACGTCCTACTCCCTGGAAACTGTAAACGTGTTACTTTACTTGGCAAAAGGGACTTTGCAATATGATTAAATTAAAGACCTTGAGGTGGGGAGAATAATTTAAATTACTTGAATGGTCCCAATGTAAGCACTTGTAAGTGGAAGAGGGAGGCAGAAGAATGGAAAACTCAGGGAGACGGATGTTTGTGAAGGATTTGGCCCAACACTGATGACTTTGAAGATGGAAGAGCAGGGCCATGAGCCAAAGAATGCAAGTGGCCTCCAGAAGCTGGAAAAGTCAAGGAAAGTCTTCTTCCCCATTGGAGCCTCCAGAGGGGATGCAGCCCTTCTAAAACCTTGGTTTTGGTCCAGTGAGACTCATTTTTGGACTTTTGACCTCCAGAAATGCAAGATAATAAATTTGTTTTAAACCATTAAGTTTGTGGTGATTTGTTACAGCAGCAGCAGGACACTACTTTAGGGCCACTGTTGCCACTCTAGAGAGCCCAGACATTATCAGGAGCTCAGCTCTGCTTCCTCACTCAAGGTTCAGCATCTTGATTGCACTGTGACTACTGTCAGCTTCTCTCGCGGAAATCCCGTCCGTCTCCTCTGCCCATTTTCAATCACTCCAGCTTCTTCCCCAGTACAGCATGAGTTTTCTTTTTCCTTTTTCATGGATGGGAGGTTTTGATGGAGATCTCCCTTTCTTCTAAAGAGCCTAGAAATGAACCAGATTGTTCTTATCCAGAAATTAGGTGCTTTACAATTGGAATAGAGTGTCTAGTCCAGCATAATAATCAACTATATATTTTAGTTTCTTCTTCAGTATTGCTTACCTGGTTTATAGCTGGTCTGTGTCCTTTAAGGATACTGAGAATGCACATCAGAAACTAATTTAAAATGTTCTTCCATAATTCATGGTAAGCCTCTTTTAGGAAAAGACATTTACTCTTTACAACTTAGCCCCCTTCTCTTGAACTTCAATATTTTTTAATTTATAAAATATATTAGCATTTTTCTCATAAATTCTGCTCTCATGCAGGGTAAATTTGCTGTTTTTATTTTTTTTCATAGATCAGTTTTTTCCAGTCTTTTCACATGCATCTTTGGTACCCATGTCTTCTTCACTATTTGTAGTGGTAAACTTTATGTATCAACTTGGCTAAGTTGTGTGGTCCTGTTGTTTGTCAAAGACTAGCTTAGATGTTGCTATGGAGGTAATTTGTAGATGGGATTGGTATCTGCAGTCAGCTGACTTTAAGACAATTGCCCTCAATAATGTGAGTATTCAATCAGTTGGAGGTCTGAAGAGCAAAGAGGCGAGATTTCCCAGAGAAGAAGAAATTTCTCCTCAAGACGGCACCATCAACTCTATCTGGAATTTCTAGCCTGCCTACTTCCTGAATGGATCTCAAACTTGCCAGCACCCACAATCAAGTGAGCTGGTTCTTTAAAATAACTCTCCTTACAAGATGCCCCACTGGTTCTGTTTCTCTGGAGAACCCTGACTAATACATCATTAGATCCACTTTTTCTGTCTTCTAACACCATTTCCCAGAGCCATCAGCTCACTAGGCAGTTTACATGCTGCCTACTTCTTATATGGTGTCAACAGGTATAAAAAAGATTTCTGTTAGTGCTCAGCTGAGAGGAGGAATTCACATTACTCTGAATTTGCACAGCCATGCTAATGATCTACCAGTTTTCAAGGAAAAATCTGATGACATAAGACAATGGTCAGAAAGAGTACAAAAGCAAACTACGTTTACATGTTACCTCTTGCATAAACTTGAATTTCAAACTTCCATGTGCCTAACTAACCAGCCTTCTGAAGACAGCCTGTGGGACATGAGTGAATCCTCGTGAACAGGGAGTGAAGAAACGAGGGGGCGAGGCTTCGGCAGATCTGCTAGGTAGGCTATGTTTGTGGCCTTCTTTTGGTGTTTTTGTGAAACCAGCTCTTGTGGCATTTGGCTTTTTGCTTGCTATCTCATTTTCTGCCATGTGTAAACACCATGGGGTTTGGCTTTCTCCTCAATCCTCCACTTCATTCCCTCAGATACTGTCCTTTATCCAGAGGATGGGGGCTGTGGGCCAGTCCTTCTTCAGTTTGGTATTGTCTCAGTTTTCTTTCATCAGTGCTTTTCCAATTATGTCACGTTACTCATTTGTCACTAGTTTTTAGGTATCTTTCATGGTGGAAATGTGGGCAGAGAAAGATGTGCAATCTCCAACTGACTCACAAACATGAGAATATAAAACAATAACTAAACATATAACCAAAGGCTGATCAAAAGTAAAATAGATGGCTTGGAAAAAATTTTCGGTGAAGATGACAAAATACAAAATGTATTTGTAACTCAAAGTAATTAGCGTGCAATAATATCTCAAAATCTAACAATAGAACATTTACCTAATAGAAAATATTTTAAATATACAAACATCAGAAGACGGTCAACATTGTTAATAATGAATAAAGTTATATATAAAAAAAACATTGAAATGCCTTTTATGCTTAGTGGGGTGGAAAATATTAAAATAATAGCCATTACTGGTATGTTAGAGGTGAGGGTGATAAGTCAACCATAAGATACATAATGTACATTCATGCAATTCTTGAAATTATCTTGGCAGTATCTATCATGAGAAATTAACAGACTTACATGGTGACAAGCAAAACAAACTTTTGATCAAAATCCTACTTCTGGGAATTTAAACTAAGAACCTTAAAAGTAAACAGATGGTTATTGTATTCATATGTAATAGCAAAATATTGTCATGAACCTCAGTATTTCACAATAAAAGAAAAACAGAAGTAGACCACAGAATGCAGAATTTAAAATAATAGTTTTTGAGTTCATGCAACATGAAAATGCTTGACCTTAGCATAGACATTAAAGCAAAGTATACACTTATTTCTATACCAATAGTATAACTCTATACGAGTTGTGTTCTTTTTGCTGAGACAAAGAAAAGTGCAAATAGTTTGGCATGTTGGAACAGCAACACTGATTAAAAAAATAAATGTTGCACATGTAATAAAAATACGTTAATTCCTTATGATTGGCATTGGTGGTATTCAAAGGCTTTGCAAATGTCAGTTTGTGCATCTCCCACCCCTGCCGGGCTACACCTGCAGGTTCAATCCCAGTAATCCTGCAACTTACACATCTGACACTTACTGACCACTTTCAAAGGAGGCTGTGCAAGGGGAAGGCTGCACACAGCTTTCCATCCTGTGTCTGGGAGTGGGGCTAAGCGGTGCCTCTGGCTGCGCTGGGTTCAGCCTTCTCTCTCCCACCATCAGGGTGGTCAGATTACATGAAGGACCTTGCAGGTCTAGATCTCCATGTACCTGTGGTTCCCACTGCAACTACAGTTCTGCCAGATTTCTCCATCCATCAGGTTCTTGCTGGATTCTTCTTGTGTTTGGACTCATCAGTATCCCTCAGCAAGTCCAGATTTCAAGAACTGCCACCAATCCCCTCTCATCCACTTCTGATGAAATTCCCTGGCAGGCGAGTCCATGCAGGTCTAGAGCATCACATCCCCTTGGATGCACTTGGGTTTTTTGGAAATCACTGACCTAGTCACGAATAGGTTCCATCACTGCTCTGCACACCATCTCTGAAACACTCTGAACTAGATCCTGAGGCTTCTTCTGGGTAGCATTTATTGTTTAGCCTCCATCTAAATAATAATATTTGATTATTATACTTCCGCCTGAGAGTGAGAGCTGCCCCGACACGCTGGTTTCGGTCTCATGTGCTGAGAGGGCTGTGCTGAACCGGGGAGGCATAGCTGGAATAGTTGACTGTCTGTCTGTGGCCTGGCAGATTCCAAGGACACGTTCAGGTGTGCAATTGCCCAGGCTGTTGCAATGCACTGAAATGCGATGTTCTGCTGGAATTAGAATAATTTCAACAGTGCAAGGTACAAACGATGCATGAACTTGGCTTTTTCTCTGAACTCCCCACATAGTTACTGAAAGCCAAACACTCCTCCCTCCAAAGAACAAAATTACTAAATGAAAATTACAGATGAGTAACCATGAAAAAACTTCCACTGGGCCTATGCTGGCATCACTTGGAATTCAGGTGCTTGTCTGAAATGCGGCATCTTAGAATTGGAAGGAAAACACTGAAAAAGAATGTCTAATTTGCTCCATTCAGAAACGTGACATCCAAGCACTATTTAAAGAAATGGTTTTGATAATTTGCAAGTGTAACATTTTCCATAGTCTTTCTAGTTGATTAAAACTATTAAATCTTTTCTGCTGTTTTTGTGAATCTGGAAAGCAGCACAGAAACAATTTACTTATTGCCAATGATTGATTGATCTCTTTCATTTATAACAACTGCTCTGAGTATGGACCAGATGGTGAGCTGAGCAGTTCACAACATATGCCTCATTTAATCTTCATGACAGCCCTATGACCTAGCTAACTATTTTTATGTCCATTATACAGTTTGGAGAATTGAGTCTGAGAGAGGCTCATTTACTTGCTCACTACACGTAGTAAGTTCCAAGGCTCTGATTTGAATCCAGATATTTTGGTTCCAGAGTTCCCCATGAATTTAATCATCATGCTGTGTGACACATGACCAAAGCAAGCAAACGAAAATTTGAAAGTTCAGAATAGATATCTTAGCGTCCTCACGAGAGTGAGCTTGGTGTCCTAATTCCACTCTGTCCTCTCATGGAGTCCACGTTCTGCCTTGGCTGGTGGCGTCACTGTAACACTGAACGAGTAAGGTAGAATTGTCATCCCTCTGGTCCCAAGAAAAGAGGGTCCTATATGGAAACTTAAAGAAAAGGCTTTAACTAAGTGATTGCTGAGTCCACTTTATCTCACATCAGTAAAACAGAGTATAAGAACTTTCATCATTTACAATTGTAACAGAGCCCTCCTCAGGTTGTCATCACGTTAAAAGCAAAAAGAGACAGAAAGTAGGATGTGCTTTGGCTCTGCTCAAGGACTGTTATCTCAGAAATTAGGGGACAGCGCCCGAAGCAGACAGGGCCAGGTCTGCAACAAGGGAAGCTAATCCAGCCGACGGGCTGGTCTCCAGGAAGGGCCCCCAGTCCAAAGCTTACAGTGTCGCCTTCCATTAAGTCTCCACACTGGCCAAAAGGGAGGCTTCTGCATTCTGGAGGCAAGCGCCACGTCTTGTCTCTAGTGTCAGTCAGGTGGAAGCAAGGCTCTACCTGGTAGGTTGGGGTAAGTTGGTTAAAGAAACAAGGCTACCAGAAGTCTGGGAGGAACCCAGGACAGGGCTGCACATTCGGTAGATACCAAAGGCCAAAGCAGACACAAAGCCCGCGCGGTTGGATGAGGCACCCTGCGGGGAGGGGAGAAGAGCTTCCGTTTGCTGAAGGTAGCCAGTGGTAGCGTGAGTCAGCTTTCCTGGGAGACAGCTTTCGGGATACATTTATATAACCTCATTTCTATGCTTGAGCAAGCACCAGGCCTGGAGACCCACGTCGTTCTCGTGTCCTAAGCTGCCAAAATGCAGATACTGCGAAATGGGTTGGCTTTTAGCAATGGGAGTTTATTAACTTATAAGCTTACAATTTTGGACTGAGAAAGAATATTCAGATCAAGGCATCACCAGGCGATACGTTTTTCCTAAAGGCTGGCTGCTGGCGATCCTGGACTCCTCTGTCACAGGGCAAGGCACGTGGTGGCGTCTGCTGGTCTCTCCCTGCTCCTCTAGACTTGTGCTTTCAGCTTCCTGCTTCCACGGTGCCCCCTGTGCATTCATCCTGTTTATAAAGGACTCCAGTGAGGAGAATAAAACCCAAGCTGGGCCACGCCTCACTGAAGTAACAGGATCGGAAGGCCCTACTCATGCAGGTTCACACCCACAGGAAAGGACTGGTTTTAAGAATGCACTTTCCAGCCTCCACACACATGGACTTGCCTGATGCTGAGGGTTCTTCCATGGACCTAGGTTTTCATGACGTGACCCTGGGCCCAGCAGTCAGGGAGAAGGCTAGTCTTTCAGGGACAGACATAGGAAGGCTCGTATTTCAGGGCGACCCAAGTCATACGAACCAGGAGACTGACGGGGGAGAGGTTTGCTGCATGGAATCCTTTGGGGAGGGCGGGCCCGGTCTGTGCCGGTGCCATCAGGTGAAGGGGACTGCATCACAGAGCAGAGTTCCTGTTAGGCCTAGTGGTTATCATGGGCTTGCCTTTCTTTCTTTTGTGTCCAGACAGCCTTAGAACAGAGACGTGCCTCTCTCCCCGTAGCCCACTCCACCCCCAGCGGAGCTGAAGGGCCCAAGTTTTCCAGCAGCCTATTCGTTTAACACCCCTGGGGAGATGCCGAAAGCCCGAGAGAAAACCCATGCTGGAGAATAGGCAGGAAAATAAACAGTTCACTAAGGAGTCACTGAGCAGCTGGCTTCTACTGAACAAAACTAATGGAAGACCCAGCAGAGAATGTTGACAATAATATCTATGATAGATGCCTAGAAAAAGATCAAATAACCTAGGAAAGTGGGTGTGAGAAAACTGGGAGGAGGAAAAGAAACCTAATCGTCTCCTGTGGAACGTGCCTGACCAAGTTTTGCCCCCACTAAACAAAATCAAACAGGTATTGTCGATCTTTTCCTTCTTGATCTGTAGCTCTTTACATGCTGTGGACAAAATTGCTGCAAGCAACTTCCCCCTCTCTGCTGTTTTCATTTTCCTTCCCTTAATGGTGTCTTTCCATGAATAGATGTTCCTAAATTAATGTAGTAGAATTTATTATTTTTTCCTTTTATAGTTAGTGTTTTTTGTGTTCTGTTTAAGAAATCTTTCCTTTCTTTAAGGTCTTGAAGGTGTTCTACTTTGTTTCCTTCTAAATACCTTATTATTTCACTTTTCATATTTTGATCTATGATACAGCCAGAATTGATTTTTTTGTGTATGATGTGAGGTAGAAGGCAAGATTCAATGTTTTCTCGTAAGGCTATCTCCTCTTGACCCTACATGAAGCACTGTATATACCGGTGGCTGTATGTGTGTGGATCAGTTTCTAGACTCTCTGTTCCATTGGTCTGTTTGTCTGTCCTTACTCCAATGCCACATTATGTTGCTTACTACACCTTTAAAATATGTCTTGACAACTGGTAATCTAAGTTCTCCTGCTTGGTTCTTTTCAAGATTCCTTTGTCTTTTCCTGGTCCTTTATATTCTACATGAATTGTAGAATATAATTTCAATAGCAACAACAATGATCTGCTGTTGATATTGGTTAGGATTACATTGAATCTGCAGATCCATTGGGAGAGAACTGAAATATTTACAATATCTTACCTTCCAGACCATAAGTGCAGAATATTCCTCCATTTAGTAAGATGTCCTTTATTTTGTAAAAATGATGTTTTGTAGTTTTTTGTATAGAGGTATTATATATATCGTTAGATTCATCCCTAGACATTTGATAATTTCTGATACTTTTGTAAATGGTGACTTGTTAAAATTTTTTATTTTTTGTTTGTTCTTACATAGAAATACATTTTCCAATACTTCATTATGAAAATTTTAATTGCATAGAAAAGTTGAACTTATAATAAACTTATGTTAATAAATATGCTTGTATTAATATGTCACCTTTTTCACATATTTACCCTTCTATGCATTCCTCCATCAATTTATCTTATTTTTGGGATGTATTTTGAAATAAGTTGCAGGCTTCATTACTTTCCCCTTAATAACTTTGGCATGGACACACTAACCAGGTTCAATGTTAATTTATGATTCCTTTTATTTCTTTTGAGGTAAAATTTTCATACAATGCAATGAACACACGGAGTGTATCATGCACTGCTGACAAATACATACCCTCGTGCCATTGAAATCCTTGTCATCAGCACAGAACATTCTCTCCTGCCTCATTGCACACAATCTCACCCCGACATTTCCAGGGGCACCACTGTTCTGATTTTTTTCTTCAACATAGTTTGGTTTTCGCCTGTTCTAGATATTCATGGAAATGGAATTAAAGGGCCACTGTGCTTATGAGTAGCATTTTCCTTCTCATCCTTGAGTACTAGGCTGTTGTATGAATCTACCACAATACCATTTGAATCTCCTTTAACAGACAGATGAGCTATATGCAGTTTACACGGTTATGCTGTCTGTAAATAATGATATTTTATTTCTCTCTCTATTTTTACCTTTTATTTCTTTTCCTCTTTTATTGTAATGGTTAGGATTTTCAATTTAATGTCTGATAGAAGTACTAATTTTGGACATTTCTCTCATTTTTGACTTTAGGGGGAAAGCTTTCAATAAATTATTATTAGGTAGGGTGCTTGCTCCCTTTCATTTCACATTTTCTGAGTATTTAAAAAATCATTAATGGGTATTAATTTCACAAACTTCTTTTTTTGCATTTATTGAGATGACTACTTTTTCTCCTTTATAACTTAATATGTCGCATGTTATCTATAGTCATGTAACAGTCACCCCAAAATTTAGTCACTTAAAACAACAAATGTTTGTTTTCACCGGTGTCTGAGTGACAGTAAATCTGGCGCAGCACAGCTGGTCGTTGTGGTTCAGGGACTCCCGTGAGGTTGAAGGAAAGATGGTGGATAGAATTAAAATCCTCAGCAGGCAGCGAATTACGTTGAACATCTTTTAAATATTAAACTACTGTTCTTTTCCTGTAATAAATATACTGGGTTATAAAGTGTTTTCCTTTCTGTATACTGTTGTATTTGATTGCTATTTTAATTTAAGATTTTTACGTATATGTATTTTGCAATCTGCATATGAAGTTTTGGCATGTAAGTTTTTCTGGCCTCATAAAATATTTATATTTTTATATTCTATTTCTTCTTGTGTTGCTTTTGGTGAGCAGTATTTTCCAAATGTTAGAAAGAAAGCTGCACCTGTATGAGAACAAAAGCTCACCCGATTGTGGAGGAGAGAAGAATTTTATCAATGATCTTGCAAGAATGGGTGTGCAACCTGGACAAAATGGCCGGCACACCAAACAGCAAGAAACAGTGACATTTATAACCTAAACCTAACATGCAGGTCCCTCCCCTGCTCCCCACTGATTGGGCGCTTCAGGGGTTACAGCCTAATTCAAGAGGTCTAACTAACTTACGCAGAATCCCCCTCCGAGCTGCTGCTCTCATTCCCTTCATTCTGGCAGCTTGGCGCCACTTTCATTCCTGGCGCTGCTTTTCAGATTTGGTGCTGCTTCTCACAATTGGCCCCCTCGCTTTGGTGCCATGTTCAGATTTTGGCACCAAAGCCACAGAACCCTTTTCCCTCCCGCCTCCACCTGCAGAGCCTGCTTTGGCTCCACCTTCATGTGAAAAGTAAACTTAACCCTTTACTTACAAATCCGCCCCCCCTTTCTTTTAGACTCTTTTAGTTTTTACAATTTAGTTTCTCAAACCTGCTGAGAACTTCCTCATATTCTTCATCATAGAGATCTTCCTCTTCAAGGGGGTACAAGTTGTTTTGCTTATGCTGTGTGAACATCTCTTTAGTTAGGGCTGTTTCAGGTAGTTTCTGAGCTAACCCTCGGGCACATGGGATGATGCAACATCCAACTGCTGTGAGAACCCCAGCCACCACGATAAGGGAAGTCAGGATAGACAGTGCCACTCCTTTCCATTTTCCAAACCATCTCTCTAACCATCCTGTGAGTGGGTTGTCAATGCCAGAATTTTCTGCCAACTCTTCAGATAAGGTTGTTAAGTCTTGAAAGCTTTAGTGGGTCCCATCTGGGGTTGTTTTATTGTGGATGAACATATGGAAACAACCTCCAATCATAATACAGAGGCTTCCTTTTTCTTCTAACATCAGGTCTAGGGCTATCCTATTTTCCCATGCCATTTGTCTAGTAACATCCAACTGTTCTGCTATTCCATTAACTGCATCCCTAGTGTAACTGGTAAATCTTAGTTGATTATAATATATATATAGTTAATCCTATCTACATTTTTGTTAAAGGCAACCCAACAGAACAAGAATGACTCAAATTCCACAGCTACCTTATTTCTAACCTTAAATTCATTTGGGACTCTCCAGGGAACTCCTATACTATCTATAAATTTGGCCATCAAAAGAATCAGGTAAACTTCTTTCCTTTCTCTTTCCCTAGTTGTGTGTTTCTTCCTCTTTTTCAAATGCCAGGGTAAATGGGATGGCCAGTTGAACCAGAGCACAGGCTCCTCCCCACTTCTCAGGTAACACCGGTTGGAGGATGCCCTTTCTGCAGTACTACTAAAAGTCTGCTCGGGGTGTGGCCAAACTGGAGAAATTGCCAGTACTGTCCTCACTCACGTTCCATACTCGTGTACACAGGGCCATGGTCCCCAGGTCCTGGAGCCCTTTTCCCCATCTAGAGAGACAGGCAGAGGGACTTCCTGGACTGAGGCGGGAAGCCGTACAGCTTCGTTGTCCCCCTTTTTGACTGGAGGGCAGAGAGAAGACAATGTACCATAATTGTCACCAGGAGCAGCGCTCTGGAAGAGGAGCACCATGCACTTAAACTCCCTTTCATGCTCTTCCATGCCTAATGGAAAGGGCACAACATGAGCAGTGGGCTGGCCTGTTGCTTAAGTGTAACAGCTGCTTTTGTTCAGACTCTGGACTGTGTGTTTGACCCATTCTACCCAGCCATTTGTGTCCTGATATCTGTCTCTGTTGCTTTAAATCCTCTGCCTAAGTATCCTGGCTGCTTTGGGATCATTCTGCATCGGGGACCTGGCCTTTGGTGGGTTTCCCCTTGGTATCTCTGAAGCGTTGGCTGGAGGGGTCGTTGCTGACGTCATGACCACCGGGGAGGAAGGACTCGAATACGGAACCCCCCAGAGAAGCTTTACCTGTAACGTCCACCCCCACCCCATCGACTCTGTCAGGGGAAGAATAAAGGTTGTTTTTGCTGAATCTGTCTGCCTTTCTAGTGGTTATTACCACTGGGTTGCCCTGGAGGTTTTTGCAGTCTGGTGGGGTATTACTTTCATAAAAGGCTATTTTGTCCTGCAACAGTTTGCAGTGAGCACAGCTCTGCCGTTCCCGGTGGCCCCCCCTTGTGCTCTGTAGTGCACCACACAAAGCTCCAGTCGAGATGGGGAGGGGAGGTTGAGATAACATCTTGGTGACTCTGGGCATAGATATTTATTTCACCCACTCAGACACTGCTGATGTCCTAAATTCCCACATTATATCACTTGGCAGGGGTCAAACTGCACAGTCTGGGATTCTAGACCTTTGGTTACATTTACCATCAATTAACAGGGCTTGTTGTGACCTGACTCTGAAACATCATAGTATAATTATTCCCATTTTCAGAAAATTTAAGTTCTTCATCTGCTAGTCTCTTAAGCCACTAGACAAGATGGATACAGGTAATGGCCTGCCCTCTAAGTGGAGGGATGTCTTCCCGCAAAGTTCACTGGTACAGAGTCCGACCAGTCCCTCCCCTTCCCAGCCATTGCCTTCTCTGGGTGATCCTTAAGATCCACAAGCTTGGAGTTATTTCCGAGGACTTGGACAGTGTTTGTTGGGTAGGTGTTGTCCGGTTCAGGCACTGGTCCTTTTACTCTGGTAAAAGGTATTGGGTCCAGCCTCTTTCTGCTGTCCAGACTGCAGTTTCAGTTGTCAACAACGCTTGATAGGGTCCTTCCCAGGTTGGCTGAAGTTTGGACTCCTTCCACGACTTGATTAGTACCCAACTGCCGGGTTGGTGTTGATGGAAAGTGAACTCAAGAGGCAAGGTCTGGGCCAGCAAACCACAATGCCTGATGGATGACAAAGTAATGGACAAAGCCAGTATATAATTCTTAAAGGAAGAGATCCTTCAGCTCTAAGGAAGGGAGGTCTCCGGCCCTCCTAGGAAAAGGCAAGCCAAAAAACATCTTGTCAGGAGAGATTCCCAGTTCTTTCCTAGGGACGGTTCTAATCCTCGATAGGGCTATGGGTAAGCACTTTGTTTCTAAGATCAACTTAGAAAGATGCTTCTTTAAAGTTTGATTCATTTTCCCCACTCTCCCTGAAGGTGGCAGGTGCCAAGAAGTATAGAAGCTCCACGTGACACCCAGGCTTTGCACAATATTCTGGAGTACACGGGAGGTAAAGTGGCTACCCTTGTCTGGGTCTATATATTCCACTAGCCCATAACAAGGAATGATTTGTTCAAGGATAATTTTAGAAGTTTCTGATGCTGTAGCTGAGGCTGGAGGAGATCCCTCCATGCATCCTGTCAGATGATCTATAATGACCAGAACATACTTTAGCCGGCCCACTGGGGGCATTTCAGTGAAATCAACCTGAATACTCTGGAATGGCCTGAGGCCTGGCTCCCGTCCCCCTTGTTCTTGCTTCCTTAAGACTTTCTTATTAACCTTTTGGCAAATTATAAATCATTCATTTATTTGTTTAGCTACATTATAAAGGCCCAAGCATCCAAAATATTTAAGAACCAGATCACACATGATCTGTGCCCTGCAATGACTCCCTTGGTATAAGACTGCTACTACCTCTCTCATTATTTGCTTGTTCAACATTTGCCTTCCATCCAGGAGGAGCCAACTCCCTTGATCATCTAGGGTCACTCCTAACTGCTCCAGCTCTTTCACCTCCTTCTCAGAGAATGCGGGGCCCCCAAACTCTTTGGGAATGGAGGGGTTCAGATCATTAACTTCAAAGGGGAACAAAGGGAAGCTTCCCTGGTCTCTTCATCTGCTCACCTGTTGCCCTTGCCTCAGACACATGACCTTGCTGGTGTCTGCTTACAGGCACCACTGATACTTCCCTGGGTGAAAGCAGATGGGCCAATACTTGTTTTATTAGTTCCCCATGCACTAGCCATTTTTCTTTGCTGTTAATCAACCCACTCTCTTCCCAAATTTTTCCAAAGGTGTGGACTACCCCGAAGGCATACTTAGACTCAGGGTAGACTGTAACATCCTTTTCCTCTAATAATTGGAGGGTTTGATTTAATGCATACAATTTGCAAGTTCAGACTGACCAGTCATTGGGCAACTGGCCAGCTTCTTTCTCCTCACAAGTTAGTCCATCTACAATCGCATAGCCATTGTGCCTCCTTCCTTGTAGGACCCTGGAGGACTGTCTATGAATAATTTTTCTCCTGAGTGCCAGGGAAGGCCCACTAGGTCATACCAGACTCGAGTCTGATAATCAGGTGTAAACAGTCACGCTCAGGAGCATTTGGTCGGGTCCCTTCCAAAGGAAGGAGGCTGGGTTTAGGCCATGGTCTATTGTCAGTGCCAAGTCATTTTTCCACTCGTATAGCTCACACTTAAGAATTCTGGTGTCACTCAGCCACCTTCCTGTTTTCTGAGACAAAGCCGTCCTGACCTGATGAGGGGTGCTAAGGACTAAGCCTCCTCTCCTCCTCTGAAAGTCAGCTTCTTCTTCTCTTCCACCAGGAGGGTAGTTACTGCCACAGCTCGAACATATCTGGGTCATCCCATGGAGACAGGATCCAGGATTTTGGAAAGGAAGGCTATAGGTCTCCTTCGACCTTCCCAGATTTGGGTAAAAACCCTCCATGCTGTCCCTCTAGCTATTGTAACAAACAGGTGGAAAGGCTTCTTGAGGGAAGAGAGGACCAGGACAGGAGATTGCACCAATGCCTGTCTGAGCCCCTCTAAAGCCTCTATCTCCCTCTGAGAGTTTATACCTTCATTCTTAAAAGGGTGTTGAATGACGACCGTCACTCTTCTGTAACTGCTTCCTGCTGGTTAGGGGCAGGAGGCCTTACCTGACAAGGTGTAAACCCTCCTGCTATTCTATCATGATTGGAGGAAGATGATTATGGCACCCCGGGTGACACTGGCTGAAATCCCTCTATGGCTAACAAGATGGAAAAAATAAACATAGTTAGAATTTTGAGGATATAAGGTTTCATTGAAAGGACACTGGGCCACAAAAGTAGAACAGGCCAGGTGCCTAAGGGCTGCATCTTCCCAAAGCTGATGGGCTTTATTTTGCAGGTTTTCATCAGAAACTGGTTTCCAGTTTCTGGGTGAGCAAATGTTACCCGTAGACTATCTTGAAGGGGCTAAGCTGAAGCGGATCTCAGCCACCTCGTTTACAGTTTCCTTCCTGGTGGGAAAATGCTGAGCCTTGGCAGGATGGCATGTGGGTTTGCCAGTCCCTCCCAGGATATGAGTGGGACAGATTTTAGAATAAAGGCTAAGAGGGAGACTTGGATTAAGCATGTTCATTAACTACTTAGAAAATGAAGTTTTCCAGGACCTTTTAACATGTTCAACATCTCTCTGCTTATGATCTAGAAAAGATATCACCATAATCATCAAGCATATATCTAAATTAGGAGAGACATAGGTACAGTATTTAATACTAATCAACACACTAATGAATGCATATGTTTCTTTTTGAGTTGCAATTAATAGATCTAAGCTCCAGGTTTACAATATAAAACAAGTTGTCTACATGGGAGCAGGCCATAATGCCAGTTATGTTTAAGCTCTACTCACAGCACTCTGGCAATCACTGCCCCACTGAGCATGTCCTTCACACAGCAGCATGCTGCAGCACTGTTGACCCTAGAGAGAAGCTGGGAAGGTAGGCTCCAGTATTCCACCAGCCTGGTGCACAGCGCCCTTCAGCACCACAGAGCTTTTTACTTCTACACCTTCACCATGACAACATTGATTAACAAGTGTCTTACTTCAGCAATACAGATGCCCAACGGAATCAAGATTAACTTCCTTTACCACCATTTTAATATGCAGATTGAGGTGGCCTCCAACAGTTTTTCCTGTTATGAAGTTACGTTTTGTTATTAAAATCAATTCAGTTCTGTTTAATAATGACTTACTGGATTAGCCATTCAAATATTTTGGTTTAAACATTGCTTCTACAAACTTCTTATAACTATCCATAACCACATGGACAATAGTTGCTTCATCTCAAGACAAATTCCACCTTCACAAAACACATTGCCTTACTTAATGCTATCTTCTATAATATCTTCTACAACCTGCCATATGGGCCCTACATACTTCCATTCCGATTTTATGAAAATGAGCTATCTTATCTTAGGTTAAAGCACATTTCTTTAAGCAAACTTATCAAATTTTAGTCAACACTCCCACAAAACTTTTATGTCTTTCTATATCTACTTAAATCTCAAATCCCTCATTCTGTTCTGTGAAAAAAAAAAAAGAATAAACTATTCATCTCAATTTAGGCATTTCGAAGATTTCCATACTTTATTTATCAATATAAGCTCTAATATGATTTTTAACCATTTGAATAGAACTTTTTAAAGAATTTTCATTGTAAATTTAATATTACCACCTGGAGGTATTAAAATATACACTGAACAGACAAACACAAAAAGAATTATGAAAGAAAAATCAGCGCAGAGCCAATCCTCATCTGCCCTGTATCTTGACCATAACACATTGAGCAGATTTTTCCTTTCGCTTGGTCGGACCATTATTGGTCCAATGTTTCAACATCTTCCCTAATGGACTATCCAGAGGAATGTCCCCGGGGGGTCTTAAGCTGCCTCCTCCCAGCCAACCAACTGCCTCTATTCCCCACTCTGAGTCTTGTCTGGGTTACTTTCAAGCCCAGATTCATCAGAATTTTGCCACCAACAAGGCAATACTTACTAGTCCTGTTTCTTACCTTGGTCCATGCACAGACTTTCCTGGTCACTGAGAGGCAGGTTTCCCCTCCCCTTTTCTCAATCACAATCAGGTCTTGGGTCCTTCTGGCTGTCAAAGGCAGGCCCCCAAAGGCAGAGTCCAAGACCACTCAATCAGTGGGACGTGCCTTCCCCTCCTCCACCCTGGGGGACCCCCTCTGAAGCTCTGGATCCTGGACAAACCCCCAAGTTGTTAGAAAGAAAGCTGCCCCTGTGAGAAAACAAAAGCTCACTTGATTGTGGAGGAGAAAAGAATTTTATCAACGATCTTGCAAGAATGGGCATGCAACCTGGATAAAACGGCCAGCATGCCAAATGACAAAAAATAGTGTTATTTATGTCCTAAACCTAAAACACAGGTCCCTTCCCTGTTCCCCATTTATTGGGTACTTCAGGGTTACAGCCTATCCAAAAGGTCTAAAGATTTATTTATTTATTTATTTCTCTCCCCTACCCGCCCCCGTTGTCTGTTCTCTGTGTCTATTTGCTGCATCTTCTTCTTTGTCTGCTTCTGTTGTTATCAGCGGCATGGGAATCTGTGTTTCTTTTTGTTACGCCATCTTGTTGCGTCAGCTCTCCGTGTGTGAGGCGCCATTCCTGGGCAGGCTGCAATTTCTTTCGCACTGGGCGGTTCTCCTTACGGGGCATAATCCTTGCGCGTGGGGCTCCCCTATGCGGGGGACACCCCTGCGTGGCAGGGCACTCCTTGCGCGCATCAGCACTGTGCATGGGCCAGCTCCACACGGGTCAAGGAGGCCCGGGGTTTGAACCACGGACCTCCCATGTGGTAGACGGATGCCTTAACCACTGCGCCAAGTCCGCTTCCTCAAAAAGGTCTAATTAACTTACGAGGGTTCCCACTCTGAGTTGCTGTTCCTGTTCCCTATATACCGGCAACTCAGCCCTGCTTTCACTCCTGGTACTGCTTTTCAAACTCAGTGCCATTTTTCACCATTGTCCCTGCCCTCACTTTGGCCCCACCTTTGCTTTGGTGCCACTTTCAATTTTTTTTTAAGATTTATTTTTTATTTATTTATCTCCCCCCACCCCTTGTCTGCTGTCTGTGTCCATTCACTGTGTGTTCTTCTGTGTCTGCTTGCATTCTTGTCAGCAGCACTGGGAATCTGTGTCTCCTTTTGTTGTGTCATCTTGCTGTGTCAGCTCTCCGTGTATGCGGTGCCACTCCTGGGCAGGGTACGCTTTTACCACGTGGGGTGGCTCTCCTCGCTGGGCACACACCTCATGCATGGGGCTCCCCTATGCAGGGGACACCCCTGCATGGCAGGGCACTCCTTGCACAAATCAGCACTGCGGGTGGGCCAGCTTATCACACAGGTCAGGAGGCCCCAGGTTGGAACCCTGGACCTTCCATATGGTAGGTGGATGCTTTATCAGTTGAGCCAAATTCACTTCCCTCACTTTCAAATTTTGATGCCAAAGCTGCTAAAACCCCTTTCCTTCCCTCCTTCAACTGCAGAGCCAGCTTTGCCTTTACCTTCATGTGAAAACTAAACTTAACCCTTTCCTTACATAAATAATTTGTCTGTTTCATCTAAATTGTCAAATTTAGTATTGTAAACTTGTTTGTGTTATACTCTTATTAACTTTTTAATTTTGGTAGGATCTGTAATTATATTTGCTTGATCTTTCCTAATATTGATAATTTGTGTTTTTTCCTTCCTTTTTCTTTGACCAGACTGGTTAATGCTTATTAACTTAATTAATTTTTATGTAGAAATAACTTTCTAATTTGTTTTTGTTTTAAACAACTTTATTGAGGATTAGTTTATATCTCATAAATTTGATTTATTGTAAATATACAATTCAATGATTTTTGGTAAATTTCAACCAATATCAATATAATTTTAGTACATTTTCATCACCCTTAGAATTTCCTTTATGCCTATTTTGCTGCCGGGCATTTAGAAAACATTAATTATATATCATATATAAAAACGGATAGGTTGCTTTAAAAATATTTCACAAGCAAAATATTCTAATTAATAAAAACACATAGGGAGGAAAGTGGCTGTGGCTCAATCAGTTGAGTTCCTGTCTACCATATGGGAGGCCCTGGGGTCGTGTCCTGGGGCCTCCTTGTGAAGGCAGGCTGGCCCACATGCTGCAGAGAGCCGCTGGCCCAGGTTCCGTGGAGTGCTGCTGGCCCGCAGGCACTGCAGAGGACCGACTCAGCAAGGAGACACAACAAAAAGGGAGACAAGCAAAAAAACAAAACAAAACAAAACGCAGAAGAACGTGCAACAAATGGACACAGAGAGCAGACAGCAAGCAAGCTGCAAGGCGGGGAGGAGGGAATTAAAAAACACAAAATGTATAGGGAGCCAATGTGGATCAGTGGTTGAGGGCTGGCCTACCTGGATTCAATCCCCAGTCCTGGTACCTCAAAAAAAATCTGTAAATAACTTATTAACTAAAATAATGGTGGAAATTCACATAATTTTTATGAAGATCATTTACATATTTTAAATCATTGTGTATAATGTGTATAAATCATTTGATGCAGAGTGAATGATGAATTATTTAAATATTCCAGAGGGAAGGTTTAGGATTTAGTGACAGATTTAGTGTCACTAGACTAGGATTTAGTGCCAGATAAAAAATTTTAGTGAAGCAATTGAATTGAGTTTTAAATGTGCAGAAATCTTTAAGAGAGGGCATAAAATAGAATCCAATTTTATTTATTTCCTCAATGTAGGACTGATTTTTCATAAGCTATTTTATAAACGAAAGTTATCAGCTAAATTCAATTGTGTACAACCTTTTACCTTCATTAACATTTCATCAGTACAAATGCCCATTTTAGAAAATTGATTCTGCTCTACAGACATGGCTACTCACTCTGGGGTGGTTTTTATGTTGCTCTGATGACTACACCTGCATGTTTCCTTGTCCCTGTGAGGGCACGTCAGTGCCTGGTTGCTGATGTCATGTTGTGCGGCCGGCCCCTGTGATGACCCTGGCAGCCCTGCCCCTGCCGTGCACGCCCTTCACAAGGTGTCAGGGCCACCTGTGAGGCTGTGAGGCCAGCCTGTGAGGCATGTGGCTTCAGAGGAGAGGCCGTGGAAGACACTGTCGCTCTGCCTTGCTCTGCCTCTCTCGGGCCACTCGCTCGGGGGAGGCTGGCCGCAAGACTCCGAGGACACCCCAGCAGCCCCCCGGAGCAGTCTACGTGGTGAGGAGCGGAGCCCCCCCGCCGACAGCCAGCAAAGAACAGCGCCCCCGGCTGCGCTGCAGGCGGGTCCTCCGGCCCCGGTCGGGCCTTCGGATGGCTGGAGCCCCTGCTGACACCTAGACGGCAAACCTTTAGAAACTGAGCCAAAACCAAGCAGCAGAGCTGCTCCTGGATTTCTGACTCTCAGAAATAGCGTGCTGTAAGTTATCTCGTTTTTTCCAGATGGTGAGTACTGGGGGTAGTTTGTTAGGCAGCGGTAGATGCCCAACACAGATGCATCACATGGGGACTTCAGCTGCCCTCTTGTGAGGACACTTAAACAGCACTACAGAGAGGCCCATGCATAAGAAACTGAGGTTTCCTGCAAGAGCCAGTGAGAAACCGGGGCGTCTTGCTGCTAGCCATCTGAATGAGTCCTCTAAGACGTGCCTCTTCCAGCCCCACTCAAGCTCTCAACGTCTTTTCTACAACTTCCTGAGCAACCCTGAATCACAATCACCAGCTAAGCCATTTCCTAATTCCTGGACCACAGAAATTGTAAAATTATAACTGTTTGCTGTTGCAAGTGGTTAAATACTGTGGGTAATTTTTATGCAGTAATAAATAACTAATATGGATCACCACTACTTTTTCTAACTCTTATTTATGATCCCAGATGAAAGTCAGAATAATTTTGAACAATTTTTCCCCAAAATATCAGTTTTATTAAAAAATTAAGAATTCCAAATAAAGCAGTGAGAAGAACAGGTTCCAAATGCCTGTTCTGCCATTTATTAGCTTTAGTTTCTCATTATTAAAATGTTTAATACCAATCCCCATAATGTTTTATGACAGTATAGTACCTGCCACAAAATAACCACTCAATAATTGCAATCTAATATAGAAAATGCTGTATGCTAATTTGGGTTGTAATGAAATATTTTCAATATTTTTGTCCCTTGCAGGAACATTTTCTGACTCCCCATTTGTTTAAATATCTTTTATAACTATCAGAATTTTTTTAAGCTTTCTTCACAATGATACTAGGAATATCTTGCTTTCTAAGCTCCTGCTGCTCTTTTTAGGGAATTTCCTCCTCACCACCTCTAAGTTATTTATCTTGTATAAATGGACTCAATTTGGTATGTTTATCCTGTATTTTCTCATTTAATTAAACTTAATTAATTAATTAATTTTTGAGAGTTTTTCATTGGATTATATGTAGTTTTCTAATTACAGTGTTTATTTTTCTTGCTCTTTTTTTTTTTTTACAGATTTATTTTATTTCTCTCCCCCCACACCACCCCCCACGTTGTCTGCTTTCTGTGTCCATTTGCCGTGTGTTCGTCTGTGTCTGCTTGCATTCTTGTCATGCGGCACTGGGAAGCTGTGTTGCTTTTTTTGTTGTTGTTGTTGCGTCATCTTGCTGCGTCAGCGCTCCGAATGTGCCACTCCTGGGCGGGCTGCACTTTTTTCATGTGGGGCAGCTATCCTTGCAGGGCGCACTCCTTGTGCGTGGGGCTCCCCTACGTGGGAGACACCCCTGCGTGGCACGGCACTCCTTGCGCAGGGCAGCACTGCATGTGGGCCAGCTCACATACGGGTCACGAGCCCTGGGTTTGAACCCTGGACCCTCCATATGGTAGGCGGATGCTCTATCAGTTGAGCCATGGCCACTTCCATTTCTTGCTCTTTCACGTCCACTACATTATTCAGAGCTCATGAATTTGATTATATTCAGGAATAATATAATATCCTCTTCCGGAACCATGATTAGAAAATATCATTAAGAGTCATCCCTGTTTGCTTTACAGATAAAGTTTTATTAAGACCCTTTGCTATAATCATATTTTGCTGGATTTTAACTACCATCCTGAGATTTTGATGACTGGTGCTCTTTTTATACAAAGATCCCTGCTGGCCTAAGAATTCTGACAAAGTCCAAAATTTTTGGGAAAGATTTATCACCTCTTTGGACATACTGCATCCTACCACTTTGGAAACTTTTTTGGCTTACTCTTTACCTCCTTCCTGGTAAATACCACAAGGATAATTTCCAGATTAGTACATAGCTTCCAAAAACAATACGAACACTGCTTAAACTGCTGGCCAGTCTTTTAAGGTCACTTTCTAATTTGAAGTTTCTAGGACCCTGTTGCTAATTAGGGAGTTGGCCGTACAGGGAAGAGAACAGAATGGTTTTCCTTTATTTCCTTTTGATCCTTTTGCAATAGAGCTTGAAGCAGGTAAGCCTTTTTATTTATTTATTTTTGCAGCTCTTTTGTCAAGCTGGCAGACGGGCTGCCATTGCCCCAGGATTGCCAAGGCTTGCGCCGTTTCTGCATGTGTTGGTTTGTGCCTGCTCCCCTGAGGCCAGAGAAGGGAGCAGCTTGGTGGAGCAGGCGGGGAAGGGGTGGGCTGTCCAGGACTGCTGCAGGCAGGCATTACCTGGTTACGTGTCCTGAGGGCAAGTAGCTCAAGCCCTTCACAACCAGGCTTTCTATTGTTATATTTTTTTACCTTAATCAAATACCATCAAGGATTTGTTGTGATGACAATATGGCAATGGCAATGATTTTGAAACAAGAGCCCCTGAGAGAAGGGCTGGAGTTGGAGGGCGGCAAGGTTGGCTGCTACCGGCTGTGGGCTGTTAGCTAAGGGCAGGCAACAGCGGTCAAATGGAACGAAAGAAGAAAAGACGAGCCAGCGCTCTTTAGAGGAAGGATCTCCAAGAATCTGGCAACATGGGCCTTTCGTAATTGTAGAAAATGCTCTTCCTGATTCGGGGGTGTGTATGTAAACATGTGTGAGGTACCCTGTAGACGCTTCCATTCATAAATTCACGGGTAAAGAAATGTCACTTTCTTGTTTTGTTTGTTTTGCTTTGTTTTACCACACTGGTTCACCTTCTTTTTGAGGCCCTGCTCTACGAGGTGACAGGAACCTGATTTCGATGGGTGTCTCCCTCATCACTGACCGTCCCTGTCCCGGGATCTGCCTCAAGTGAAGCAGATAAGGACTGCGGTGACGCCGAGGACGTGCCCAGGACCTTGGCTTCTCTTTCTAGTCTGATTGTTGCTGAGCTGTGTCTTGTCCCTTGTTCCCAGGCCCTTAGGCCCAGGTGGCTTTCTCTCCTGCAGCCCCAGGCCTCACGAGGGTCCTGCACCATCGTGGGCTCCCTGAGCTCCACCCGTTCAGGGTAACTGAACATCTTCAAGACCGCCTGAGTTCTGGCAAACCTCCACCCCACCCTTCCTGAGCAATAATTTGCTCAGAAATGCAACCAGCAGCGTCACCATTTTCTTCATTTTCTTTCCGACTCTCTTCCCTCCCTCTGATAAGGGCAACTTTCTCCAGGCTGGCCAACGAAAAAGCTGCGCTATTTCCTCACCCTCAGAGCTCTTACAATGTCTTGCTATCTATGCCTATCAGACTTTCCTTATTCCCAGAGAAACTAGACTTTAAAAAGTCCCAGAAAGAGTGTTTTTTTTCCCCCTACTCACGCATCAATCATTTCTTGGAGCAAATAAGCCTAGAATATCCAAACTGCTCTACAAAGGGAGAGAAGGGCAAGCGGCAACAGGAAATACCAGCGGTGGGACGCAGGAAACTCAGTATTTAAAACTATTATTCCACCATGTTATTTGATATCTTCGTGACATCTGGCACTGTGGATTCCACCTTATTTCTTGAAATTTCCTTTTCCACTGGTTTCTTTGATGGCATATGCTGAACGCAGTCCTCCTGTCTTCTGGGCGTTTCTTTTCAGGCACTTCTTTAAGCCTTTCTTCCTCTGATTTCCCTAAAATATTGATACTCCCCAGGAGTCACTCTAAACCCTCTTCCTGGATGGTCTTGTCCAAACCTGGCACAACACTTTCTTGACTCAGTATCTCTTCCAGCTAGCAAAAAGGACAGATAGAATTGCTGTATCAACATGTTCCTCATCTCTAATTAAATAATCAATCCAGGCAATGATCGTCAGTGGCTGTTAATATCACTAAAAGGAAAGCGACCAAATTTTTATATGTGCTTAGTGATGGAACTATATAACGTCATCTATGGATTTTTTTGCTAAATATTTGAACCTGAATCTGATCAAACATATAAATTTAATGACGAGATTACAGGAATTATAGGGGAGCAGTACAGCATGTTAAATGTTTTGGGAAGGCAATCAGCAAAATCTGGAATATGTGAAATTCTACAGGACAAATCTACTTTCTTCAATGAATAAATTAGGAGAGAGGAAACGAGGGAGGAAGAGAAAGGCAGAGAAAAACTATAGATTAAAAATACTTGAGACATTCTTGTTTGATTTCTGATTCAAATTATTTAAAAAAACATGTATAAATAAGTGGGGGAAATTTGTACACTAAGTGGATATTTGGTAATATTTAGAAATTATTGTTAATCTTTTAGATGTGATAATGGCATTGTGGTGTTTTTTTTTAAAAAACAAAGAGTCTGTATTTTTTAAAAGATATGACAGCTGGTATTTACTTTGTGAAATTGAAATATCCTTGAGGGTGGTTTCTTCTCTGACTTCATACCACCAAGACCTTGCATGATCCTGATACATATGAGGATCACATCAACGATTTCTTCAACCACTGAATGTCCACTTCATCCAGGCTGGATGGAGAGCAAAACTGCGGCAAGTCATGGGCTGTCTACTGAGCGAGGTGTGCCCAGCCTCTTGATGACCACTTCTGAGCAGCTATTCCAGTTCCCAAAACTCACTTAGCCGGTGAGGGACTCAAAAGCTGCCATGAAGTTACGGATACATTTCAAATATATTTGGAGACCTGATGGGTGAAAGGAGAACCAGTGAGTTCAATGGGAAGTTAAGACGGCAGCAGCAGATGCCCTGCTTTTTGTGGTTTGCCAAGAGTTCAGCTGAGAGGAAAAGGAGCACATCCATTGTCTCTTGAGGAACAAAGATGAATCTTGCCCAAAATGAAGAATAGACAGAGCTCTGCTTCTGAAGGTCTCATTCAAACGGCCCCTGTGTGTGGTGGGTACAGATGAAGGCGAGTGGGAATGGCTGGGGTTTTACCCTGACCTACTAAGGCTTGTCTGGGATGCCAGCTGCTGGGGTTGACTGGAGTCCAAAGAGTTTTGCCCAGAGAAAAAGAAATCACAGGAGCTGGGGCTGGCCTTTTTCATTTTTTATTTCTACATCTTGGAATGGCAGAACTCACAATTGGCAAGACTGGCAATTTCCCTGCTGCTTCTTGTTTCTCTGCTCTGTAGCAAATACAGCTTTCTTCAAACTCTGTTATTGACTTTCCAAAGTTACTTCAGAAGGAGCTCTTACAAGGCGAGACTGGTGTGACTACTTTCAAGTCTCAGGAAATAAAATAAAAACACATTTTCTTCTATGCATGCTACGATTCATCAGCAGGCAGTATAAATATTACTTGTAGAAAGGCTAAATTTAGTTGTATGTCTGAAAAGGAGAGGAAAGTCCTTCATGTATTTTATGCCAACTGCGTGATAGCATATGTCTGCAATAGACACCAACCCAAACCACCCAATATACTAGTGGAAACACACACAAACACGCACCCTATATAAATATATATAGAACAGATAGCCTCTTCTTGTTATCTTACACAGAATTTGAAACTATTTTTAGTGCATTTTGTTTAGATACATGAATAAATAACTAGGGCTATGAATAAAAAATCACCAGGGGAAAAGTTAATCTGATTCAATATATCCAGGACAATTTAATAATTTGACTCAGATACAATAAGTACCACATTACATTTTGTTGGGAATTTCACTCTATTTTGATAAAATTAATTTGGTGGTAAGGATATAAATGGAAACAATTTTGACACACATTAATCTTCATTACAAAGTGCAGCTAATAAATTCCAGGGCATATGAGTAAATTTTAAGTCAATTATATGTTCTGTTTTAGTCAAGCATCTTCACTGTTCAGTTCATTTGGTTGTTCTTTCATTTTGACACATCAAAGTCATAAAAGCCTGGAGATTTGTTGACAAACATGTAATGATATCCTCTAAAAGATGGGTTAACAGTAAGCTCAATTAAAGCCTCAAATGAAAGTCTTTCGAAAACAAGATGAACCACGAGGTATACTCTTGCTTTCTTCTGGGGACCTTTGATGTCTAAAGCACCAGCTCTGGCGACATGCTGCTTTGTTGGGGCTTTGAGTATCTAGTTACTCAGGATCTGAGTCCCAGGTAATATAAACCTATATTCATTGCACCTGTTTTAATTTATAAGAGAGAAACTATATTAAAATAAACCTCCCAGTTTGCTCTTGCGAGCGGCTGCTTTAGGAGCCCGCATCTGGTTTGCGTGTTCGCGTGCTGGGGGTGGAGAGGATGCCCTGCACTCCTGTGGGGTGCACCCCTTGGCACCAGGACCTGTTGAAGGTGTTATTAGTGGTTAGAGCATGGCCACCTGAATCAGCACGTGTCTCCATCCCATCCCTGCAGGACTGATACTTAGAAAGCCGGGGGAGGAGCCAGAAGCTGAAGTCAGAGGGAACCTGGAAGAGAAAGGAACGAACATCGCTTGTGAAGCAAGAAACCCACGGATTGCCTGCCATGAGAACACTCCTGACCCCGAGATGCCCCGAAACTCTGAGACCACAAACTATCCTGCTGTTCAAGCCCATCTGTTGTGTGGTGTATGTCACAGTGACCTGGAAACTCAGGCAGGCTGGGACTAGACATCTGGGGATCTGATTGCTTTTTATGTGGACCTTTACTCAACCCCTTATTTTCAGCTGCATTCTGAGCCTGTCTTTTAGACATAGCCGGACTTCCAACTGCTGAGCCTTTCAGGATTCTGTGATGCAGACAGCTTGTTCTTTTCTGGTGCTTTCCACCCCGCCACCTGCTGCAGGGCAGTTGCGTCATCTTAATTCTGCTGAGCCTAAGCCAGTTGTCATAGACCATGTGCCTGTAGCAAGTTACAGTCACCTGCTATCTCCTGTTTTCCCACCCTCATTTTCTTTATCCTTTGGGATAAAGAATTATAAACATCTAAATTTCTATTTCTTTAACCATTTCTTGGAGTTTCAGGAAGGCTTGGAGGACCTCCTGTAGGTTCAATTTGCCATGCTTAACCTGAGTGTATGCACCATTATCTAATTCCAGAATTTGTATTACCCCACGAATAAGCCTAATACCCATTAGCAGTCACTTCCTCTTCCTTCCCACCCCCAGCCCATAACAACTACTGATCTACTTCCTCCTGTGTCTCTGGATTTGCCTATTCTGGAATATTCTGTATTTCAAGGAAATAGAATCATATAATATATGGCACTTTGTGTCTGACTTCTTTCACTGAGTGTAATGTTTTTCAGTTCCATCGAAGTTGTAGCATGCATCAGTACTTCATTCTGGGAGGGGGAGTGCACTGGGGAGGAGTTTCCCAAGTCAGCGCTTCCCAGATGGAACAAGGCCAGGGGCTCACACAGGGAGTACTAGCCAGCACCAGACTCTCCTGAGGAGGGGCCGGCGGAGTGCCAGGAAGGTGGCAGGAGCTTCTTCCAGGGCTCCCCAAAGCTGCAGTTTCTTATCGCAGCCCCTGCCCAGAAAATGAAGCCCTTCAGCTCTCCTCTGCAGCTCCAAGGAAACCTATAGTCTTCCAATCTCCTCTGGTGCTTTTTGTCCATGGTGGGTTGGAGCAACGTCCATCCTTAGAGCTGGGCCTCCAATGATCCAAAATAGCTAATCGAAACAGCTGATCAGAACAGCTGATAAGAATAGCATGGTAATGTTTGGATATACTCACAGTGGCAACAATTAAAAACTACAGCTGGGGGGGTACTGGGTCCCTGGCCGGGGGTGCTGTGCCGTGGTCCCTAGGGGAGCAGCGGCAGTCCCCCAAGTGCAGCGGCAAGGACCGAGAAGGAATGAGGGCCCAACAGTGAGCCCCTGATACTAATGACTATGCTTGTGAGCCTATATGCCTGAAATAAGAACAAGGCCTAGAGCAGCACTGTGCCTGGGAATTTCCTCCTGACAGCCTTCATGTTACTCAAATGTGGCCAGTCTCGAAGCCTAACTCAGCATCTAAATGCAATGCCTTCCCCACAGCGTGGGACATGACACCCGGGGATGAGCCTCCCTGGCACCGAGGGATCACTATCAACTAACAACTGATAATGCAACTGGAAAATGACCTTGAATTGAAGGTTCGATGCGGATCAGTAGAATATCCCTGTCTACATAGAATAATATGACTTTAAAATGCTGTTTGACCTAATGTAAGGGGGAAATAGAAAGGAGAAATGAGTTTATATGGCTATGAGTCTCTAAAAAAAAAGAGTCTGGAGGCTGTCAGAAGGATTGCCCTTATGCACAACTGAGCAGAGTCTAAGAGACAGATAAAGTAGATACAATCCCCAGGTATTGGTTCCTTTGAGGGCTAAAGGGACCCATGGGTTCTATGGTCATGGCAGATAGGGTTCACTGCCATGTCAGATGGCCCTTCTTTGGAGCTGGTGTTTCTGCGTGATGAAACTGGACCCAGAGGGGATCTCTTTTCATAAGACTATCATGCTACTTTACTGGAATTGTAGTTGGTATTGGGGTTTAAGATATATTTAGGGGATTGAATCTTTTTACTGACAATATGATAGCCAGGCCCTGAGCCTCAACAGACTCCAGCTCCTACAATCTGATTTATTGGACTCACCTCACTCAGCTAAGATGGAGTTGAAGAAGGACAACCACCACACCATGGAGCCTAGAGTGCCTACAACTGAAAGCAGGAGGATTGCATCCAGTAACCATGTGGAATCTGAGCCTCCTCTTGACATAGAGGTGCAATGGACACAACCAATCCAAAGTCCACAGAGAAAAGGTGGCATTGGAGTGGGAAAAGTGGACATGGTGGCTGATGGGTATGGGGAATGGCAGGAAGAGATGAGATGTGGAGGCGCCTTTGGGACTTGGAGTTGCCCTGGATGGTGCTTCAGGGGCAATCACCAGACATTGTAAATCCTCCCAGGGCCCACTGGATGGAATGGGGGAGGGTGTGGGCCATGATGTGGACCAATGACCATGAGGTGCAGAGATACCCAGAGATGTACTTACCAAATGCAATGGATGTGTCATGATGATGGGAGTGAGTGTTGCTGGGGGGGGAGTGGTGGGGTGGGAGTGATGGGGTTGAATGGGACCTCATATTCTTTTAATGTAATATTTTTACAAAATCAATTAAAAAAAAAAAAAGAATAGCTGATCAGAACAGCTGATAAAAAGCGGTGATTAGCAATTGGACCATGGCTCCTCTCCCTTGGATCTCGAGGAAAGGCATTTTTATGTCCTTCTTTGGCACCAGCAAGCCATGCTGCATGAGGGTCAGACTCCACTGCTGCCTCCAGCGAGGGTGGGCTGTGGGCAGTGGCATCCACAATTCAGAGAGAGCAATTCACTGGTGTTTAGCGCAATTTACCAGCTTTTGCTCCCCTGCTTCCCTGGATGCTGTACAGAGTTCTACTGGACTACAGAGATTGGAAATAGTTGATTGAGGCAGCTCCTGCCTGTTTAATAGTTGTTCTGGTGGAGGAACGGATTCCTGGAGCCTCTGACTCCCCATCTTTCCACAATTCTCTGTGCTTTAATATATATATATTTTAACAAATACCTCTGGAGAAAATGCTGTTTGCACTGGGCAGATTCTGAGTCAGGTGAAGGAGCGATAGCCTGTGAGTAGGATCTTCCAGGAAACCACCTGTCAGGAAACTACCCATTAATTATGACCCAACCGTATGAGCTGGGTGTACTGCACTTAAGAGTGGTACTACATAAACATGAGTGGGAATCCATCCCAGGGTGCCAAGTGGTATAATAAAAGCATAGGTTAGACGATATTAAGGTGGCATTTAATTGTATGTCATGTAAGATGGCAAATTTATTAAAGAAAAATCAGGAAAAAAATTCTCTGGAAATAGGGATTTGAAGGAGCTCCAGCCCTGTTTTTCTCCCTCCAGTGGCTGTAAGACTGCTGGTTTTCACCATGATTACAGACTGCTGGTTTTTAAGGCAATTGTGGCATGGAGAAGGGGGAGGAAACACTGCAATTTAAAATCCCACATGGCTTGCTGTTGCTAGATTCAGCTGTTTTTCTTGAGGAAACACTCCCAGATTGCTACAAACTTTGGTTAATTTCCAGTTCTGAAAATGTTGATTCTGACCATTTTAGTCAGTATTTTCATTGCTTTTGCAAAATAAAATATTTTTGGATGTCCTTACTCCTGATTTTCACTGATGTCACTCACTAAACATATTTTAATGATAAAAGCATGCATTTAATTACAAATCCTTGATATCTTAGTTCACTATTTCATTAGACTATTTTCTTAGAAAGCCAGATAATTTTAAAGACCTTGTTCATGAAGTTTGGGCATAGGAAGCATTCTAACAACACAATAAATGGTAATTTTGAAATACAATTGACATAGGCACTTTGAATGCTTTGCCAAAATCGGTGATCTTGAGGAACTGTGTACCGTGCACTCCAGCAGCTCATCCCATCTTTTTGTGCTCTTCCTCTAACGAATGGCTGCACTGCAGTGGGAGGTCTGGGCTGCAAAGATAAGACTATTATCTTGTCTCTACAAGTGGAGGGTGAGCTCCAAACCCTGATCACCACCAAAGGTCACCTACTCACCTCGTTACATAACCCTGGACAAGACAGAGACTTCTTCCAAACTTCCTTGCTTTATTAATAAATGAAGAAAAACAACCCCAAAACAAATCCACACCTATGGAGATGAAACTGAAGGATACAATGTAGAGACCTAAATATTCAAGCCAGAAAACAGAAGATGTACTTTTATCTGTTTTCAGATCCAAGACGGAAAATCTTTTTTATTATAGCTGTCAAATCATTTTGAATTGTTCAAAGAAAGGGATTAACTCCCTGGATACAGATACATAACCAAGTAGAACGCGCCCTTCCTTTTTACCTTCCCACCCTGCCCGCACCTCCATCCTAGATACACCCTGCATTTTTTTTTTCCCCATTCAGTCTTCTGTGGGAGATTGCTGGGAAAAGTGGGGAACAGATTGCCACATAATGAGTGAAGTTTTCCTTTTAGGTAACTTGGCTTAAATCAGTTGTTGGGTTTTTTGTTTTTGTTTTTGTATTTTTTTTTTTAGCAATAAATTTGACAGAGGTTCAGGAAGAGTTTTGGCCTGGACTCATCCTGGAACACTTGATGCCACACCTTATTTCAGAACTGCATAGCCCTGGTATGTACAAGGTGTGGCATGCAGGGCTTAGCTCAGTTAAAAGCATAAATTATGTGTTCCCAGTCTCCTCTTGGCTGCATTGTTTTCTTCTTATTGACTCTTCTTTATTACCTAACATTTACCCTTCTTTTTTAAAATTAAAACTCCTTTCAGGGAAAAGATGTGATAAAGTTATCAGCTGCATAAAAGAAATGGATGATAAGAGTGAATAAGTACTTGGTCTGGGAGCATTTTAAATTTTAGCTGGTAGTAAAACCTTAAGCTTAAGGATGAAGCTTTCCTAACAGATTTGGTATACCAGTCGGGCAGGCTGGGAGCTGCTTTTGGGGAATAGTGTGCTCCTCCTTTTCCCTGACTTATATGCCTTCTTTTTTTTCTTTTTCTTTACGATTTATTTATTTATTTACCCCCCCCCCCCCCCTTGTCTGTTCTCTGTGTCTATTTGCTGCGTCTTGTTTCTTTGTCCGCTCTGTTGTTGTCAGCTGCACAGGAAGTGTGGGCGGCGCCATTCCTGGGCAGGCTGCACTCTCTTTTGCACTGGGCGGCTTTCCTCACGGGTGCACTCCTTGCACGTGGGGCTCCCCTACGCGGGGGACACCCCTGCATGGCAGGGCACTCCCTACGTGCATCAGTACTGCACATGGGCCAGCTCCACATGGGTCAAAATTCTCTAAGAATCCTTGGAAATACATATAACCTGGCGTTCCTCTCTAAAAAAGAAATTTATCTCTTCATTACTGCTGAATATCTGAGATTAAATGTATATAGTCTCTTAATAGAGTAACCTCAAAGTTTTACTAAACTACTAAGTAAACCTGAAAGGATTACACCAGTTCCTAGATAACATCAAAATATTTGTCTAGGATTATGAAAGGAAGCATAGCACTTAGGTGAATTTGCAGAAAAATTCCCAATTAGGGGAATTTGCAGAAAAATTCCCAATCTCACAAAGGTAAACATAAGCATGTGGCATTTTATATTGTACCCACTGAGTAAACAGTAGCTCAACAATAAGGCATAATTACTGTAACTTCTTGACCAACTTTGCATCTTGAAATATATTTTCCCCCAACAGCTACCATTCCAATTCTCCAGTGAGATAAGCTCTACAATGACTTCCCTTTTCAAAATATTTCAGACCATTCCAATTTCATTGAATCATAATTCCTTGCTTTTCCACTTTCTGTTTTTTAAATATTATCTTTTCACATACAGATGAAGCCAGTTCTTCTGCTGACAGCTATAAAACACTGTTTGCTCCTAAATACTCTGCAAGATGATCACATTCTGGTTTACTGGCAATAAGCTCTTCTTTTATGGGAATGTTTATTTCCACAAAGTATGGATATCTAATTGGTGGTAAGGCTACTCAAATGTGTACCTCTTTTGTACTGGATTCTTTGAGCTATTTTATTATGGAAAATGGTATTGCTGCTCACAATAGAATCATCTACAAGAACAATTCTCTTGCCTATGAAGTTGTCTGACAATACTCCAAATTTTTTTGCAGCTCCAAGTTGTCTTTAACCACATACTTGGCTAGATGAAGGTTCTTCCTACATATTGGTCACATGGAAGCCTACCCCTGACTGTGTAGCCAAGGGCAGCATATGTAGCAGACCCCAGAACTGTGCTGCCCAAATCTGCACCCACAGGTGCTTCGGTTGCCAGCTGCTGACCCTTGCGGTATCTCACCTTGTAAACCATTTGTCCTTCACATACACTATCTGGTCTCACAAAATAAACATATTCAGATATCTAAAATGTCATTGGATTTCCTTCAGACCTTGAGTCTTTGGACATTGGATATTTTCACAATTTCTCCAGGCAAGATTTCAAGGTAATATATTGCACCGATGGATGCAAAGCTACAAGATTTTGAAGATACCACCCGTCCTTCTGCTTCTGACGGATTTTTCCCTTTTTCACCTGTATCGGATAGAGGAATAAGATGACCAGCGCATAGAGGCCAGTTTCCACAAGGTGCCAAGACAACACCTCCGTGTGTGATAAGTGGGGAGTGTGTACAGGTGCCTCCTCCATGAGGTTTTAATCCTTGCTACCCGGTCCGGGGTGCCAGCTCGTTCCTGAGGCAGGGTGTGTGCCAGCTTCCTGGCAATCATTTCACTACCGGAACTTGTTGACACGCCCACACCATGATGCCGAAGCTTTTCCTTAATCGGGCATCATTGACCAGTTCGCCATTATGTGCCACTGCTGCTTTCCCATGAAGGGTTTCAACCAACAACAGGTTGACAATTTTCTAATTCAGTTTCCTGCAGTAGTGTACCTCGTATGTCCAATTGCAAGATTTGAAGTATAGAATTTCTTTAAATTGTCTTCAGGAAAGACGTGATTTTCCAAGACCCATACCCTCATGTGTTTTGACTGTTGGCACTGGAGTACACAATACCAGCACTTCCTGACCCACAGGGCTTGCTTGTTGTCTGTGGAAGTGCCTCTGCATGCATCCTCTTTTCCAGGAATTTTGCAAATTCCAGCTAAATCTCTGAACTCCAATCTCTAGTCAATTTAGTGAGGCCACCGTGCTTTCTTTGGTTTCTCTCCTCCTCGTGTTGTGCAGCTCTGTGATGGCCACAAACATGATCTAGCTCTCTACTTTTTAAGTCTTATTTCATGTCTCTAATAAAGTTTAATACTTTTCTCCCAAAAGTTCCCATGTTTCACTAATTAACCTTATTCCTTGGCCTCTCTCTAGTTAGTGTGCATACTATCATTTGATTTTTAATTATTTCAAACACAGAAAATTTTGAAAGTATAGAGAAGTTTCAGTGATAGTGAAAAGAACTACTCCACAACCCAGACTTGAAAATTTTAAACATTTTGCTACATTTGCTTTATCATTGTCTATTTACATCTATCTATCTATCTAGACATATATTTCTCTGAACTATTTGAGACTAAATTTGGTTAGGTTTCCAGTATAGATTCCAGTCCAGAATCATGTGTTTCATCTAGTTCTCATGTCTCTTTAGTATAATTTTAATTGGGAACAGTTTGTTGCTCACGCCATGACATTTTTTAAGAATACTGGACAATTATTCTCTAGATTGCACCTCAATTTGTGTTTGTCTGAAATTTGCTCATGATTGGATTCAAGTTAGGCTTTTATGATATGTCCTCAGAGATGCACCTGACAAGCTTTTCCCCTTATTGGTGATCTTCCTCCTCCCACCCTTTAAAAAAAATAATATCCATTTATTACCACTGGGAAAAAGAACAGCGATATTAAATTTGATCTTGTGTTGGGTTTTTGTCTGGCTTTTCCACTGTTCCGTTACTATTTTTCCTTTTGTGATTAACTTTTAATTTAATAATGAATAAATTTAACAATTTCTTCCCTCCAGTCTTTCCCTCATAACACTGCTTTGATGAAGCACCATAAATTTTGATATGCTTCTTTTCTGTATTTGTTCACATCTAAGTATTTTTAAATGTATGTTATGCATTTCTCTATGACCTATGTGTTACTGAGTAGTGTGTTTTTAAATGTTCAAATGTAGAGGTTTTAAAAGGTGTCCTTCCATCACTGATTTCTAAATTAATTTCATTGTTCATGAAATATGGCCAATGTGAAGCTTGTTGATACTTGACAGTTTCTTTCTCTCCCATCCCAAATTCTAGCCATCAGCAATTCCTGTCATCACTGGCTTTAAAATAGACGCCCAGGATCTGAGTTCTTTTCCCACCTGCCTCCACATCACCCACAGAGTAGTGCTGCCTCCTCCCCCTCTCCCCCACAGGAATTATTATTATAAAAAAGACCAAGTTTCCGCCAGAGCCAGCAAGAGCAGGTGCGATGCCCCCTTCTTCCTACCTCTACCTTGCAGCTTGCTTTCCTGCTCCGTGATTGCCTCCTCTGACAGCACCCTCTGCACATGCAGTCCATTGACTGCTCCTTCACCACCGCAGGAAGGCCCTTGGTAGGGCAGAGAGGTTGCTGCTTCCTTCGTTTGTTATTCTTCTCCCCTCAACCCCATGCACCGCCATCTGTTTTCTCACCTCCTCTAACTTTTTGTTCAAATGCCACCTCTTGGTGAGGCCTTCCCTACAAGCCCTCTAAACCTGTCAGCCCTCTCTACCAGGCAATGCTGTGCTCCTTCTTCATCTTGTTTTTTCCATAGCTCTACTATGGAAGAGTCTACTATGGGCTACTACATCTACCATGGAGAGTCTACCTTGACTCTCTGTATATATATATATATATATATATATACACATATGTATGTTTGTATTTCATGAGCGCATGTATTGTTTGTACTATTTTCCTTTTTGTTAGTTTTCTTTTTATTTATTTATTTTTATTTTTCTCATTGTAGCATAGCATCCCCTGTAACTCAAAAAGTGCCTGGCGCATAATGAGCAATCTGGGAATATTTATTCAATTTATCAGTTAAATTTTTGTGTGTATGTGTGTGTTTGAGAAGAAGGCATATATTCTAATTGTGTAATGCTAGCTTATTATGTATATCCATTAGACCATTACATTTTTCAAACAGTTTAATCTTTTTTCTTGATAATTCTTTCATTGTGGTGGTAAATTTCTTAATCTGCTTTTGTAATTCTATATAGTTTTGCTTCTTAAAAATTTTTTAAGCTTTGTATTTTGAAATACTTCCAATCTCACAGGACAGTTACAAAAATGATGCAGACCCCATACAGAGAACTCCAACATATCCCTGTCCCTCCAGACACTAACATTCAGCCACATTTGCCATATCATTCTTCTATCTATCATCTACCTACCTACCTATCTGTCATCTCTCTAGTATTTCTCTATCAGCCATCTTCTATTCATTTTCTAACACTTAAGTGTAGACTGTGTACATCGTGCTCCTTGAACACATGTGCATTCCCTAAGACAAGGATATTCACTCTTGTAACCACATTAAGTGCAGTTATCAAGTTCAAGAAATCTAACATTGCCTCCTCTTGACATAGAGGTGCAATGGACACAACCAATCCAATGTCCACATAGAAAAGGTGGCATTGGATTGGGAAAAGTGGACATGGTGACTGATGAGTATGGGGAAAGGCAGGAAGAGATGAGAGGTGGAGGCGTCTTTGGGACATGGAGCTGCCCTGGATGGTGCTTCAGGGGCAATCACCGGACATTGTAAATCCTCACAGGGCCCACTGGATGGAATGGGGGAGAGTATGGGCCATGATGTGGACCATTGACCATGAGGTGCAGAGGTGCCCAGAGATGTACTTACCAAATGCAATGGATGTGTCATGATGATGGGAATGAGTGTTGCTGGGGGGGGGGAGTGGTGGGGTGGGGGTGGTGGGGTTGAATGGGACCTCATATATATATACTTTTAATGTAATATTATTACAAAGTCAATAAAAAAAAATTTGAAACAGAAAAAAAAAAAGAAATCTAACATTGATATAAACCTTACAGTTCATATTCTAATTCTTTTTTTTATTTAATTCATTTTTTTAGTATTACATTAAAAAAATATGAGGTCCCCATGTACCCCCCACCCCCTCTAATTATTTCAAATGTCCCAGTAGTGTCCTTTGGAACTTCCTCTCTCCCATCGTTAGATCCTCCAGGATCATGGATTGCTGTTACTGGTCATTGTCTCTTTAGTTGTTCTTTCTCCTCCTCCTCCTCCTCCTTCTTCCCCTTTTTATTGTGTGAAAATACATACAGCATAACTTTCCCATCTCACACACTCCCAGCAGAGTGTTGGTGGCGTGAATCACCTTGCTCTGCTGCCGGACCCTCACCGCCTTGCGCTGCTTTCCCCCTCCCCAAACAGAAACCCTGCAGCCTTTTGGCATTAACTCCCCACTCCCCTTGCCCCTTCCCCTGGCAACCGTGTTCTAATTTATATTTCTAGGACCTTGAATAGTCTCTGATATTTTCTCTGTGGTTACTATGTGGCTTTAAGTTAACATCCCAAATCTATAAAAATCTCATATGCTTTGATACAAACTTAACTTCAGTAATACACACAAATTATGCTGCTATAACCCTCCAAACCCTCTGAGCAATGCATTTGAGATGTTGTTTAACATATGCTTACTCAGCTTTTTTTAAAAATTTATATTGGGAAGGTTATCAGTTTTCCTCATTTGCCTTTCCTTCCTCATGAATTTTTATGCTACTCTAAAATAACATAACATTTGTAAAGTATCCCTCAGGTATATTGTATATTGTATATTGTAAAGTATCCCTCAGGTAATATACTTGGTATATTATTTGGTAATAAAAACACAATTTCTTTCCTCTTCCTCCATTAGTTCAGTCTTTATTATCTCTTACCTGAAATAATGTTATTTAATCGAAGGACCTCTAATTTCTCTGCTGCCTTTTCACCTTTATGCTGAGACCAGAATGTAGACAGGAGGTCTTGCTTCCATTTGCTCAGAAGCTTTCCTACTCCATGAAAAATCCAGAGTTTTCAGCAAGGCAGTCAAGATAATAGTCCCACTAATTGGCTGTAGTTAGTACATCTCTATAGTTATAGCCATTAATAATAATTGCCGTAGATATGGGTTATAAGCAACTTTTGTAGATAGCAGAAAACATAGCAGTTAACGTGTATAACAATGTGATATGCCATGAACAGTAATTTTGTCATGATTTCAGTCGCAAATTAATGTAGCAATTGTAGTTGACATAACTACTGTAACAATGTGAAATGTATTTTATTGAAAAATAAATGGGCGATGTGGAAAACACTGGAAAAGAGAATTCACGTGATGTGAGGGAAGATGGCTGCTATGTCTGGTACTCTTTGAGCTCCAGGATGAGTGGACTGATAAGGTTGGCTAGAGAGGAGAAAGCCTGTGAGTTGAGCAGGGATGAAGGATTTATAAGCTGAATTATCAGAGAAGAGTGCAAGCTGAGAAAAGGTTTTTAAATGTTGCTTTAAAAAAGGCTTTTCCTTAATGGAGTGCTTAAACACAATTCTACTTGAACTAGGTACTCTAGAACTGCATCAAGTAGCAAAACAGATTAAGTTTTAAAAGATGAGTTACTGGGACAATCCATCAAAAGTTGTGCCAGTTTTGACACATCATTACCAACTGTAGATTTAAAAAAAAAAACTACTAAACATTCTAAAACATTTTAAAGCAATATGTTCAAGTTCTCAGGATATTTTAAAAGAAGCATAAAACATCCTTGAAACTAAAAAATGGAACTTCTCTATGACATTGCATAGAAACCAAGGTCAAGTCTCTCCTCTAGCATAGTTACTAGCTACTAGCATAGTTAGTAAGCATGCCAGTCTCCAGAATTTTGACCTGATTAGACGTAAATGTGCTTGAGTACACACACAACAAAACTTACTTTGAACACTGGAATTTTTAGTTGCTTGATAATTTACTTAAACTTTTCAATTCTCGTTTTTCAAAATATATCATAAACTGCTTTTCAAACTTTCCTAACATTGTCCTATGAACCTATCTGTTTATTGCAGTTCTTTCTAATCTGTATTCTGTTTATTTTTCTTCACTTATATTGACCCCTTTCATTTCCCTGCTTTTTTTCTACAGCTGTGCAAATTCCCATTCCCAAAGCCAAATTTATTTCTTTCATCAAGTTTTTCCAATTGGAATATTTTTCTCCTTTTCTTGGGCTCCTCCAATACTTCATTATGCATCTTTTATCACACATACTACTAGAGTTAGTTTTATTAGAGTTACGTTCCTCAGTGTTTGCCCCACCACTGTCACTCCACCCCATCTCCCTGACCAACAACAACCTCTGTTGTTTAGACTCTGTGGAGTCTAAAACGTTTTTACTGATCTTTTATTTCCTACCATGTCTAGCAGGCATTGAAATATATTTCTTGTACTGAACTGAGTTCTGTAACAATGTATTTATTGTGGAACTATAAGTTAATTACTGATCCTATTAGAGAGCAATAGTAATTATTTTCACTGTTCCAATTTGCATTTCAGCAAAGCCTTATTTTATGAATATTGCTGAATAAAACCCCATACATTTAGGTACTAAAATGATCAAATAGTAAAAAGATTTTTGATCCTCCTAATATAAAAAGAATTTTAATCATGTTAAATTTTCTAAAAAAATAAATAAAGCAATGACAACAGAAAATAATTCAGCCTAAATCCTTCCTATAACGTACTGTTACAATCTCACAAACCTTTATTGAATACCTATGGTTTCTAAGCTAGGAGCAAACCAATTTGCCTAAAACTAATTTGCTTAAAATCCACTCACTTAAGGACAATTTGTTTTTAAGCTAGTGGTACATTTATCTGAAAGTTGTGTTTATCCTGTGCCTATATTTATAATCTAGGCTTGCCTAATAAGATGGTTTTAACCCCTTTTGTAAGTGTTTATTCTTTTATGCGCCTATTTATCAGAACAAGTCAAAGTTATTTTAGCCAGTCTTGAAGGGCATTGCCACCTAAAACTTAGGTAAACAATAATCATACTTGAATTTCTGTCACATGATAAAGTTGGTCATTTTTGTATTTTCGATGTTTTTTTTTTCTCACTAGCATATGTTTGAACCTTTCCAGAATTTTGAAAACCTGCATTTATACCATTTGTAAAAAAAAAATACTTAGTTTTTCTAGTAAAAATTTACAGTGCTTTATTTATGTGTCATCAAATCATGATTTTTAAATATTTTGGGGCCATTTTGAGGAGTGTTTAGTACCTTTAGACATTATACAAAATATGAACCACTGAGACTATACTCATTGCTTTCTTCCTACGTTATGAGGTATTTCTCTTCTGAGTAAAGACAACAAAAATATAAAGGCTGTATTATAAGTTTATTTAATTTCATTGTCCTTCATTTTCCTCTGTCCCCAAACCATGAAGCAATATTGCACCACGAATTGCAAAGCGACCCACGAATCAGAAGAGATGCCGCGCACAACTGCCTCTGCACAATCCCAGGGGCTAGATAAAGGCCACCCCATTTCCCACTAGGGATTTGTTTCCCCCGAGGCTGAAGTCCTCACCAGCCTGCTTCTCACCTGTTCCCTAACCATCCATTCCAGTTAGGGTCCAGGGCACTCGAGTTCTGCAGAATTAGGTGGCAGCCACAGGGTCCACCATCTGGGGTAGCCCAAGAGACATTATCATTTGTAAAGATCACACTGATGATTTTAGCAAGAGACTCCAGTGACCTCTCGGCACCATGCAGCAGTTCATTTAAAATATATTCCCTGGGGTTCTGCTGTGTGGCAGCCACTCTTCCAGGTGCAGGAGGTACAGTGCTGAGCAGAACAGTCACAGCCAAACAGTAGGCACATTTGTGGTGTGATTCTCAGTGCCTTGGGAACTGTAGGTCAGGGTAAGGGGACAGGGCTTCGGGGTGCTGTCTACACAGGGCGCGGGGAGCGCTCTCTGAAGGACTGATGAGAGGCGGTGGGGAGTCGGTCATGAAGGTGTCTTTGGAGAGAGCATTTCGGAGAGGGACCAGCACGGCAGAGGCGCCGAGACGAGGGTCTTCTGGTAGGTCCAAGGACTGGCAAGGAGGCCGTGTGGCCGGACTCGGTGAGAAGTGAAGACGGCGGGGGCACAGGGGAGGCCAGGGCAGCCCCCGAGGCTCAGGGGGCGCAGCCAAGACAAGGCCTTTGGACCTTGGCCCGTGTCTGAAAGAAAGCCATCTGTCTTCACCTGCCAGTGCTGTTGTGACAAGCACCACAGACCATTGGCAAAAAACCCAGAAGGTACTGTTGGGGGTTTGGGAGGCTGAAGACCAAAGTCAAGGTGTCCGCGGGGTGGTGCTTTCTCCGGGCGCTGTGGCACTCTGGTGGTGGCCCCCGGCCCCCATAATCCCCCTCTGCCTCGGTCGCGTGGCCGTCTCTCTCCCCTTCCATCTCTGCCTCACTGTGTCCAAGTTTTCTCTGGTCATAGACTCCAGTCCTGCTGGACCAAGGTCCATCCTGGCTCAGTTGGCTCCATCTCAACTAATAACATGTCCAAAGACCCTATTCACGCAAGCACTCACGTCACGGGATCAGGAGCTGGGACTTGAACGTGTCTATGTGGGGACCCAGTTCAGTCCATATCACCGTGGTACGGCGTTGATCGGGGGCTGCCAGGACTGCGATTCTAAAGGCTCCGTCTGCTGCCCAAGGTGGATAGCAGAGCCCTCTGCTGAAGGAGTCGAGCAGCCTTGTATTCCAAACGCTCTGAGTGGTCATAGAGCTACTTCTTCTCTTGGACAGCTTGCAATAGTATATTCAGTGTGGGGTCCTGTGGGTCCCTTCCCTGAGAGGAGCTCAGCCTGCAGCACGCAGCAGCCTGCGTGCCCAGGACACAAGGTAAAAGCTAACGAACCTCCTCTCAGGGAAACAGGGTGCAGATGGTTCTGTAGACTGCGATTTTCTCCTGGCCATACAGATCCTTCCTACAGTAACATCACCAGACCCCACTTTTGTAACCCTGTTATGAGATGTCTTTGTGTGGAGAGCCTGTGCATTGCCCCTCACTTGCCCGCCTCTTTGCTGAGCACTGTCTTCATTGTCTGGACTCTGCCACTAGAGAGGATCTCTCCTCTCCGTCAGCCCCAACACATAAAGCTTATGCCTGGCACTGCGGACGGCATCCTTTCATCTTGCTGCAGCAGCCCCAACCCCTGCCCTCACTTAATTAGATTCTGTGAAATGACTACACACAAATACATCGACCTCTCTGAGCTTCCGTGTCCTCTGTAAAAATGGAGTAGCAGTGGAGTTTACTTCTTGACTGTAAGCTTCACGAGCACCAGGACAGCCACGTGCGACCTGCTCGCCCTGTCCCCGCAGTGTCCAGCACAATGCAAGTTGGGGATATCCAGGAATATGTGATGACAATGATGGCCTCATTTGTAAAAACAAGACGAAAACACAAACACACGTGTTCAAGAAGACAATAATAACCCTTTATAAAACAAATTGAAAAAACACTGATCCTTAAATCTCATGGATGACCAGAAGTGTGCCGAAAGGTATTTTGCCCAATATTTTATTATGAAAAAATTTAAATATGCAGACAAATTGAAAGAATCCAATAATGAGTATCCATATACCCTCAACGTAGATTCTATAATTGTTAATATTTTGTTACATTTGCTTAATCACATACATGTAAATCTACCCATTCATGTATCCATCTATCAGTCCATCTTAATTTTCTAAATATTTACAAGTAAGTTGCAGATATCAATATGGTTTACTACTATTGACGGCCGGCTGGACTCGGGAACTTTCTGTTTCAATCCCAAGCCCCGAACAAGATTTTTTAGTCCATTTTATACAGAGAGGAAAGGCCAAATGGTCCTTTTGTTTCAGTTCTCAATAGGCTTGAATTAGCATATATTTCCACATCTTAGGTAAGCTTTTAGCATGGACCTCAGGCATTCGATAAGCTTTTAGCATATTTGGTTTGCATTTCCCCTGAACACTTAAAGTTTATAGACCTTGCATTGTTAAACTGTCTCCTGCTCACCAAGGGCAGGACTGCAGCCTTTTATCATCCCACACCCACAAGTCACAGATAGTTTAGGTTATCTCTGAAGAGACAAAGAGCCTCCCACTCATAACCCACATCAGTCCCACATCTTCAAAAGCATTTAGTGTTAATCATTATTTTTAATTTTAACTTTTCTGGTCAGTGGGTTGTGTTTTTCACTGGTATCTGCTTGATAACTAGTAATATTGAACACTTTTTCGTGTGTTTCTTGGCCACAGTACATCTTTCCTTTTGAAGTGTCTGTTCAAAGCCCAATAATTTTTAGGCAGAGTAATTTAAGAAAAAAAGAGATCTACATATTTCATTAAGTGCCATAATTTCCAAAAAAGTAATAGTCTTAAAAAACAGAGGGTTGAGATATAATTGATAAAATCAGAAATAGACAAATTAGTAGAAAGAAAATAATAACTTTAATAATTATAAAATCAGTCTTTAAAATATACACTAGACAATTCTCTGGAAAATAAATTTTGGAGGAAAAGCATACAAATTAGAAAAAACAATTCAAAATAATAACAACACATAAAATTAAAGATGGGGAAGTGAATATACTCTATGGCACGTAGAAAATAATTATTAGAGGGTAACATGAACAAATTCATGCTAATAAATCTGATAATTTCTGTGAAAAGATTCTCCTATAAATTAAAACAATCAAAACTAACACTTTAAACCAGAAAAAATGCCACTGTTGATGAACAGAAAAAGGAAATTTCCAACTCTGCTTGTCAGGGGTAGAACCTTTCCTGCCACCACAAAAATATTTACATTCAAAGCTCTTGTAACTATTGGTACTTTTACTCAGGAAACCACTCCTTGTTAACCTAGAACTCTCTCTGAATCAGCTACTCTGGATTTAACTCAGTGCCTTTTCTTCTTGGCCCATTATTAGGTAGCCCATATTGTATTATCTTGATAATTGTGCTTTGGGCTTCAGCACTGGGCTGGATTTTTGGTTTCAGTCTGAAAGGGCAAGCAAGGTGTCAGGCAGCATGTTGGCAGTAGTTGGCAACAAAGATCTGTTCCCCCCAGCTGATATCAGGGAGGTTTCTAGAAGTGCAGGACTGCTGGCTAAGGGGTTTCTAGCTTCATGATAAAGACCTGGACTTAAAGGCTCGGTTAGAAAGTTTGGGAAGGACACTGATGTTACCACATGAAAATGACCCTGGACTCTCAATTTTTCTGATCGTAAAGAAACTTCTCCAGTAAAAGAGATCCACTGGGGATGTGCCCCACCACTTTTGCAGCTACTAAAGAACATTTCCTGCCAAGACCAGATGGAGAAGCCTGTGTTGCTGGCAATCTGCACTCGCTGGGCTCTTGCCCCTGGAGCAGGTGCGCCATCAGGCATCGCGTCTTCAATTCCTCTGCGTTGGAGGAAGCAATTTTATCCAGTGTCTGATTTCCAGAAGGTGTGGTGGCACAATTGAGGGTCTGCATGGGTCTCTGGCAGGAGGAGTCAATGGAATTGGTTCAAGGAGGGGGTGACACTTAGAATTAGTGTTCTTCCTTCTAGAATGGAGTAATTTTAGAGTAAGGAGCTATGGGCTGCTTGGTGGACCCAGTCTTTTCTGGCAGTTACAACTCAGTCATTATACCCAAGGCTTCCCAGTGTTGAGTCAACCCAGTCAATGGATATGCTCAGTGGAAGTAGCCAGTGACTCATAAGACCAATAGGTAGAGGGGCATGGCAAGAGGTGGATACTGTTATATCCTCTGCTAAACACTTCTCCTAGAGTCTGCCTTTCCCAACCCAAATATCCCTGGGAAAAGCCCACATGCACCAAATATATGTTAAACTGAACAAATGATAATATGGAAAGGTCCATATAATAAATAGAAACATGTCAAACATTGTAAAGAAACTCTCCCAATATAGAACTAGTCCAGATTAAGTAAAGGACCTAGTAACTGTGATGACAGATGTTAGTAAGGAAGAGAAAATACCCCCAGTAGAACCTCGTTACAAGTTCCAGTGCTCAACATCAGAAGCTGGGCACATGGGCAGTCATGAGTCAGTCTTTACAGGGTAAATCTTGATTACACCAAAGTTTTTAAGAAAAGCTTCTGGTACTGGAGGCCATAAAGGAAAGGAATCTGAAAGAAGAAAATGGAGCAATAAATTAAGGGTTGAGAAAAAAATCTGTGACCCAAAGATTTCAATTATTGGGTATGCAATAAATTCATGTGTTAATTTACTGGAAGACATGTTGAAGAACATCACAAATCAGAATTTAAACAATGTCCACATTAAAAATAACTGTAGAGGGAAGTGGATGTGACTCAAGCAATTGGGCTCCTGTCTACCACATAGGAGGTCCAAGGTTGGATTCCCGGGGCCTCCTGGTGAAGGCAAGCTGGCCTGTGTGGCGATCTGGTCCACACGGAGTGCTGGTCTGTGTGGAGTACTGACCCACACAGGAGTGCTGGTCCATGTGGAGAGCTGGCGCAGCAAGATGGTGCCACCAAAAGAGACACACAGAAGAGTGACAATAAGAGATGCAGCAGATCAGGGAGCTGAGGTGGCGCAAGAGAATGACCGCCCCTCTCCCACTTTGGAAGGTCCCAGGATCGGTTCCTGGAGCTACCTAATGAGAATACAAGCAGACACAGAGGAGCACACAGAGAATGGACACAGAAAGCAGACACCAGGGCAGGGTGGGGAGGGGAGGGAGAATAAATAAATCTAAAAAAAAAAAAAACTGTAGAAAGTAAAGATATATAATATAAAAAATTAAAATTCTTCCTATAAAATTGGAGAAAACATGTTAAATATTGGAAGGTGTGATGGAAAACAGAATGTGCAAAAAGTATCTTAAGTATTTCATCTTTCACAAGGGGGGGATGGAATAGTGGATGTTATATTCTTTATAGTGACAACAGTTCTCAAAAATGTTTAATAGAAATTTAAGTATAAATAGAATGACACTTCTAACTTTCAAATGGCAAAAAAGATATAAAAGTACCCAGAACAGAGGATCAGATAGATATAACAGATAAGAACACAAGGTAAGAGAAAAGCAAGAAAAAGAACATGCATATCTAAGTCAAAAGTCAGACCAGTTGTCTGTTCTCTGTGTCCATTCACTGTATGTTTTGGGGGGTGGGGAAGGAGAGAAATAAATAAAAAATAAATCTTAAAAAAAAAAAGTAGGACCAAACATATCAATATATATAAATACAGATGCAAATATGTTAATACGTATGGTTGATCATATTAAAAGCCACATGTTGAGAAAAACCTTAAAATTTGACTATACAGATCCTCAGCCCCTAAGCAAAATGATAGAGAATCATTAAACAAAGGAACATGCCATAATACACTAGTAAAATGCAAAGTAAAGTGAGCAGGTTGGTGAGTTTGCTGGTCATGATGGCAATTTTAGTATCAGACAAAATGCAATTCAATAGGCAAAGCATCCAATAGCACAGAGGGTTAGGTTGTATTAATACAAGGTGGCAGATTCTACAGTGAAAATATGACATTCAGAAACCTTTATGTGAACTGTAATACAGATCACAATAAAACAAACTCTTAGAAACTAAGAAAAAATTGACACAACCACAACTGCAATTTGCTATTCTCCCATTCCTCTTGATCCTTTAATTGATAAGTAAGCAATGATAAATCTGGTTAGAGAGGGTTGAAAAATACAATCAATGAGCTTGTTTTAATAGGTACACTTAGAATTTCTAAAAACATATCAAAACTCTCAATTAATTTTAAAATACACTCAATGACATAATGAAAACATCTAGATGTTACTAAGGTATAGCTACCCCAAACCAAAATCAATCTCATCGAAAATTTTAAAGTAAAAGCAACATCAGCAACAACAACCTTCCTACATAAGTATTAAGCAAAGGCAAAATCAAAACTCCAGTACTAGACTCTTAAGGCATGACCACAATAAAAATAGTCTATATCCAATAATTGGAAGCCAGAGGCATGTTTTAAGAGATCTTATTTTTTTAAAGGAATGAATATAAATCGATTAAGTATCCATCTCAAGAAGTGGGAACAAGTGAAATCATCTAAGGAATGTAAATGAAAGAAACCAAAATTATAAAACAAAAAGCGATAAATTTGAAAGGAAATATTGATTAATCCCCAAACGTGTACTTTGGAGAGATCAGGGAAACGAATAGAAGCCATAAACACTCAGCTGTGGTGGGGGAGGGGGCCTCGGTCTCTGGAATACAAACTCACCCACAGATCTTTAAAAGGTAGGCACACAGGCGCCATTCCGGGGAGATTCTCATCCGGGAGGTCAGAGCTGAAGTGTGGGTTTCATTAATTTAAACTACACTCCAGCGTCGATGTGTTTTTCAAATGACAGTGAACATGGGCCACTTTTAAAAGGGAAAAAAAAAAAACCCTCAATGTATCTTATTTTGATATATTGTAGTTGTTAGAGGTTTGCAATAATTAACAAGCTGTACCTCAGTTTCCCCTGATATGCATTGGGAAAAAGGTTAACCCCTCCCCAGTGTGGCACTTTCCCACAGATTAAACGAAGGAACCCCATAGAGACAGCAGTAAAGGGAGATAGAGATCTTCACCATCTGCATGTCAGAGGGAGATGGAGCTCTTTACTACCTCTACCTGCTTATCAGAGAGAGAGACAGAAACCTTCACTTTTTACAAACCCTTTAAAACTTTACAAATGAAAAGAAATTTCTGCTCCTGCAGCATTCCAAAAAACCGTGGACTCCCTCAATCCCCTCCCTCTACCTCACTGGAACCCTCATCCCCTCCCACTACCTATCATTTCCCCACCTAAGAAAGTTCTGTATAAATTCAAGGCCCCCCTTCCAGGAGCGGCTGAAGCCTCTCTTTAGACCCCCACCATGCTGGTGGGGGGGCTGAAGTCTGTTCTTCAGACCCCTTCATTGGGAGAGCTTCTTAATAAATTCTTTGCCTGTGGTCAATCAGGTCTCCGTGTTTCAGTAAGAGCCGTATTTTCTCCAACAGTCGTCATTCTGTTATTTTCCTGTAGAAGTTCCCTCTATATGTAGCTCTTATTCGTCTATAAAACCAATCACGTTGACTAAATGAATACCATTAGCAACTTTCAGAAAACGGACAGCAACGTTAATTCAGCGACAGGTGATGGTCTGCTGAAGCTAAACATTGTTGGAATTCATACGTGGGAGATATTTTGTGCTTTATATGTCACTTTCTTCACCCTTCATTTGCGCCTGTAGGACTATCATACAAGTCATCATCACCATCATTTTAACTCCTGCTATATTCTTTAGAATGTGATCAACTTAGTACACTTCAAATTTATTCTTAATTTTAAAAGTTTCCTTTAGCTAAAAACTCTTAACTGCTTCTTAAGTAATATGCCCACTGCTAAGAAAATGTTCTGAACTGGCACAAAGATAGAATAAATTCTGCATCTGTTTGTATAAGCTACTGACTGCTCAGCTTCCCTGGCGTGATTGTGCTGATCTGCTCTGCATGATACTGGGTTCTCCCGTGGCTTCATTATATTCCAGCGACTTTAAAACCTTCATTAGCCAAATGTGCTGTAGAAATACCATTGAGCCTGAAGTTGGCTCAAGGGCGTTGTTCTGCATTGCATTAAGCTCACCTCTGTGCTTGTACCATTAGCACACAGCAATTAAAGTAGCAAGTACAACAACACAGTAAGGGTTTCTTAGAATGTCAAGTCAGGCTCTTAGGAAGCTAAAGTCTCACACTAAAATAAGGCTTTTCAATGATTTATTTTCATCACAAGAGTGAAGTTTTGCCTTTCTAATTGTAAATCCGAGTGCATCAGGGAAGGGGTTGATTACTGACATTTTTACATTAGGTCTTACCCACTTAATGGGATCCATATATACTTATTTACCAAAATGTTAATTTTAAATGACACATCTTTACATGATTCTTGGTGACAAATTGTCAATGCGAATATACTTCAAACACTGAATTACATGGCAATACATGGGCAGTACTAGGTTATAAGACGATCTAGGATAAGCCAACATTATTTTTTTTGGCACCAATACCGTAATGAATATATAAAACCCAAAAGTTCTCAGAAAACTTGTGGATTCTTCAGAGTATGTCCACCAACATCCAATGGCTTGCAGAACCTGCTCAACTGGATGTCTGGTTTTGTGGAGACAATCAGAGTTGAAATTTCTGGACCTGCTATCCCTGCCTGAGCTCCGCCCAGACCATTGTTTAACTTTCAGATTGCTCCTTCTGGTTTGGGTTTGATAGCGCCTTCAGACTCCCCTCTCCTCTGGCCAGAATTAAAGTCCCACTTAAGTCCATGCTTTGCATGACACATTTTTTTTTGGTGATTCCTTTTCCTACTTCCCTCTCCCCTACCCATAATATGGAGTTGGCCAATTAGTCATTAAAAAATTGAGTTTCTTTTATGTACCAGGGTGTGTTCTAGGTGTTGGAGATGGATAAAAATTCTGGCCAAATAAGAATGGAGGGAGACAGGCAAAAGGAAATAAGCACAGAAACAAACATCAGGGGAAGGCAAGGAGCTGGAAAAAATATTATAAACCATTTTCAGGCAAACATCCATGGCACAAATATAATTTCCTACTCCTGAGGAGAAATAATCTATAGATATGTGCTTTTAGTAACCTTTATCTGATACTAATAATTTCTTCCAGTGCCAAGGTAAATCCAAAGTGGACTCAGAAAGTCCTGGTTCTACTTTTCACCTGCTTCCAATCTGATATGAACTAGCCTTTCTCCAGCTAGGATTTCTTGTCAGGCTTCTCAAGTGTCACGGTAAATGACAGTGCTACTACCTGATTTTAATTTTCTTTCAACAGGGATTGCAGAAAAGGTTATACTCAGAAAACATAACCTTAAATTTTCTGTCCAGTTGGTGTACCCAGTTTGTGTGAGAAGTGATCTTTAGGGCACCAGCTCAAGGTGTTTGTAAAGGAATAGCAGATTAAAGCTTCACCACCTTGCCTCTCCCCCAAAACAAGGAAATTATGGAGATGAAAATTGAAATTAATTAAATAGAAAATTAATATACAATAAAGAAAGTTAAAGAAATGGTGGTTTGTTCTTTTTAAGATCTAATAAAATTGATTGGTCTTGTAAGGGATTTATTGATTGGGTTTTTGCAAACAGGTTGACGATCTTTGTCTTTTAACGGAAATAACTAGTTCAGTTATACTGTGTCTTATTACAGATATACTTAGATTGACATTCTCTTTTTTACCATTTGTTTTTTATTTGTCCTTCTGTTTCCTTTTCTTTCCTTTTTGCCTTCTTTGGATTAAGCACTTTTACTTATTTCATCTCTCTGGTCATTAACTTGTTAGTTACATCTGCTTTTCCTATTCTTCAGTGGTACCCTAGGGATTATAACATATCCCTCTGATTTATTAGTGCCTAATAGAAAGTCTATTAGAAAGTAGAACTTTGACCACTTCCCAGACAATGTAAGGACTTTACAACATTTTAAGTGCATTTAGCCTCCAATTTTTTGTTATTTTCATGTTTTAATTCTACAGGTGTTTTACACCATATAAGACATTGTTTTATAAAGCTAATATTCTTTTAGTTTTACCTATATACTTGTTCTTTCCTTTGTTTTTCATTTCTTCATGCAATTCTGTTCTGATTAGAATAAAATTCTTTTGCACAAAGAACTCCTTTTCGTAGACTTTATTGGTGCAGGGTCTGCTGACACTGGTACATTAATATTAATTAAACTCCGGACCTTGCTCAGATATCACCAGTTTCATTAATTTTCCTGTTTTGGGATCCATTTCAGGCTCCCATATTGCATTTGGTTATTATGTTCATCGGTCTCTTCCCATCTATTCCTCAGTCTTTCTTTGTCTTATAAATCTTGCCCCTTGAAGACTATTTGGTAACACCAGTTTTCTTCCTCCCTCCCAGGGAAGTAACCAAGCACCACAGATGAGTTTCACTTAAACAACAGAAATTTATCATCTCGCGGTCTGGAAGCTAGGCGCGCGAACGGCAAGGTACCGGCAGGACTGTGCTTCCCCTGAAGGGGAGAATTATCCCATGTCTCTCCTGGCCTCTAGTGGACAGCCAGCAGTCCATGGTGCCCTTGGCCGGTGGCACAACTCAGCCTGTGCCTCTATCACATGGCAGTGCCTCTGTCTTGTCCTACCATCTGTGTCCAGACTTCCTCAGCCATGAGGATAACAGTCATGCTCACCTAAGCACCCACCCTAATCCATGTGGCCTCATCCTAACTAACAAAATCTGCGAAGATCCTTATTTACAACTAGGCTGACGTTGACAGCGTTGGTGTGAACGTTGGAGGGGCCCAACTCCACCCCTAACGGTGCGCGGTGGTTTTAAAGCACAGCTCGTAATGAACAGTGATGATGAGCTTCTTCTCACGTGTTTATTTGCCATCCTTATATCTTCTTTTCTGGAGTCTCTGTTTAAATATTTTGCCCACTTTTAAAACCAGGTTGTTCATTTTTTTATATATTTTGAGGAGTTCTATGTGCATTCTGGATACAGGTCCCTTGTCAGAAATGTGATCTCTAAATGTTTTATCTATTTCTGTGGACTGTGGTTTCATTCTCTTAACAATGTCTTTTTTTTCTATTTTTTTATTTTCATTTTTAAAAGATACTTAGATTGTACAAATGTCACACAAAATATAGGGGATTCCTATATGACTGCTCCCCGCACTTTCCACATTTTCCCACATTAACAACATCCTTCATTAGTGAGGTACATTCATTGCAATTGATGAACACATTTTGGAGCACTGCCACTAAGCATGGTTTAAATTTTACACTGTAGTTGACACTCTCTTCCACCCAATTCTGTAGGTTATGGCAAGATATTTAATGGTCTGTATCTGTCATTGCAACATCATTTAGGACAATTCTTAAGTCCTGAAAATGCCTCCATATTACACCTATTTTTCCCTCTCCCTGCTCTCAGAACCCCAGTGGCCACTGCCTCCATGTCAATGATATAATTTCTTCCATATAATTGCTAGGATTACAATAAGTCTATAGCAGAACACCAGTAAGTCTATTTTAGTCCATAGGTCATTCCCCAATTCTGAGGATTCTGGGATGGCGATGTCCACTTCACCTCTAATTGAGAGGGGACTGTGATCCCATAGGGCTGATGGATGGGATTCTCTTGTTTGCAGTTGTAGACTCTCTTGGTTCCTTGGTATGGTAGTTGTCCATCATCACCTCCTTGTTAGTTGTCCTGGGTGAGACCAATGAACTGGAGAGTAGGTGTCACAACTTCATTGAGATTCAGGGCCCAGCTGGCACATGCATAACCCAAAGATTTAAGTCTCTTGGACGTACAACTACCAACTCTAGTAATAATAGGTTCAAATAGAAGGACAGAAGAGCCATTTGTGGGGAAACCACAACTGAGTCCAACTCTGATTCATTGGGGAGCATAATTCCAAAGTAAGGCTCACTGGCAAGACACCAAATTCCTGAGCTATCTGCCCTGGGTATCATGTCTGGATGTCTCCAGAGCTCTCAAGAGTCCAGCTATTTGGGGTGTATCTACTTTGGCAGAAAAAGAGGTCCTGCTGAGACATGCATAAATATAACCTCTGGAATGACCTCCCAACTCACTTTGAAATCTCTTAGAAATATAAACTGATTTGTCTTTATTTTTTCCCTCTTTTGGTCAAGGTCTTTTTCCAGTTGCATTGTTAGTTGATGCTTGGTAGTAATCCCTTGGTGCCAGGGAGGCTCATCCCCAGGACTCATGTTCCATGCTGGGGGGAAGGTAATGTATTTATATGCTGAGTTTGGCTTAGAGAGAGGCCACATTTGAACAAGGAGGCACCCAGGAGGCAACTCGTAGGCACCCCATAATATTAGGCTAAGTTTCAATTTCAAGAGTAAATGTTCATATGCACAGTCATCAACATCAAGGGCCATCAATGGACCATCCTCCTTCACTAGTCATTGCCCCTGTACTTGGGGTGTTCTTGATGATCCATTGGAGAAGTGACAGAGCTCCCCAGGATGGGAATTTGATACTCCTTCAGTTGTTGCATGAATCTCCACCCACCATGATAATGCCTTATGAACATATGAACAGTTATATGCCTTATAAGCATGCCCAGGTGAGCCTCCTCCAATGTATCCCCATCACTGACACCCCACACCAGTGATCCTCCCCTGCCACAGTTGTAACCCTTCTGTGATCCAAAACTTTTTAAAAAATGAAACCAATAAAATAGCCAAATACAATTAATAAGAAAATGAAATAATGATAGTTTTAAGAATAAGAAATAAAACACAAAAACATTAAAAAAATAAAATTAAAAATAAAAATTTGGACTAATACAAATAGTGAAAAAATATTAAATTTTTTTGACCATTTTGCCTTTCATCACTGTAAGATCTGTTGTACTGTATGTACAATGACATTTCCCTCTCTTTATTCCCCCACTCTCTTACTTTTTTCATTTTGTCCTCAAGCAAGTTTTAGGTTACAGAAAAGTCATGTACTGAATACAGGAACTCCCATATAATACCTTCCCCCCTTTTCCCATTCCCCTATTAATAACATTTATATAAGGATGGCACATTTGTTACAAGTGATGTACAAATATTGAAACATAGCTACCAACCATGATGGTTTACATTTTGGACCGTACACTCTTTATAAACTTTAATGAAATTCAACATGGTCTGTAGCCATCATAGCAAAATCATGTAGAACACTTCTATTGCCCCCCTCCCCCCCAAATCTGCTTGTTTCCTCTATTCTATTCCTCCCTCCCTTTCCCCTTGGCACCCAAGGCAACCACCAGGCTTCATTCCTTGAAGGACAAGATTCATAGTTACTTGCAATAGCACTGAGGGCTTGACACAGTGGTCTGTCCTCCCCTATTAGGCAATGCCCTTGCTCTTGAGAGACTCCCGCCCCTCTATTTGAGAACATAGCTGGCCTCTCCAGGATGGGAATCCACCACCTTGACGCTCATTATGTGAGTCTCCACCCACTGATATAATAAAAATGTCTTTTGAAGAGCAAAAAGTTTTAATTTTGATGAATCCAATTTATCAATATTTTATGCATAGATAGAGCTTTTGGTATCATATCTAAGAACTCTTTGCCTAACTCAAGGTCACAGCAACTTTAATCTTCTGTATTTTTCTTCTAAAAGTTTTATAGTTTTACATTTTGCACTTTAGGCCTATGATCCTTATTGAGGTAAGTTATGTGTAAGCTGTGAGGTATGGGTCAAGGTTCATTCTTTTGCATATTGATGGTCAATTGTTCCAACATCTTTTATTTAAAAAAACTAACATTTCTCACTGAATTGCCTTGGTAGTTTTGTCCAAAATAAGTGGACTAAATTTGCATTTTTTTGGTTCCTTTGATCTATATGTCTATCCTTCCGCCAGTATCACACAGTATTGATTATTGTTGTTTTATACTAACTCAGAAAAAAATCAAGTAGTATACATTGTTCAACTTTGTTCTTCTATTTCAAAATTGTTTTGGTTATTCTAATTCTTTTAGCTTTTCTGATACATTTTTAGAATCATTTTGTCAGTATCTATAAAAAATTCTACTGGGATTTTAATAACAACTGTATTGATTCTATAGATGAATTTTGGGAAAATTGATATCTTAACAATACCAAGCCTTCCAATTCATGAACATGGTATATAGTTCCGTGATTTAGGTCTTCCTGATTTCTTTCATTAGAGTTTTGTAGTTTTCAGTACACAGATCCTGCACATATTGTATCAGATTTAAACCTAAGTATTTCATGTGTTGTTGTTTTTTTTTGCGGGGGGGGGGGTGGGTGGGTTTAGAAGGTAACAGGAATTGAACCACGGATCTCATACATGCAAAGCATATGCTCAACCACTGAGCTACACCCACTGCACTATTTCATGTTTTTGATGATATTGTAAATAGCACTTAAAATTTTTTTAAATTTCCAATTGTTTTTTTGTTAATATATTGGAATACAATTGCATATTGATCTTGGCTCCTATAGCTTTTCTAAACTCACTTTTGGTTCTAGAAGTTTAAGGGTTTTCTACATAATCGTATCATTTGCAAATAAAGACAATTTAATTTTTTCCTTTCTGATCTGCATGCCTTTGTCTCTTTTACTGGCTTATTCATGGGCTTGCACATCTATTATGATGTTGGATCACAATGATGAGAAAGAATATCTTTGCTTTGTTCTTCTAATATGGAGAAAGCATTCAATTTTCACCATTAAATATGAAGTGAGCTGTAGCCTTTCTGTTGACAGTTTTATCAGATTCAGGAAGTTCCCTTCTAGTTCCAGTTTGTGTAGATTTTTAAATACAAATGATGTTGAACGTTGTCAAGTGCTTCTTTTCTATCTTTAGTTTATTAATATGGTGAATTATACTGATGATTTTCTATTGGTGAACCAACCTTCATATGGTCATGATATATAAGTCAGTATATATTGTGGAATTTGATTTGCTGTTATTTTGTAGAGGTTTTTTATTTATAAATTTTCCCAAGTGGCTACTAAAATATGAATTCCACCAAACCAAGTGAATTTACTTAATAAAAGGGAATTATAGGAAATAGGAGAGAGGAAATGCAGCAGATGATAGAAGAAGTAGGAATTCCTGGATGATTCTGAGGACAGATCCCAAGATGACAGCATCATTCCACAGCAGCAGGCAAGGAGATGCAGATTGGTGCAGTGTCACTCAACAGGCAGACACGCAGAGGTCACCTCTGACCCCTGCTGTCCAAGCGTGGCCTTTTCAACGTGAAGACTGAGTGCCAGGGTGAGTCTAGCCTCGATTCTTATCAGTACCGTGTGCTGATGAAACTCCCACTCTTTCTTCCATGCTCTGCTGCCTTAGTCTGCTGAGGTTACTCATTTCATTAGGAAGAAGTGTTTTGCTCTGAATTATCCATGTGAATTGGGAGTTGGCCCAGGGGAGCTGAGAAGAAGGAAACATATGCTTTTCAAACCTCACTTCCCAACCATAGCCCTGCTGGACCACACAGCAGCCTTTCTGGAAGCCCCAACCCTTTCGCAAATTTCTCTTCTGACCTTGACTTCAACAGATGGGCTTTTGTAAAGTCCTATAAAAATTGGAGCCAGACTGTGAGTGAGGGAGAGACTCACATCAACTTCTCTTACCCTGGAGCCTTTACCTAACAGTGGCAAAATTGCTCTTTAATGAGAGAGGAACTTCTAAAACATCTAAATAGCATGCATATCATGCATATATTAACACATCTACAAGAAAACACTAAAGACAACTATGGATGGGATTTAGGAAGCATTCAGCAGAGTGGTTACCTTTGGAGGGCACAAAGGGAGGGAGATAAAATCAAGCAGGCACTTCTAGGGTACCAACAGTATTCTTCAATTGGGTGATTTGTACATGGCATTTGTTTTATTGCTAGTTTCTTAAACTATACACAAACACACACATACATGCAAACATACATACCTTATCCACTTTTCCAGATATATTATACTTTTAATAATACAATTAAGTATATTATACTTTTAACAATACAATTAAAATACATTTAAAACCGTCTTTGAATTACAAAACAGAAAATTTGGTAAATCCAGTAGATATCTCTGTAGCTCCCAAAGGATTGCTGAAGCTGGCATCTTTTGGATTCGCCAATGAAGATTTTGTTCAACTGTTATTATAGTGCTTTCATTGACATTGATCTCTGATTTTTAAACATAAATCCCTTTTTTTTCAAATAGTAAGTCTGTTAATATAATTAGATGTCATGTCATAATTTGATGAGTGGCATTTAATTTCATAATAAATCAGGTCATTGGTCTCATGTTAAGAACACTTTCCACCAGGCACCTAGTCCAGTTTTTCTTTCATTTTCTTTGCTGGTTTTAAGGATGTTTGCTCACCATGGAAGTTCCCTCCCCATAAGGGTTTGCTTCAGATTGCTCAAAATCTACTTTTCCCCCCAATAGTTGGAAGCCTAGGAGAAACTTCCCACAAAAAAAGCAACAAAAGAATACAAATGACAAAACAAAGGTTGATTGTCTATTGCAGAGTATAGAAAAATTGACCCAAGTAATGGGCATGTAAGTAACAGAGAAACATACAAAAATGATCCTGCACATTGAATTAATTATTTAGAAAGTTCTGACTTATACACGATAGAATAAAATTATCATTTACTGAAGTTGTGAAATACTCTGTGCTCATCATTCTGTTCTCTGATAATCTTCCCTGAACTCAATTCTCATGAGATGTTTTGTTTTCCTTTTTTGCAGATGGAACTCATTTTAATTTTGTACAATTAAGAATTGAAGACATTGTCCTTTAAATCTTGTATTTCCCAAGTCACTGAACATGTGCAACTTCTGCTTTGCTGTCCAATGTCAATGAGTAAGGAAATAATACTCCATTCTTCAGAAATGAAGTAAGTTCAGGAATATCTTCTTAATACTGAAAATAAGTCTCTCAAGACTGGGTTCAATAGGATGTGTCTGGTGAATAAACCATCTGAGAAATTCTGGAGTAATCTCATTTGCTAAGAAGGTTGATGAATTGAGTTGCACTATTTTTTCAGCAGTCCTTACATCCTCTCAGTCTAGCAGAGAATAGGCTAACATCTTCATCAGTACCACTTTTCTAAATTGAAGAGGCACAGCTCTGGTTGTGTGCTGGGTGGTGGGGAGGGATCAGGAAATTTTAAAAGTTCCAAGAGAGAGATAAATACTCGAATGATATTTTTGAACAGAAATTCCTCAAACCTTTCCCCTGTGCCTTTCTTGTACTATTGGTCTTTTCTTTCACTGCATTGATTTAGGCCTTAAAGCACGGGTTCTAGAGAGGTAAGGTGTTTTCACGTGCTCTGATACACATAATACATTTATCTTCTAAACTCTAGGGTATACTAGGTTTTTTCAACAAATGATCTTGATACCTTTTTGAGCTCTGAATAGGAACATTGCACCCTTTCACAGATGCTGTACATCTCTGTTATAACACTTATGTTTATTATTCACTTTCTGCCTTCCCTGCTAGTCCACAATTTCTGTGCCCTTGGGACCTGTCTCTTAGCCTCAGTTTCTAGTCATTAATGAATCCCCTTATTCAGTATATGTGTATATAGTGAATAAGGCTTACCAAATTCATCATGATAATGTTATATATTAATACTAATGTCATTCCAGTTTTATAAATGAAAAACAAGAATTATATTTTCTATCTAGGACAAAGTTTGAATCATTGAGCTGTGGCATTTTTAGAAAAATGTTCTATAGAAGAGTAGTTCTGTGAGATTTTAATAGTTGTTATTAAAACCAACCAACAAAAAACCTTATGTCATAAATTTGAAGAATTATAAATTGCAGGCTGAAACAAAATTAAACAGGTTATTTAACGATGGACATAGAAATGTATTTGATAGGCAGACACTGCAAATCATTAAGAGCGGGGAAGAGTCCACATCATTTCTCAGACTTATTTGAAGGGAATTTACCTCTTCACCAGGTTTCCTGCAAGAATGACAGTCCACTCTGGGAATGCTATCAGAACATGGGGTTTATTCTTGTTTATCTGAATATTTCATTTTAATTTGTTTACCTTTTGACTTGATGATATTTATGATCACCTGTGAAACATGGACGAAGGAGGGAGGAAAAACGGTCCGCAATTCCATTAAGATTAGCACTCGCAGCGTGCCAATGGGAAGACGGCTCAGTTATTCCAGTTTTACAGATGAGGAAACCGAGGCTGAAGCCCAGAGAGGTCGCACCGCCGGTGTGTGTGAATCAGGTGTGCCCGATTGCAGTGTCTAAGCTTGACCCACTGATTCTGTCACCGTTTCCAGGACATCAGTGCGCACGACTGTGACCAGTGCACCTGCCCAGGGCCCACTGGCGTCTCTGAAGCCTTGTCTGGGGTTGCCCTCCCTCCACAACCCTGGTTAGAGATCATGTGGCGTTGCCGCTCCTTGGAGAGTTTTCCTCTCCAGTTCAGTTTCCTGTGAACCTATGTTTTCTGCCCGTAAGTTCTGTGAGTCATCCCTAACTTCTTAAATAAGCTCTTATATATTTCCCCTTCCTGAAATAAAATTATGCCTGTCTAAGGCAAACTTGAAAGGAGGAAACTTACTTTGAACTCTTACGTAGGCCGGGCCCTGTGTGTGTGGATTTAGTGACCATGTGCTCCTTCCAGCAGGATGCGCGCCATCCTCCCAGGGCAGCGTAACTAGGAGAGGAGAACAAGCCGGGGCACCGGGCATCAGGCAGGATGTGGGGCCGGCAGGTGGGCACGTGCAGTCCTGGTGTGCATGTGTGTGAGCCTCACGGTATGAGGCTAGGACCTGCAAATGAGAGGCATTCTGGAGGAGGGGGCTTGCCATGAATAGAGGTTTCTGACCATATTAGATCCACGTGAAATCACAGACCTGTGATCAATATTAGAAGACTGTATGAGATGAGGCTGATGGCCAAACAGAAATCAGGGCAAAAATCAACAGTATACAAAAGCCAGCAGCAGCATTTGGGGTTGCACCAAAGATGCTTTCTGATGATTCTTTCATGTGCCCCCCCAGTTCTAATTTTATGTCTTTTAGCACCATTTTGAATGGGAGTGTTTGCCTTTTCCTAATTTATTTATGAGACTTAACTAAAAAGAATATTAACCACTGTAGCAGTTTGATATAGTTATGAATTCCAAAAATAGATATTGGATTATGTTTGTAAACTGGTCTGCACCTGGGTGTGATTAAATTATGATTAGGGCTTTGATTGGGCCACATCAGTATAAAAGACATGGCAAAGAACAGAGCTGGAGGGTTTTGATGTTGGCGTTTGATGCTGAAGTCTTAAGCTGGAGCCCCAGGAAGGAAGCACACAGAGGAGAGAGAAGCAAGCCCCAGGAAGAGAGTAATGCTGGGCCCAGAAAGAAGCAAGCCCTGGAAGAGAGGAGCCCACAAAGCCTGAACTCTGGCAGACATCAGCAGCCATCTTGTTTCAACACATGAAAATAGACTTTGGTGAGGGAAGTGACTTATGCTTTATGGCCTGGTATCTGTATGTTCCTAGCCCAAATAAATACCCTTTATAAAAGCTAACAGACTTCTGGTATTTTGTATCGGCACCCCTATGGCTGACTAATACAACCACTTTATTTTATATGGATTGCATATGTTTTCCCTGTTTATTTACTTTTTAATTTTGTGCATGGATTTTAAAAATGAACATAAGATTCAAATTATATACAACTGTATATTTACCTATAGGCATATATATTTCCTTATAGGTTCTCCTCGTATGTTTATTCTTTTTTTCCTTAGAAATTCTTAGTCCATTCAGACATTAATTTAGAGTCATGTATCTCACAGTTATTTTGAATGTACTTTATAATGGAGCAGTGTATGTCAAAGGGAATTTACTTCAAGTACTTTTTTGGAATAATCTTGGAAATCACATGTGTATGGTTAATAAGTGAATAATTAAATAACCAATCGGGAAAACAATCAGTTTGTTAGCCCAGAAGTCATATCCATTTTCACACTCTTGGCACCTGGAGGGAAAGCCAGGCATGCACCAAGTACTCAGGGAGGGTGACTGAGTCGATAATGGAGGAATGAATCACAGCACGTCACAGACTGACAGAGCATGGCCCCTCTGCTCTTACGGTTTGGGGAGGAAACTTCCTTGCGCATGCCAGCCATATTTATTGGCGACTTACTCTAGGAGAAGCACCATGCTGGGCTGCGAGACAGGAACATATTGAGAAATAGCACCTTCTTCCACAAGTTTAAAAGGAGACAAATGTATAAACACCATAAATGAAAGCACCGTTATGGACATAAGATGGTGTACCACGGTTGCACTAATCTTATATTTTCTCTCCCTGACTCCACACACTCACCAGAACGTAAGCTCTTCAGGGTAGTGACTTTGATTGTTCACAGTTGAATCCCCAGTATCCAGAATAGTATATGGCACATGCTAGGCATTCTACAGAAATTTATCAGATAGAAGGAATTGCTGAATGGCAAAAAGGAAGCAGGAACAAGTCACAACAGAAAGGATTAGAGATAACATTTCAGAAAGAAGGGGCATGAAGTGTTGCACAGCAGAACTGGAAGCATTGTTTTGGTCTAAAAGTATTGTCTAAGCAAATATGGGGAGTTGTGAATTTTAGGACAGGTCACAAGGTGATAAGCATAAAGATTTAAAAAGCAGGTTGGATTCATGTGTAAAGAAACTTGAAAGCCATGGTTCTGTGTTTTGGATTTTATTCTGTTAGTCTTTCTTATCCTTTGCTCCCAGAATTAAGATGCTAGATGACAGGGAGTCCATGCAAATGGTGCTCTGCAGCCAAACACATTCAGAACGCAGAGCTCCCTGTATGACTCCTTAGAGAGCAGAACAGACGTCAACACCCAAAGGAGTCTGTGGGGAAAGCAACCACCAACCCACCAGACACACAGACTCTGCTCGACTTCACTTAATCCAATCAATGCTCCAACTTACTTGGTCATGGAACTCTTTACTCAAGAGCCATCTGTTTATAAATTGTTTTTTATTTTTTAATTTCTTTAAGAGCCATCTTTTAACATGTGCCGGATGCTCTACAGAGACTGGTTTGCCTCAGGTAACTGGGATCTGAGGACCTGAATTGGGCCCGCATTGACCCATTAAGTTTTTGTGCAGAGAAACCATTATCTCAGTCTAGCTTGGAATCTAACTTAGGCTATCCTTCCAACCTCCAAAGGAATTTTGTTTTGACAGCAGTAAAATGAGGAGACTGAATGAGATTATCTATAATTTATATGATTTTTCTTAACTATCCCCTTGGGAGGCCTAGACTTCAGCTCAATAAGAAAATTGTCCTTGAAGACCAAGGACACGATGACCTCAGAGAGGGGACGATGTTGCAACTTCCTCCCAGACATGGCCAGGCTTTCACACTTCATCTTCCTCTCTCGATACATCATTTGTGTCATGGTGTTAACAGTTGAATCTGACTTGTGTCCTGGCCTTTTTTACTACGGTAACCTGGAATTGGCTTGGACATAAAATGCTCTCAATTAGTTTGGAATGACACTCTCAAGATCAGGCAAGGTCAAGATTCTTCTTTAGCTGATGAGGTTTTCCACACTGCAACCCACTTTTTGGAGGTTTTGAGGTTGATTAATCTTGATTATTGTTATTAACATATAAATATGGGCATTTCAAATAGGTATTATAAGAAATAGATCTAAGTTTGGCTACTTCTTTAAAAGGTGACTTCAATTACTTAAAGCAAATAACTATAATCAGAGGGTATCAAATAGTACAAAAACCTCTTTTTTAAATGTAATTAAATAGATCAGTATTTGCTGCTGCTTTTAATTCACCAAACTGGTAAGGAGGGAAATTTGTATTTATACATGAGAGTCTATGATATTTAATACTTGCCATTCATCAACATTTATAAGGGAAGAAGGGATGAGAATGACAAGTCTCTTTCCTACACTGCCCTCTCAGCCACTCATTTTCTCTTTCTAAATACAACCAATGGGGAAGTGGATTTGGCTCGACAGATAGAACGTCTGCCTACCACATGGGAGGTCCAGGGTTCAACCCAGGACCTCCTGACCTGTGTGATGAACTGGTCCATGTGCAGTGCTGATGTGCACAAGGAGTGCTGTGCCACGCAGGGCTGTCCCCTGTGTAGCAGAGCCCCATGTGCAAGGAGTGAGCCCCGTAAGGAGAGCCGCCCAGTGCAAAAAAATTGCAGCCTGCCCAGGAGTGCCACATACATGGAGAGCTGAAGCAGCAAGATGACACAACAAAAAGAGACACACATTCCTGGTGCTGCTAACAAGAATAAAAGTGGACACAGAAGAACACAGTGAATGGATGCAGAAAGCAGATAACTGCGGGGGTGGGGGGGTGGGGGGATGGGCAAGAAATAAAATAAAAATAAATAAATCTTTAAAAACAAAAATCCTCCTCAAAAATAAATAACATGGATTTCCCTGAGATCTTAATTCCCTATACTGTGTTGCAAGATCTGGAAATACATGGCCTGTGATGGTTTCTCTGATTTTCTGTTCCTGACCAAGTACTCCACATTTCCTCTACACTGAAGTCCTTTCAGTTCTCACTGGGGAATGGAACTCCTTGCCTTCAGTCTTCTGCTGGAACACTGCCTCACTCCTCCACTCCACAGTCTTCTGAACTGTTCTTTGGGGTACTCAATAATTTTTACAAGTTGTGGTAGGCTGAGAAATGACTCCCTAAAGGCATATTTCTGCTCTAATCCCTGGAATCTGTGAGTGAGTTTATTTGGAGAAAGGATCTTGCACTGTGAGTAGCTAAAGGCTCTTAGATGAGGGCACCAGGAGTACCTGAGTGGGCCCTAGAGGCCGACCAAGGGCCTGATCAGAGAGAGACAGAGGAAGACTCACCGAGGCACACAGAGCAGAAGGGGATGTGATGACGGAGGCAGAGAGTGGTGTGCTGGGGCCACCAGGAGCTGGAAGAGGCCAGGAAGCGGTCTGCCTAGAGCCTCCAGAGGAAGAGCGGTTCTGCTTACACTGATTTCTGCCCAATAAAACTGATTGCAGACTTTTGGCCTCTGGAACTGTGAAATAATACATTTCTGTTGTCTTAAGACTGAACTTTGTGACAATTTGTTACAGCAACCACAGGAAGCTAATCCATGGATGCAAAGGAATCCTGAAATTAAAAAGTGGGAGAAATGTTGCCCAAAAGATGACCTGGCCAGGACATCTTACAGCAACTCCACAGTCCATAAGCAAACCCATGCCACAGGGCTTCCAGTCAGAAGGAAGGACACCTCAAAGGCAGGTGACATTAACAACCTTTGAAAGATGAGAAAGATACTGAATGCATGAAACACATACCAAAAAAATTGATGCTATTGAAAAATAAAGAAAAAAAAAAAGAAGATATTTAGAGAACAAAACGAGCTCTAAGAAATTAAAACTATGACAACAGAAATGAAAATCTCAATTAAAGGATTAGAAAATTAAAAGACTCCCAAGAAAGCAGATCAAAAGAAAAGAGAAAATAGAAGAGATAGAATATTTGGAAGACTTATCTAAGATGTTCAACTTCTAAATAGAAGTACCAAAAAGAGGGAAAACAGAATGGAGGGAATCACAAAAACAATGATTCAAGGAATTTCTAGAACTGAAGGGCATGAAAGTTCAGATTATATTGCCCAACGGTCTGGTCTCCAGAACAATGGAAATAGATTTGCACCAACATACTCACTGCAAAATTTGAAAATGCTTAGAGCAGATGTACCGTCATCTCCATCCATTTCCAAACCATTGCAATCAATCAAATTACAAATTCTGCACTGATTGAGCATCAGCTGACCAATCTCTACTCCCCTTCTGTCCTCTGGTAACCTCTCTTCCAGTTTCCACTGCATAATTATACTCATTTATAATTCCCCTACTCATGACTCTTCTACTCCTTTTATTTGAACCTATAATTTTCAATGTACCTATTAAATATATCTCTGAGAGACTTAAATGTTTGGATTCTTCACACGCCAGTTGAGCTCTGAATTCCAGCAGAGTTGCAGCCAACTCCTACTCTCCAGTTCTTTGGGCTTGCCCTGGACAACTGACAAAACATTGATGATGGACAAGTTTCATCACAAAAACAAGGAGTATCTACAACAGCAAGCCAAATAGTTCCCCTCTCAGCCTGAAGCAGTCAGAGCAGACATCATCCGAAATTCCTCAATATTGAGGAATGAACAATCATAAGGGGGAGTGTAACCTTGAAACAAAATAAATTTATCATAGTTATTACCTTGTGTTAGTGAAAAACTTGTAGCATTGATGTAAATACAGTGGTTGCCAGGGGTTCAGAGGGAAGAGGGAAGGAAGAATAGGTGGAACACAAGGCATTTTTAGGGCAGTGACATTGTTCTGTATGATACTGCAATGACGGACTCATGACATTATACATTTCTCAAAGTGTATAAAATTACAGCCCAAAGAGTAAACTGTAATGTAAACTGTAGACTTTGGATAGTACCAATGCTTCAGTATTGGATCATCAATTGTAACAAATGTACCACAAAAATGTAAGAGGCTTATAATATGGGAAACTGTGTGTGTGTGTGTGTGTGGGGGGGGTGTTATATGGGAATTTCCTATACTTTCAGCGTAATTTTCTGTAAACATAAATCTAAAACTTCCCTAGAAAATAAAGGTTATTATTACAGAAAAAAAATCAGAATGGCATTGATGTCAGCAGCAAGATAGACAACAGTGGAGCAATATCTGGAGGGAATATTGACATCCTGAGGGTTGATGCTTTTTTGACATATAATTTTGAACAGACAGACTCTCAGATAGTGTGACGGTAGATCAAATTTCAGAAGTATTTTCAGGCTTACTGAATAACTCATAATATAAAAACATAATGCTCTGAAAATGGAGCAAAAAATTCCTGGTAATTAAAAATAAGATTGACAAAATAAACTAATCAGGAATAGGCATTAGTGATTGATGGCCAAAATAGGCATTAGTGATTGATGGCCAAAATAGTAAACTGGAAGATAAAATAGAAGACAACTCCCTAAATGTGGAGTAAAATGTCAAAATGAAAGCAATAGAGAAATTTTAAGGGAACAGGGCACAGTTTCAGGAGACGAATATCTACCTAATTATACTCTGAGTTAGAAGGGAGAGAAGGAAATAATTTAAGATGTAATACATAAAATAAATAAATCTTTAAATAAAATTTGAATAAAAATTTATAATTTCCTGGACCAAAACATTTGAGTCTTTGACTAGAAGGGCCCAGGAAATACTGAGGAACAGTAATGTAACACCCAGGCAAATCCTGATGATATTTCTGATTGTCAAGGATAAAGAGCAAATCCTCAATAATAAAAGGAAAAAGCAGAAAGTCTGCTACAGAATGAGAGTGAACTGTCAGAGACTTCATGAGATGAGAGCCCAACAATGCTGTCAGAGTGTCTAAGGAAAGAGAGCTTCTGCCCATCCATATCACTATTTATGCTTGCAAGCACAATCTGTCTCAAACACCCTGTCTGAAAAGGAAAAAAAAATCATTTACACTGTGATTTATTCAAGCAAAACAGAAAGTGAATCCAAGAAAGTCAATATGTGATACAAGAAAGACTGGTAAGAGAAGAAACCAATAAAACTGAGTTGAGTGCAAGTGATTGATGATAATGTTGAGTTTTTTGACACAATGGTTGAGAATGGATTGTTATAAATGAAAAAGATGCAAAGTAAAGCAAAATGGAGCTAAAATGCTATATGATTTTAACACATTATGTTTGGTGTGGGGAGAGCTAGAGAGTAAACTGAAAATTTCTCACCTGGTTGTGGGGTTGCTTAGATAATGATTACTTTCCAGCATTGATTGAAACATAGTTTTACTGATAGTTTAAGGTCAATCATTAGAGGCAGAGAAGTAGGATTTATAACTACAAATATCACTGCAGAGAGAGAAAAACAATTATACAGAAAAGATAATTCGATAAAAGAGGAAAATGAAAGAAAAAAGTGAGTTGTTAAAAGAGGATTAATATTCATAAAAATATCAAGCTATTTTAGTTTTGACAGCAACACAGTGATTCATAATGTCCCCTTACCTTTGTGCAATATCTGTTTTCTTATTGATTCCTTGTTCCTCTGGGCTGCAATTAGTCTAGCTTCTCAGTGCATTTTTATACAATACCTAAGAGTGTACTGAGCCATCTGCAAGGTTGACTTTGCTAACAACCCCTCCAGAAGTCAAGATAATCTTCTTTCCCCATTCCTTCCTTGCATCTTCATTTACTCCTTTTCTACCTGCTCTTTCATCATTTGGGTTTCAACTGTTTCATCTTTTCTCTCAGTTGGCAATGTGTGTTCCTTGCTGTTCACTGGTGAGTTGCATGACTCAGGTTGGGTCTCCGCCCTCTTATTGAAGTTTTATATAAACAGAGAGAGAGAAAGAGATACAGAGAAAGGAAGCTGCCATTTTGACTTGGCCATGTGAGAGAGATGACTCATGGGTCACTAGCAGCCATAGTTGAGGCACAAAACCATCAAGAGGCTGGACCCACAGATCAGCTCAAGGCTGAGAAGATGAGCCACATGGCTAATATCCCACACCTGAACTTGGGAAGAAAGTGAAAGTGAAGACTGAGAGAGTAGGCCCAGAAAGAGACAAGCTGTATGCTTGTTCACTCATAGCTGGGTTCCAGGAGATGGTGAGCCTGGAAAAGAGTGCAGGTACCTCAACAGAGATAGGCTGCCATCTTGCTTCAGCACATGGCTGGATGCCAGGATCACAGTAATTGACTTTGGTGAGAAAGCACCTCTGCTGATGACTTGATTTGGACATTTCATGGCCTTGGAACTGTAAGATTTCCCCTAGTAAAATTCCTATTTCAAAAGCCAACCCAGAGTTAAAGTGAAGGTTGATCCAAGATGGAGAAGTAGAAAAAATTCAGCAAAGGCTCAGGTAATTGAATGACAACACGAAATTCACAAACATACACAGTAAAGGCATCCCAGAAGGAGAAGAGAAGGGAAAGGGGACAGAAAGAGTATTGGAGGAAATAATGACAAAAATTTCCCAACTTTTTTGAGGGACATGGATGTACAGTCCAAGAAGCATAATGCACTCAAAGCAGTATAAATTCTAAAAGGCCTACCCTAAGACACATACTTATCATATTTTCAAATGCTCAAGATGAAGAGAGAATCCTGAAAGCAGCAAGAGAAAAGAGATCCATCTTATGTAAGGGAAACTTGATAGGATTAAGTGCTGATTTCTCATCTGAAACCATGAAAGCTAGAAGGCAGTGGTATGACATAGTTAAGGTGCTAAAAGAAAAGAAAACATGCAGTCAAGAATTATGTATCTAGAAAATCTGACATTCAAAAATGAGGAAGAGTTCAAAATATTTGCAGATAAACAGAAATTGAGAGTTTGTCAACAAGAGTCCTTCCCTTCAAGAAATACTAGAGGGAGTGCTGCAGGTTGAAAGGAAAAAAAAACAAGAGAGAGAGGGTTGGAGGAGAGTGTAGAAAGGAAGATTAATAGTAAGAGTAACTTAAAGGATAAAAAGAAATTAAAAATAAAATATAATATATATAAACCTAAAGAAAAAATGACTAATGTAAGTATTGCCTTTACAGTAATAACATTCAATGTTAATGGATTTAACTCTTCAACCAAAAGAGGCAGATCAGCATAATGGATAAGGAAATATGATCTACCTATATGCTGACTATAAGAAAATTACCTCAGACACAGGGACAAAGGAGGTTGAATGTCAAAGTTTGGAAAAATGATTTTACACACAAACAGTAACCAGAAAAGGACAGGAATAGCTATACTAATATCAGACAAAACAGATTTTGAATGCAAAATGGTTGTAAGAGACAAAGAAGGAAACTATATATTAATAAAAGGGGTAAACTATGAAAAAGAAAGAACAATAATAAATATTGATGCTTCTAACCAGGGTGCCCCAAAATACATGAGGCAAATACTGGCAAAAATAAAGTGAAAAATAGATGCCACCATAATTTTAAATTCTACCAATTATCCCAGAAATAACTAACACCAATCCCACTTAAACTCATTAAAAAAATAGAAGTGGAGGGAACATTGTTTAATTCATTCTATGATGCCCAAATCATCCTCATACCAAATCCACACAAAGATGTCAAAAGAAAAGAAACTACAGACCAATCTCTCTAATGAACTTAATTGCTAAAATATTCAACAAAATATGTGTTATTTGTAGCCAACAACACATCAAAGGAATTATATACTATAATCAAGTGGGTTTTTATTCCAGGTATGGAAGAATGGTTCAACATAAGAAAATCAATGTAATGCACCACATTAACAGATCAAAGAGAAAAATCACCTGATCATCTCCATCAATGCAGAAAAGGCATTTGACAAAATACAGCATCCTTTCTTGATAAAAACATTAAAAAAAAATTTGAATAGAGGGAAGCAGACTTGGCCCAATGAACAGGTGTCTGCCTACCACAATAGGAGGTCCATGGTTCAAACCCCGGGCCTCCTTGACCCGTGTGGAGCTGGCCCATGTGCAGTGCTGATGCGCACAAGGAGTGCCGTGCCACACAGGGGTGTCCCCCATGTAGGGGAGCCCCACACACGAGGAGTGCACCCCATAAGGAGAGCCGCCCAGCACAAAAGAAAGTACAGCCTGCCTAAGAATGGCGCTGCACACACAGAGACCTGACACAAGATGATGCACCAAGAAGAAACATGGATTCCTGGTGCTGCTGATAAGGATAGAAGTGGTCAGAGAAGAACACATAGTGAATGGACACAGAGAACAGACAATGGGGGGGGGGCACAGATAAAAATAAATAAATATCTTTTTTAAAAAAAGATATGAATAGAAATTTCCTCAACATGATAAAGGGTATATATGAAAAACCCACAGCTAAAATCATACTTAATGATGAAAGGCTAAAGGCTTTTCCTGTAAGATGTGGAACAAGGCAAAGTTGCCCACTGTCAAAACTCTATTTAATATTGTATTAAAAGTGCTTGCTTGAAAACTTAGGCAAGAAAAGGAAATAAAAGGCATCCAAATTGGAAAGGAAGAAGTAAAACTTTCACTATCTGCAAATGATATGATCCTATATGTAGACAAGTCCCAAAAAATCTACAAAAATGTTACTAGAGCTGATAACAAAATCAATAAAGTGCCTAAACATACAAAAATCAGTAGCATTTCTGTATACTTGTAAGAATCAATCTAAGGAGGAAATCAAGAAAAAATTTCATTTATAATAAGAACTAAAATAGCTAAATATCTAGGAACATTAAGGATGTAAAGAAATTGCTAAATATATGGAAGAATAGGAGGTGGGGCAAGATGGTGTCTGAGTGAGTGCACTTCACAATTGCTCCCACAAAGGACCGGCTGAGTAGGGTTGGAAACTTGCCGAAGTGGGCTGTTTCAGGGGCTTGCAAGGCAGGAGGTGTTTGGACATCGACTTGGAAAGACGTGACATAAGTAGTGCTTGCTAAAGGTAGAATTGTGGGTTTCTAGCACTGAGGTCAGAAGTTATGAGGAGGTGGGACCATTTCCCCTAGGGCTGGCAGCCGCAGCATCCCCAGAACTGTTGGTAGTGTGGCGGCATTCCCAAGCCCTGTGTTCCCCAGAAGCGTGGTCCCCAGGTCCATGATCCCTAAGCCCCCATAGCACCATTCTGCAGACCCACATACCCTGAGTCTGCAATATCCCAGACTTCCCTTTCCTGAATCCATTGCTCCCTGAGGTACAGGATTACCCTAGCCCTCTGGTTTGGTACTGACTCCATGAGTCAGAGGGTTTTGGTGGGAGGTGCAGAGGGGACAAATGAGTGTGGGTTCAATTTTCAGGTCCCCCTTCCACACACCCCCCGCCTTTTGTTTTTGAACTTGGAGGAGCATACCAGCTGGCTTGGGGAGAGCTGGGAAAGAAAGGAGAGGCAAATCTGCTGAGAAAGCCCAATTTACCTAAAAAACCCTGGGATAGGAAACTTGGTCTGGGAGAAGGTGGAGTTAGAAAATCAACTAGCCCTTCTGTAAGCACACCTAAGGGAGAGGGACTATAGGACATATTTTGAAAACTTCCAGTAGCATATTTGGGAGTCCTGGTGAGGTGTGGGTGCTCTCTTTTTGGAAATTAAGAGTCATTGTTTTCTCTGGTGATTTGGTTCACCAAGGGCCCACTTGAATCTCCTACTGGACCCCTCACACAGCTTGCCTGCTGCCCTGGGAGAGAGGGAAGTGAGAAAGGGAGAAACAGTGAAGGTCAGACTCCTAAGTGTTTTATTTAACTGCAAAGAGGAGTCCTTGCTTGAAACTTTGGTCTTTTTTGTTCGTTTGTTTTCTTGTTTTTCCTTACCCTTTATCCCTCCATGGCCCTTTCTTCTTCTTTTTTTCCTTCTTCTTGCTTGCTTTCCTCTTGCCCCTTTCCCCCCTTTTTTTCTTTCTTTCTCTTCCTTTTTTATTTTTAAAATATTAGGTGCTGCAGAGACTGCTTCACATTTGCTGTGTGTCCTCATCCTTGATTTCCTATTTTCTGTGTGTACTGATTTTGGTTACCAATGCTATCCCCTTTCCTCTACATCTTTCTATCTTTCATCATTTATTGTTTTTCTTACATTGCACCTCTCTTTGTTTAGCCCCCAATTTTTCTGAATTTTTATTTCTAATACCTTTGTACTATTTTCTGTCTTATATTCACTCTCTATATTATTGCCCTTTCTTTTCTCTTTCCCTCTATCTTGACCACACTGGTCTTTTAATTCATACTATATTACTCCCCATATTCGCTTTACTGTCTCATTATAGGTATTCCACTTTTCTTACTGTTATAACCCTACACAGCTTATATGAGTTTAATATCCATTCTCCTAGATCTCACATGGTTCTGATAACATTTACTATCAATACTACTATTATCCTTTTTCTTTTCTTACTCCTTTTGCTTTCTCTTGCCCTAATATTATCCTTCAAAGTGAACTTAGCCAGCAACAAGGAAATAGAATAAGAAGAACAAAGTGACAAAGAGAAGATTTAACACACACACACAACAAATAATTAAGCCCTGAGACTAGACAAAGAAGCTAATCAACTGAATAAATCCACCAAGATAAAATGATGACCAGACAGTAACAAAAAACTACAAACCAAACAAATAATCAGGAAAACATGGCCCAAACCAATGAACAAACTAAAAACCAGGAAGAAGAGCAGAACATCAAACAAGTAATTAAAGACCTCAAAACATATATTAAGGACCAATTTAATGAAGTGAAGGAAGAGATTAAGAATATGAAGAAAACACTTGGAGAGAATACAGAAGAAATTGCAATCATGCACAAAAAGATAATGGATATGATGGGGATGAACAGCACAATCCAAGAAATCAAAAATACACTCTCAGCAAATAACAGCAGATTTGAAGAGGCAGAGGAAAGAGTTAGTGATGTGGAAGACCGTACATCTGAAATCAGACAGTATAATTGATAGAAAAAATATAGAAAAAATCCAGCAGGGACTTAGGGACCTGAATGACAATGCAAAATGCACAAACATGTGCATTATAGGCATCCTAGAAGGAGAAGAGAAGGGAAAGGGAACAGAAGGGGTGTTGGAGGAAATAACAGCTGAAAACTTCCCAAACCTATTAAGGAGATGGATGTACATGTCCAGGAAGAACAATGCACCCCAAATAGCATAAATTTCAACAGGCCTACCCCAAGACATATACTTGTCAAATTATCCAATGCTCAAGACAAAGAGAAAATACTAAAAGCAAAAAGAGAAAAGAGAACCACACATACAAAGGAGGCTCCATAAGATTAAGTGCTGATTTCTTATCTGAAACCGTGGAGGCAAGAAGGCAGTGGTATGGCATTTAGTCAAGGTACTAAAAGAAAAAAAATTCCAACCAAGAATACTCTCTCCAGCTAAACTAGCATTCAAAAATAATGGAGAGATCAAATGTTCACAGATAAACAGAAACTAAAAGAGTATGCCAACAAGAACCCTGCCCTTAAAGAAATACTAAAGGGAGTTCTACAGGAGGAAAGAAAAAAACAGGAGAGAACAGAGTTGCAGGAGAGTGTAAGAACAACTAAAAAACCAAAAAAAGAAAAAAATCAAACAAAAATTGACAAACACAAATCCAAAGAAAATATGGCTAATAAAATTAATTCCTTGAAAGTAATAACACTGAATGTCAATAATTAAACTCACTGTCAAGAGACTCAAACTGGAAGAATGGATAAGGAAATATAATCTATCTACATGCTGTCTACAAGAAACACATCTTAGACCCAGGGATTCAAGAAGGTTGAAAGTGAGTGGCTGGAAAACAATCTTGCAGGCAAATAATAACCAAAAAAGGGCAAGAATAGCTATATTAATATCAGACAAAATAGATTTTAAATGCAAAACAATTGTGAGAGACAAAAATGGAAACTACATATTAGTGAAAGTGACAATCCTTCAAGAAGAAAGAACAATCATAAACACTTATGCATCTAACAGGGCGCCTCGAAATATGTGAGGCAAACACTGGAAAAACTAAGTGAAGGAATAGATGCCTCTACAATTATACTGGGGGACTTTAATACACCACTATCAACTTTGGACAGAACATCTCAAAAGAGAATTAATAAAGAAACAAAGACTTTGAACAATATATTAGAGGAGCTGAACCTAATAGACATACAGAATATTACACCCAAATACAGCAAGATATACATTCTTCTCAAGTGCACATGGATCATTCTCCAAGATAGACCACATGCTAGGCCACAGAGAAAGTCTTAACGAATTCAGAAAGATCAAAATTATAAAAATAACTTCTCTGACCACAGTGGAATGAAGCTGGAATTCTGCAAGGGCCACAGACCCAGGATTGGCAACAAGATATGAAAGTTAAATAACACACTCTTAGAAAAACAGTGGGTCAAGGAGGAAATCTCAAAAGAAATCAATAACTACCTTGAAACAAATGAAAGTGATAACACAACATATCAAAACTTACAGGATGCAGCAAAAGCAGTACTGAGAGGGAAATTTAGAGCCATAAAGTCATACATCAAAACAGAAGAAAGAGCTAAAATTGAAGAACTAACTGCACAGTTGGAGGAATTAATTTTAAAAAAACTACAAACTAAACCCAAAGGAAGAAGAAAGAAAGAAATAACAAAAATCAGAGCAGAACTAAATGAAATAGAAAATAAAGCATTGAAAAAATAAACAAAACCACGAGCTGGTTCTTTGAGAGGATCAATAAGATTGATAAACCCTTAGCTAGACTAACAAAGAAAAAAAGAGAGATGATGCAAATACACAAAATAAGAAATGAGAAAGGAGATATCACCACTGACCCCACAGAAATAAAAACTATCATAAGAGGATACTTTGAAAAACTATATTCCAACAAGAAGGACAATTTAAAGGAAATGGACAAATTCCTAAAAACACATAAGTAACCTACATTGATGAAAGAAGAAATTGACGATCTCAACAAACCAATCACAAATAAAGAGATAGAATCAGTCATTAACAACCTCCCAACTAAGAAGAGCCCTGGGCCAGATGGCCTCACAGGTGAATTCTACCAAACTTTCTGGAAAAAACTAACACCAATCTTGCTTAAAGTCTTTCAACAAATTGAAACAGGAGGAACGTTGCTTAACTCATTCTATGATGCCAACATTACCCTAATACCAAAGCCAAACAAAGACACCACAAGAAAGGAAAATTACAGACAAATCTCTCTAATGAACCTAGGTACAAAAGTCCTCAACAAAATACTTGCTAATCATGTTCAACAACACATTAAATGAATTATAAACCACGACTAAGTGGGATTCATTCCTGGTATGCAAGGATGGTTCAACATAAGAAAATCAATGAATGTAATACACCACATAAACAGATTGAAGGGGAAAAAAATCACATGATCATGTCTATAGATGCAGAAAAAGCATTTGATAAAATACAGCACCTTTTCTTAATAAAAACACTGCAAAAGATTGGAATAGAGGGAAACTTTCTGAACAAGATAAAAGGTATATATGAGAAAGTCACAGCTAACATCATTTACAATGGTGAAATCCTAAAATCTTTCCCTCTAAGATCAGGAACAAGACAAGGATGACCCCTATCATCTCTTCTATTTAACATCATGTTAGAAGTACTTGCTTGAGCACTGAGACAAGAACCAGACATAAAAGGCATCCAAATTGGAAAGGAAGAAGTCAGAACTTCACTATTTGCAGATGATACGATCCTATACATAGAAAACCCTGAGAAGTCTACAACAAAGCTTCTAGAACTTATAAATGAGTTCAGTAATATCGCAGGTCACAAGATCAGTGTGCAAAAATCAGTAGCATTTCTGTACACCAATAATGAGCAATCTGAGGAGGAAAACAAGAAACAAATACCATTTACAATAGTAAATAAAAAAATCAAATACATAGGAATACATTTAACTAAAGATATAAAAGACTCATACACAGAAAACTACATAAACTGTTCAAGGAAATCAAAGAAGATCTAAATAAATGGAAGAATATTCCCTGTTCATGGATAGGAAGACAAAATATTATTAAGATGTCTATCTTGCCAAAACTGATCTACAGATTCAATGCAACCCCAATAAAAATCAACACAGCATTCTTTAATGAACTAGAAAAACTAATATGAATTTTATTTGAAAAGGAAAGAGGCCCTGAATAGCCAAAGACATAATGAAAAAGAAAAATGAAACTGGATTAATCACACTACCAAACTTCAAAACATACTACAAAGTTATGGTAGTGAAAATGGCATGGTATTGGCACAAGGAGAGACACACTGACCAACGAAACCAAATTAAAAGTTCTGATATAGATACTTATATATACAGTCATATGATATTTGATGAGGCCACCAAACACACTCAAATGGGAGAGCATGGCCTCTTCAACAAATGGTGCCTAAAGAACTGGATATCCATATGTAAAGGAATGAAAGAGGATTACCAACTCACACCTTATACAAAAATCAACTTGAGATGGGTAAAAGACCTAAATATAACAGCCAAGTCCATAAAGACCTTAGAAAGCAAAGTAGGGAAACATCTACAGGAACTTGTAATAGGAAATGACTTCATGAACTTCACACCCAAAGCACGAGCAGTGAAAGAATAAATAGATAAATGGAACTTTTTCAAAATTAAAGCCTTTTGCACCTCAAAGAAGTTTGTCAAGAAAGTGAAAATAGAGCCTACTCAATGGAGAAATATTTGCTAACCATATATCTGATAGGAGACTAATATCCTGCATGTATAAAGAACTCCTATATCTTGAAAATAAAAAGATAAACAACTCTTTTAAAAATGGGCAAAAGACTTAGACATTTCTCCAAAGAAGAAATACAAATGGCTAAAAAGTACATGAAAAAATGCTCCAAATCACTAGCTGTTAGGGAAATGCAAATCAAAACTACAATGAGATACCATCTTACTTCCATTAGACTGGCAGCTATCAAAAAAACAGAAGACTACAAGTGCTGGAGAGGATGTGGAGGAATGGGAACACTCATCCACTGCTGGTGGGAATGCAGAAGGATCCAGTCATTCTGGAGGACAGAGTGGCGGTTTCTCAAACAACTAGCTATAGATTTGCCATATGACCCAGCAATTCCACTACTGGGTGTATACTCAGTAAAACTGAAAACAAGGACACAAACTGATATATGCATACCAATGTTCATAGCAGCATTTTTCACTATTGCCAAAAGTTGGAATCAACCAAAATGCCTATCAACAGATGAATGGATAAATAAAATGTGGTATATACATACAATGGAATACTACTCAACTAAAAGAAGGAATATATCACAAGCACATGTGATAACATGGATGAATCTTGAGAACTTTATGTTGAGTGAAGCAAACCAGGCTTTGAGGACAAATACTACTGACCTCTTGGATATGAAATAAGTAAAATAAGCTGTCTCAGAGAGCTAGAGACTGGATGATAGACTTAAAGGAAGTTGGGGGGAGAGAAAGGTTGTGAGCTGACACCTACATGGGTGAAATCTATGATAAGCTGGAGGTAAGTATTTGTAGAGGGAAGGGATAAAATGGGGGCATAGGGATAACTTTGGGTGGAGCTTTGAGGGCTTGAGGGGGGCTGGGGATGGGAGGATGGGTCAGATGGCCCAAAAAATTGGGGGGGGGGGAGGATGGGGGAACATTTGGACATAGGAGAATGTCAAGTAGGTGGTTGAAACTATAATGTTGAGAAAACTCATTAGAAAATATAATAAGGAAGTGTACCTGTTTAAGATGCTTACGGGGGGACATCTGACACAGCGCAGATTTCTAGGGAGTGTGTGAGTGCTCATTTTGCCATAGTGGGTTATATCATTGGGTGGAGATCCATACAGTGAGTGTGAAGGTGCACACACATCCTGGGGAGAATTGATGTTCTCCAACAGAGGGAATTGTGTCTCTTGAGAGAATTGGTGGCTCCCAATGGGCAGTCAAGTATGTCAAGCCCTCAACATGTTGCAAGTATATGTGAATATGGTCCTTCAAGTAATGAAGATTGATTGTCACTGTGGGCCCTGAGGGGAGGGGAAAAAAGGTATCAAATATATGGAACCAATGTAACTTTGGGGCAATGGAAGTGTTCCACAAGAACATGCAATGATGGATATAGGACATGCTAAATTACACCAAAAAAAATGTATAAAAGTCTATAGGCTAAAATATAAACCATAATGTAAACCCAAATGGAACCATGTTTGAAAGCTGTTGTTTCAATATCTGTACATCAGCTGCAGCAAATATGACATGAACATGTAAAAAGATCACTGCCTGGGAAGGAACAAAGTGTTTGATGTTGGATATGTGGGAGTACCCAATATTGTATATGTGAATTACTATGATCTAAAACTTTCGTGAAGACAAACTTAATAATTAGAGAAAGAGAAAAAAAGGATGTAGACACTGAGGAAGAAATGGAAGAAATTGCCTTGCCACTGTACATACAGGGCAACACCTATAGCAGTGATGAAAGGCAAAATGTCAAAAACAAAGCTTTTTCATTTTTTCATTTTTTGATACCTCAATTTATTTTGACTTTATTTAATTTTTCTAAATTAGTATGTATTCTATATCTAACCTTTAGCCCCATCACTATATTCCATTTTACTATTAATGGAAACTGGCAATATATTAGGCTTCATTTTTGAAGAAGTTTTGGACTACAGAGAAGTTCAACTATAGCAGGAGAGGAACACCAGTGTGGGGTGTTATTGATGGGGGGCACATAGTTGGGAGGGAGTTCTCCAGGGCATGTATATAGCGGACATAAAAATGTTTGGATAGTTCCACAGTGGTTACAGTTAAAAATGACAGCTGAGGGAGTGCTGAATTCCTAGCCAGGGGAGCTCTATCACATTCCCCAATCGAACAGCAGCAATCCCCCAAGTGCAATGGCAAACACCAATAAAGAAGAATGGTCCAACATTGAGCCCTTGATACTGATGACTATGCTTATGAGCCTGTGTGCCTGAAATGTGAACTAGGCCTAGAGCTTCAGAGTGCCTAAGAGTTACCTCCTGAGAGCTTCCATGTTGCTCAAATTTGGCCACTCTCTAAGCCAAACTCAGCATGCAAATGCATTACCTTCCCCCCAGCATGGGACATGACTCCCAGGGATGAGCCTCCCTGGTGCTGAGGGATTACTACCAAGCAACAGCTGATGATGTAACTAGAAAAAGACCTCGAATAAAAGGGTCAACTCAGATCAGCAGAATATCTCAGCCTACATGTAATATCAGAATTTAAAAATGTTTTTTGACCTGAATAAAAGGGGGAAATAGAAAGGACAAATGAGTTTATATGGCTATGAGTCTCCAAAAAAGAGTTGGGAGGTCATCAGAGGGGTCATGCTTATGCACACCTCAGCAGGGTCCCAGAAACAGCCAAAGTAGATACAACCCCAGGTACTGGTTCTCCTGGGCTCCAGAGACCCACAGATTCTATGGTCTGGCAGATGGCTCTGGAGTTCAGTGCCATGTCATTTTGGCCCTCTTGGAGTTTGTGTTCCTGAGTGTGATGGAGTTGAACTCAGATGTGACCTTTCTACACATGTCTCTTCTGTCACTTTTACTGGACCTGTGGTTGGTATATACTCAGGAGACCTGAATCTCTGGACAGCCAGCCCCTGAGTCTCAGCAGACTTGCAACTCCTACCCTCTGGTTTACTGGACTTACCCCGACCAGCAAACAGGGAGGTGAAGAAGGGTGCCTACAACTGCAAGTAGGAGAATTGCATTCATCATCCATGTGGAATCTAAGTCCCCTCTCAAATACAGAGGTGGAGTGGACATAACCATCCCAGGGTGCACAGAATGGAGGAATAGAGTATGGATTAGAGTGGACTTACTGATATTCTACTATGGAACTATTGTGATTAGTAATGGAAGAAATTGTAGCATTGATGTGGAGAAAGTGGCCACAGTAGCTGCTGAGGGTAGGGAGAGGGAAGAAGAGATATGATGTGGGGGCATTTTCAGGACTTGGAGTTGTCCTGGGTGGTACTGCAGGGACAGATGCTGGACATTGTATGTCCTGCCATGGCCCACTGGGTGTACTGGGGGAGAGTGTAAACTATGATGTAAACCATTATCCATGGTGCAGCAGTGCTCCAAAATGTATTCATCAAATGCAAAGAATGTGCCATGATTATGAAAGAGGTTGTTGATGTGGGAGGAGTGGAGTGAGGGGTATGTGGGGGCCTCTTATATTTTTTTAATGTAACATTTAAAAAAAATAAAGAGAGAAGAAAATAAATGGAAGAATATTCCATGTTCTCATATTGGAAGACTAAATATCAATTAGATGTTTATCCTACCCAAATTGTTTTACAGATCAGCACAATCCCATTTAAGTTCCAACAGCATTTCTTTTTTTAGAGAATTGGAAAAGCCAATTATCAAGTTTATTTGGAAGGGTAAGTGGTCCCAAATAGCCATAATCACTTGAAAAAGAAAAATGAAATTGTAGGAATCATGCTACCTGACTTTAAAGCATATTACAACACGATAGTGGTCAAAACTGCATAGTTTTGGCAAAAGGATAGCCACATTGACCAGTGGAACCAAGTTGAAATTTCTGATATAGATCTTCACTTATACTTTCAACTGATATTTGACAATGCCACCAAACCAGTTCAACTGGGACAGAATATTCTCTTTGATAAATGGTGCTGGGAGAACTGAATATCCCTTTCCAAAAGAATGAAAGATCACCATCTCATGCCCTATACAAGAACTGAAGATGAATCAAAGACCAAAATATAAGAGCCAAGACCACTAAGCACAGAGAAGATCATGTAGGGAAGCATCTATAAGATCCTGTAGTAGGAAATGGTTTCATAAACTTTGCACCCAAAGCAGAAGCAATGAAAGAAAAAATAGATAAATGATGTCTCCTCAAAATTAAAAACTTCTGTGCTTCAAAGGAGTTTGTCAAGAAAATGAAAAGGCAGCCTACTCTATGGGAGAAAATATTTGCGAACCACTTATCTGAAAAGGGCTAATATCCAGCATATATAAAGAAATCTTACATCTGAATTAACAAAACAAAACAAACAAAAAACAGGAAACCCATTTAACAAATGGGGAACTGATTTGAATATACACTTTTCTAAAGAACTACAAATAGTTAAAAAAGCACATGAAAAGATGCTCAATATCAATGCTCAATATCACTAACTACTAGGAAAAAGCTGATTAAAACTACAAAGAGATATAATTTTACACCTAGTAATCTGGCTGCTATTAAAAGAACAGAAAACTACAAGTGTTAGAAAGGGTGTGGAGGAAAGGAACACTTATCCACTGCTGGTTAGAATGTAGAATCATACAGCCATTATGGAGGATAGTTTCATTTTCCTCAGGAAGCAATTGTCACATGATCCAGCAATCCCAGTACTAGGTATATTCCCAGAAAAATTGAAAGCAGGGACATGAACAGACAAATGCACACCGATGTTCCTAGCAGCATTATATACAATTGACAAAAGATGGAAGCAACCCGTGTCCATCAACTCATGAAAGGATAAACAAAATTGTACCTACATACAATGAATACATTCAGCTGTGAGAACAAATGAAGTATTGGCACAAGTGACAACATGGATAAACCTTGAAGACCTTATGTTGAGTGAAGTAAGCCAGTCACTAAAAGACAAATATTGCATGATCTCACTGATATGATCTAAGGATTTTGAGCAGACTCACAGAGGTAGAGGCTGGTAGACAGATTACCAGAAGATAGAAAGGGAGTAGAGTGGTAAGCCAATGCTTAATCTGGGCAGAATCCATGATAAGGTGGATAGTGGTGGTCTAGAAGATGTCAGGAGTGAGGGTGGGGCAGCAATGTGAGTGGGATCAACAGTGCTGAAATGTGAGGGTGGGTGTGAGTGGGATGGGGGTGGGTGGGTTGGATAATCCATGGGCTGGAGAGAGGGCTAGATGAAGGAACAGGTGAAGGTGTGGCTTGGTGAACTCTGGGGAGGCCAAGGACTGTGGTTGAGAACACAATTGTGAGTGTTCTCTCAGGATTTATGGCAGGGGAGGGTCCCTGGAACAGGCTGTGGTGGTGGGGGATGTGTAGGGAAGGGGTACTGGGGACAAGCCTTTATGGAATATGACTGTGTGCATGTGGTCATAGGGAGTTATCTCAATTGATGGAGAGCCACACAATAAGCAAAAAAATATTAAACTCCCATCCTGGGGAGTCCTGCTATGTTCTCAAAGAGAGTGGCAAATATCTCTGGAGTACATAGGCAGTGCCTAATAAAAGAAAACAGACCAATATGCCAAGCCTTTGATATGAATACTTGTGCTTATGAGCCTTATTCTTATAAAACTGAAACAGCCTAATAACAACAAATGCCTAAGAATTACCTCCTGAAAGCCTCCTTGTTGCTCAAATGTGGCCTCTTTCTAAGCAAAACACAGCATATAAACTCACTACCTTCCCCGTGGCATGGGAAATGACTCCAGGGGATGACCCTCCCTGGCACTGAGGGTTTATTACCAACTAGCTATAAATTTGGAAAAAGACGTAGACTAAAAGGGGGAAATATTAAATACAAATGAGTTTTTATGGCTAAGAGAGTTCAAAGTGAGTTGGGAGGTCATTCCAGAGGTTATACTTATGAATGTCTCAGGAGGATCTAATTGACTGCCACAGTAAACTGGCCTCAAGCAGAGGTGCTCTGGAGGACTCTAGGGGCATCGAGACACTATAGGCAGGGCAGACAATCTCAAGAATTCAGCACCCTGTCAATGGGCCTTACTTTGAAATATATGCTCCCCCAAGTAACAGAGTTAGACTCAGTTTCCCTACACATGGTTCTTTTGCCCCTTGTATATGAACTTACAATTAGCACTATAGCCATTAAATATATGTCCCACACTTACATCTTTGGTTTGTTCATTGCTGGTTGAGCTCTGAATCTCAGCAGAGTTGCAGTCAATACTGACTCTCCAGTTCGTTGGACTTACCCAGGACAAATAACAAAATGATGATAAAGGACAATTCCCATGCCCCAAAAAACAGAGAGTATCTACAATTGCAAGCAAAACAGTTCCTTCCATCTGCTCCATAGGACCTAAGCCCCATCTCATTCTGAAACAGAACAGGCATCATCATCCCAAAAGCCTCAAAATTGAGGAATGAACTAACATGGGGGGGAATGCAACCACAGACCAAAGTAGACTTACTATTATTGTAGTAACATTGATATAAAGATAGTGGTTACATAGGTTCTAAGGGGAAGGGGAGGGAAGAATAGGTGGAACATAGGGCATTTTTAGGGGACTAGAATTGTTCTGCATGATATTTATTGCAATAGTTATACATATTGCATTTTGTTAAAACCTATAAAATGTTACAGTGCAAAGTGTAACCCATAGTGTAAACTATAGACCTTGGTTAGTAGCAATGCTTCAATATTTGTTCATCAATTGTAACAAATATACCACACTAGTGAAAGATCTTATTAATAGGGGAAAACGTGGGAGGAGAAAAGGGTGGGGTATATGGCAACCCCCATACTTTTGATCTAACTTCTCTGTAATCTAACATCTCTAAAAATAAAGTTTATTATATAAGAAAAAAAAAAAGCCATTTCTAGTACTTTGCATCGACACCCCTGTGGCAAACTAAGTCAATCAGCAATTGCATTTAATTATTATGCCTCTTTAATCTCATTTAATCTAGAACATTTCTATAATTTTTTGTCTTCCATAATACAGACAATTTTGGATATCATAAGTAGATTCTGTCCAATATTTGCAACTAAAAAATATATCCGTGCAGTTTTATAGAGGGACAAGAGACAATTGTGTGCATCCTTGCTCAGCACTGTCTCCTTGACATCATGTTGGTAGCCTAAAGCCAGCCATGCTGGGAATATTTACACTTTGGAAATTGGCAAAATCTACAAATTTGGATTTTCTCCCCAAATCCCTTCCTTCCCACCAACCACTGCTGCTCTGCTCCCCTCTGTCCCCCGTGGTCCAGTTTTAACATATACAGGCACACTGCTGCATATGTCCTTTGACACTTCCACTCTACTTATAACAATGTGCCCTGTTGAAAATCTCACCCACATTGGATCAGTTCAGTTGAAAGTAAGAGAATCCCCAAATGGCACGGAATTATACCATCAGGAAATGTGTTCTCTCCTCCAGTGCGTGTTCAGAAGCCAGGCATAAGGGATTAACTCTGGCTCAGCGGGGTCGGTGAAGAGCTGGCTCTTTCCTTGCTGTGTCCTGCTGCTCATAGCAGTTGGCCCATCGAGAGGCTGGCTTTTCTCTTGGTGGTAAAAGGGATAAACCTCCCTGTTGACTATGGCGCACAAGGTTTTCCTCTCAGCACGACTGGGCCAACACAGAAAATGTGTGTACCCCGAGTCCAACAAGGTCACCAGGGGAAGACAGCCTGATGGCTTAACCCTTCAGGATCCACCCGGGCCTGGGGACTGGTGGCCACTTGAAGAACTTAGGGAGCGTTCCCCCAGACCAGGGTATGTTCTGAAGTGAAAACAAGGCAACCAACAAGCCAAAAAGCCAACAGTGACAACCACCACCAAAGAAAGAAGGAAAAACTGCCCAAAATAAAAACAATAAGCAGGGTATAAGCCCATTTACAGAGAAAGCAACCACTCCTCTGGGAGTATGTGTTTATATCCATGCAGGTGTGAAGAGGGGAGAAGACCGAAGAAGAAGGTGAAGACAAGGGGGCAGAGCAGGAATCTCAATCCAGGTTGAAATTGCAATGGCTGTGTGACCTCAGGAAAGTTATCTGACCTCTCTGGCCTGCCTCAGTTTCTCTGTAAGCAAAATGAAGATAATAACGGCATGTACCTCATGGGATTTCTGTGAGGATTAAATGCAGTGGTATATATAAAGTACACTGAAGATGTGAAATGCTGTGCAAATGTGTATTGCTGACTTCCCTTTTCTTTCCACGTGGCTATCGATAAGCTTTTAGATGAAAGATTTATTTTTAAAAAGTAAAATAAATGAAAAAGAGGACAAGGGGGAAGAAGGGTCCTAACGGCTCTTGTGTACCTGGTACATGCAGTCCTGTGCGCACAGGGGCTGAGGGGAGCAGGCACAGGGAAGGGCCAGCAAGGGGCCTCGGGTTCCTGGTCTTACTGCTTCCTTCAGGCGTTTCTTCAAAGGAAAGGGCGTATGCCTTTCTCGTTAAAAAATGTAACTGCGAGGCACTTCTCTTTCGAATTATTAGTTTATGCTTTATAATTGCAATGGAGTGGGAATCTTCTTATTTATTTTCTGCCTTGAAAGAACTGTTCTTTTTGGTTCTAGAGAGCCCACTGCAATTTGATTAAATGTTATATGTATTTTTTATTGTGTTCCTTGCAAGTCTAACACAGTGACCACACAACATTTCCATGGTCTGACACGCAGCTCTGAATCCGGGGGGAGGGGGGTTTGGTGTTATTTGGACATTTATTTGCACATGGATATGTTCATTCAGTGGTATGGGGGTGTGAGAATGATTTTATAGCTTCGTTTTAAAACCTAGCATATGTGGAGCTGTCCTGGGTGATGCTGCAGGGACAGTTACTGGACACTGTGTGTCCTCCCATGGCCCACTGGATGGAACATGGTAGAGTGTGGGCTATGATGTGGACCATCGACCATGAGGTGCAGCGGTGCTCAGAGATGTATTCACCAAGTGCAATGAATGTCCCATGATGATGGAGGAGGTTGTGGTTATGAGGGGAGGAGTGGGGTGAGGAGGGTGGGGGGTATATGGGGACCTTATATTTTTTGAATGTAATATTAAAAAATAAAGACAAAAAAAAACCCTAGCATATGAAAGACTGCAAGTCCACGTTCTGCTTGGCAGCGACACCCCTGAGGTGCTGCATCCTGGGGTGCACTGTTGGGGTTCTCGAAAGCGCCCCTGGGTTGTAGGCTCAGGAGCCCTGCCTGCCTGCTTCTTACAAGGGCAGGATTGTAAATCCTGCAGGAACGCTTCCAAAACACCCGCAGAACCCGTGTCCCGGTGGTCCTTTGTTCTATCTCTGCCAGGTAAGAGAGAAACGGGGCCGGGCTGACTTCGGGCACTCACCGCTTGACCCGTGGCCTCCACTTTGCTGTCTGTGCGGGGGGCTCTGTGCGGGGCTAGGGCTGCGGGGGCCTGGGGCTCCCCGGCCAGCCCCTCCTGTGCTCTCCAGCCAAGGCCGTCTGTGCTCCATTCTTGAGCCCGAACAAGAACTGCGGTGCAGCTGTGGCCACCGTGTCACAAGGGCAGCTCGGGCACCATAGCAATGGGCAGTGGCTGCCAGAGAACCCTGTGGGGTGAGACTCTGCCTCAGAGGACAGGAGAGGGACACCGACCAGTTAGCGCCCCCACATCCATTTGCTAGGACAGAGCTCGTCTCAGATCAGTATAACAAGGGAGAGAAAACGCAAATTAGTCACCCTGGAGGGACCCAACAAATGATATTAAAACAGCAAACGATTGCTAGCCCCCATTATTTCTAGCACGCTTGGGGAGAGGGCGAGAAAGTGGGGCACAGGTCCCCAGGGAGGCAGCGAGCCTCGTGGAGCTTGCAGAAGACCTGGGTGGAAATCCAGCTCTAAAATTTGGGCTCAAAATTTGGCACATGTACATGCTTCTCTGGCATTCTGTAATATATTTAGAAAGTATCCGTGTACTTAATGAAGTGTGGAGAAATTTAATGGGAAAAAATCACATATTAATTTCTTGGGGCACAGTGAACAAGCTGGGACTTCCTTAGGACAACAAGACAAACAGAAAGTTAATCAAGAGGCACAAGGACAGTTGATGCCCACAATTGCAACTCCACAAGTTTAACACTTGAAGTGCCTTGTGAATTATGAATTATAAGACAGATGATTTCTGTCTTGTACAGTTTGCTTTACCAAGCTATTCCTGAAAGGCATTATATTCGGAACATACATCACAAATATTTAATTATTTGGAACCTAAATTAACCAGTATTTTCTATCTAATTCTCAATAAATAATTACTATTATTAATTTTAGTATAAAGGCCACCTCTTTCCCCCCCTGGTTATTTCTGATTATAAGAATTGTGTGTGTAGTAAATTTGGAAGGTAGTTAAAACTAGAAAAAGGCAGGGAAATATATCCACACCCAGAAAACCAGTATTTACATCGGAAGCATTTTTCCTAAGTCTTCCCTATGCATCTTTTTTTTTTTTAACTTTTTTTTTTTTTTAAAGATTTATTTATTTATTGAATTCCCCCCCTCCCCTCCCCTGGTTGTCTGTTTTCTGTGTCTTTTTGCTGCATCTTGTTTCTTTGTCCGCTTCTGTTGTCGTCAGCGGCACGGGAAGTGTGGGCGGCGCCATTCCAGGGCAGGCTGCACTTTCTTTTCACGCTGGGCGGCTCTCCTTACGGGCGCACTCCTTGCGCGTGGGGCTCCCCCACGCGGGGGACACCCTTGCGTGGCACGGCACTCCTTGCGCACATCAGCACTGCGCATGGCCAGCTCCACACGGGTCAAGGAGGCCCGGGGTTTGAACCGCGGACCTCCCATATGGTAGATGGACGCCCTAACCACTGGGCCAAAGTCCGTTTCCCTCCCTATGCATCTTGTGGGCATTTTATATTGCTTACTAACGTAGTACACATTAGATCCAAACCCTGCAATTTCTCAGCACGCCCCGTTTAGATCCGTCAGGTCTTCTGCCTACTGAGACCCCTTTAAGGGGTGAAACGATTTAAATACAATTTAGGCACACATTGATTATGAAGACGCATTTCTCTTACTACTTCTCTACCTTGGTACAAATAATCAGGCCAAGAAAGGCCTTCACCTCTGCCGCTGCCTCCCCGCGCTCGCAGAGGGCCGCCCCCGCCGCCGGGACGCGTTCTCCACGTCGACGCTTCGCACACGGCGCGCAGGAGGCGCTGCGCAAACACCCGGGCGACGGCATCCTTGCAGAGGAGGCGGAGCGCCGCTTCAAGACTCCCTGCCTCAAGTCCATTAGGCAACAGAACTCAGAACCCGTTCAGAATTCAGGACTGAGCTTCCGTCCCTGCTCCTCGGGTCGACAGAGGACCCCTGGTTTTGGGTGCGGAAGCGCAGCCGGAACTCTCCTGCCGCAGGGCGGTAACCGCGCAGGAAAATCAGGTTAACTTTGTTTTTTTTCTTAAAGCAGATGCTGGCTGATTGCTATTACATCTTGGACAAGCCAACTGCCTTTATTATTATTTTTATTTATCAGTTTTTAGTGGCTGTAATCAAATTGCAAGCTTAAATCCTCATTCCCCCTAGTAGGGTTTTAGATGCAGTTGTTTTTACGTTGACTTCTAAAAGATGACTTAGGCATTTTCATTTATATTTGATAGCTTTGATTGCAATAGATTTTGATTTAGCACCCATTTCTAAGCTGGCTCTGTTTAAACTACTTGGCATCTGAATTAAATGAATATTAAGGATGCACCTGGGGTGTTTTTTTGTTTGTTTTTGTTTGTGTTCTTTTGGTATTGAAGTATCTTCAAATGTTTGTATATGAGATAACCTGGCCAGTAGTGTAATTAGATAAAATTCTCCGGTCTGCTCAGGGTGAATTTTTTTTTCAATTAGGAATGCTCATTTAAAAATTGTAGCTGTAGGTAAATTCTTCTTTTACCTGGGGAGTTCCACTACCCTTTCAGCATGACAGTGATGTAGTGTGAGGCCCTCCCATTTGCCTCATTCAGTTAGAATGGAGGAAGTTTTAAATTTAGCTATTGTTTTGCCTAAAGCATAAACATTATGAAAACCTGGAAAGTGAGCCTTGGAGAGTCTAGTCACACCATATCCATCTCGTATGACAGGTATTTAAAGTAGGGGAGACATCACTAAAGCTATTTATAAACCTGAACAATCTTTCAATATTTTCATAAGGTTTAGCAACGTAATTATCCATACTGCATCTAGAGATTCAATAAATTGCATATTTTGTGCTTTGCATACATTAAAATCCTCAAATGCATTTCACACCATGATGGTACCTTCACATCATGACTATTTAAAAGCAAATATGATAGATACTATACCTGGTAGTAAAGCCAGGCAAACCCCCCACTCCATTCAAAAGGCAGCAATATACGATCTAGTTTCCCTAATCTATTAAATGAGTGCTTTTCTTTTATAATCAGAATGGGGGAGGGTGCAGTCATTTTTCCCCCTTATGCACTGCTGAGAGGGGGAAATCCTCTAAATTTTTTCTTGTTCCTTTACAGCATTATTTCTTCTCAGCAAGTGAGTAGATGGATAATGAAAGTGATAAGGAAAATATTTCTCATCTTATACATCTTCCTCCAGCTCCTAAGATTCCCACCGACACTTTGAGGTACATGTGGCAGTGCCAGCATCTCTTCAAATACAGCTCCTTTCACTTCCCACTGGAACCTCCCAGGATGGCTCCTTGAGGATCGCACCCAGACGGACCACAAGCCTCTAAACCAGGTCCTGCCACAGCTGCTCCTCGAAGGTTACAGCTCTTCAACCCGTATTTTCTAATGGAGCAAACTCAGTTAACGCCTGTCGTTTGACTTCCTTCCATATCCACCCCTTTCAGATCAGCACGTTCTAGATCGGCTTTAGGACCAGAGACATCTTCAAAATGACAGTTTCAAGGTCATCCCTTCTGCATCAGAGCATCAAGCCCTGAGCCCGAGAGACCTGCTGCTCAAGATTGGTAGAGCAGAGGTGAGCATGCGCCAGGGTTCAGGCTTGGGCTGGCGGCCTTCGGGTTCACGTGCTGAGGAAGGACGGGGCTGGCGGCCCTGGCTGTAAACGCGGGCAGCCCCTTCTGACTTGGAGGCGCCAGCCGAGGTGGGACAAATCCCTTCCGGACAGCCGGCGAGTGGTCGCCTGGCGGCTGGGAGTTCTTCACGGGCCCCTCAAGGTGTTCAGCGAACGAATCCTAGCACCAACCCGGCGCTCCCAACACGCCTAATAAATTAACGCCACCGTTTACAGTGACTGCTCAGAACGGCTCGGGACGCTCGGGCCTCGGCGGGTCCGGCGCCCCTCCACCGTCTCGCTCATTCCCGCAGCCGCCCTCGGCGCGCGGGAGCCCCGCCGCGCTGCCCTCGCTGACTGCGCCTGCGCCTGCGCCTGCGCCTGCGCGTGTCGCGCTCCCGGCTCCCGGCGGCCCGCGCGCGGGGAGCGGCGCGCGCCCCAAGGAGTGCGGAACCCGAGGCTCGGGAACGGCCCCCTCGCCCGGACAGAGCCCCTCATCGCGGATCGAAGCGGGACCCATCGGCACCTGCCCCTTGAGACACACCGGAGGCTTCTGTGCGAGTTCACTGCGGCCACAGAAAGCCAGTCCGGCGGGGCCCTCGCCCAGCAGCCACCTCCCACCCTCGGAACATGGTCCCCCGCCTCGCGCTGCCCTCCGGGTCCTGAGGGCCGCGTCGTCCGCCTTCCCTTCCTCCCGCCCGCTCCTCTCCTGCCCTTCCCCTCCCTCGCTCCCGCGGACCCTCCGCCGTTGTCCACCTTTCCTCTCTTACAGACACCCTCAACCATCCCACACCCCAGGGTTGACCAATCAGCCCTATACGTACATACATACATACATACATACATATATATTTTTAAAGAAATTCAATCCACACTGTACGTGTTTGAAACCTTGCTGTTTGACAGTGCTATTTAAACACATTTTTCCTTTGGCAGAGGGAGGCCTGACAAATTCTAAAGGTTGCATAATCTATTCTGTATCATGATTTTCTTACCTATGACCATATTACAAGGAATTTTCAGTGTTTTGCTTGTTAAAAGTAATCCTTGGTTAAATAGGATTGGCATAAATATTTGCCCACAGTTCAGATTATTTCTGTAGAATAGATTTCTCAGAAGTGGAATTACTGCATCATTATGTATGGAAGGTAATTGGTGATATTGCCAAAATTCTTTTCTGAAAATTTTCTGTTTGACTCTATTTGATTAGCAGTATCTAAGGGTGCCCAACAATCTTAATCTGTTATTCTGATTTCTTTAATCTTTGCATCCTTGACATTTGAAAAGTTATTTAATCAGATTAAAAAAATAATTAAGAGGCAGATGCCTTCCAACTGTTATCTAACACCAGCAATTTGTTTTATGTTATAGTTTATTAGCTTATGACATTTGTTTAAAAGATGATTTTGCTTACGTGAAACAGAAACCTAAGCTATTTGAACCAACAATTCTGCTAAAATCAATGAGAAAATATGCCAAAATATCTACTAGATAGCACAGAAAGCTAACAGCACGGTGTAGTGCTGTGCCAGGACTCGGGGGAAGAGTGAGGCTGGTGGCACGCAGGGGTCTCTATCAGGAGGTGTTTGCTGCTTCCAGAGGGCACAGCTCAGAGGCTGAGTTGCAATTTGGACAGCTTCATGGGGCAGAGAATCGGAGAACTCCTCACAGGAAGAATGGATCTGATGACTCCCTCACTTTTTTTTTTTTTTTTTCCTTAAACAATGGGAATTTATAGCTCACAGTTTGGAGACCAGAAGTCCATCAGCAAGGCCTCAACAGGCCAGGCTTTCTCCCGGAGTCTGCGGCGTCCTGGTGCTGGCTTGCAGGCCCTCCTTGGCATACCTCCTGGCATGTAGATGCATCTCTCTCTCCTTCTCTGGCTTCTCTTCAATGTCTCACTTTTGATTGGGACCCTGAAAAACTGCCCCCCGAGTGGTGAACTGAAAAATCAGTGGACCTTCCAAAGGACCATGCTCAGCTGGGAACCATCTCAGTTATTGACCTTAGATTAAGGACATCTCCAGATGCAGGTGCCCCAGGCATCTGGCAAAAGTAAATGCAAAGCCTCTCTGAAAGAAACGTGCCATCTTGGGTCTGAACTTATTTCTACAAACAATTCTCCAAATATGCCATGTCTTTTGGCCACTTCTTGTACATCACTCTAAATCTTCCCAGCCCACCTCTTGCTTTAGCCACTGGTGCGGCAATCTGTTCACCCAGACTTCCACCTGCTTTGTGCTTCTGCCGCCCGACAGTGCCTCATCACGGGCCACACTGGCACAGCCTCACTTCCTGCGCTGGGACCTTCCCACTGCTGTGGCATGGGATGTGCAGGGGACTCCACCATGCATCCACACATGCTCGTGGACAAGCCAGGGAACGCAGGGGAGCGAACCCAGGGATCCACCAGCCAGCAATGGATGATCGAAGATGTGGATATCTGCCTCCCCCTTCCCTCCCTTGGAAACACATTTCTTGAAGCTGCTCAAGAGATCCAATGGACCTGAGCTGCAGAAATCCCTAGCATGGCCAGCTTGACAAACATCTGTGCATTGGGTTTCCATCTCTCCTTCTTTCACTCCTTCTATTCCTCATTGCTACTTCTTGGGATCATTTTCCAAAAAGCACCAGCATGCAAGCCTTTGTCTCCAGCTCACCTTTTGGGGAAACCCAATCTAAGACAGTTGTTATCAGAAGGAACCTTAGAAAGCAGACATGTAGGATGAAATTTGTGGCATTTGAAGCTTTTGTGGACCCCAGAAAATCATGTCCTTAGGGTTAATCCTTTGATTAAATTACTTAGTTAAGGGCCTTTGATTAGGGTGTGTGACCCAGGGTGAGTCTTAATCCTCTTACTGGAGTGCTTTATAAATGGAGAAATAAAAAGCTGCAGACACAGAAAAAAAGGCTTCAGAGACAGAGAGGAGCCCAGAAACTGTGAGAGAGAAGGTCCTGGGCACGAGAAGGTGAAAGCAGCGGAGCACAGAAGCTGGGAGGAAGCCTGGAGGAGAGGGAAGAGAGGAGCAGTTACTGCCCTGTGCCTGACTGCCCACAGCTGCAGCTCAGGAAGCAAACCCTCCCAAGGAGGCCTTGATTTGGACATCTTCACAGCCTCAGAACTGTAAGTTTATAAGCTAATAAACCCCGTTGTAAAAGCCAACTCATTTCTGGTATATTCCTTGGCAGCCTTTAGCAGACTAAACCAGATTTCTACAGCCAGAGCACTCTCTGTTCAGATGGAAGAAAGGACACCATTTCTGGTTGTGAGTGGAGTGGTGGCTAGCCCTAGCATGTAGAGGCATCCTAATTGATGTGACTGTTCTCTGTGAGCCTGTGAAGAGGTGTTCGGAAGGGGAAGCATTGTGTTTTGTACTAGCTGCAGTGCTTGGAGGGCATAAGGAATACGGTAATTAAAATCTGGCCTTTGTTAAGTGCATTGAAAGCCTTGATAAAATAAAATAACATTATCATTTCAAAGGACGCTATGAAAGTCGGAGGGTCTATGAGGCAGTTTGTTAAGTCTCTATCTTCTACAGCCACAAGGGCCCAAGTGCAAAGGAGAATAAACAAGTCAATGCTCAGCCCAGCCTTAACAGGTTTCCTACAGAGAGGATCCTGATAGAAACTGTGGAATCGGAGACCTGGGATGGTGACATTTATGTAGATGAGCTCAGGACCTGGACCCCTAGAAGATGTAGCAGCAGCATCCTTTCTCTTTCTAGAGGACAGACTCCCTTCGTTTGCAGTCCTGAAAAAGACCTCACCTGAGAGTTGTCTCACAAAATGACACCACCCTCCAACTCCTCTCATAATTACAGTCAAATCTCAGCACAGTAGAGCAGAGAAATATAGTCCCTGCTCCATGAGGAAATGGCTTACACAGAAAAGAATATCCCCTGAGTTATATATACTGGCTGGAACTGGGAGAAGATGTGGGGAATGGATCTTGAGAGTCCAATGGGAGAGGTGGTGAAAAATGGAGGAAAATTCATTTTCATGGCAGCACTCACTCATGACTTGGGTTCAGCAACTTTCCAAAGATGACTGCATCCAATCCTGATACAGTCCTGGGAAGGCTATTTGAAACTTGGGTAGGACAAGTGAGATGGAGTTGTCACAACAGCATCAGCCCACCATGGAAGAAGGAAGCAGAAGATTCAAGGAGGTGGAAATTATATAATGGATTTTTCTTGTAAGGAAATTCCTATGCCTGTTGGGAATGCCCTGAAGGCATTCACTTCACTAAGGTAATGAGAAATACTGTGAGAGGGGGCAGGGCAGCAGCCTCTTTGAAAATCTCTGTGATGTTTATGCTAGAAACGATGCTGGGAGATCCTGCCACAGCGTGAGGCTCCTTAGTATCAGTGGGGATGAGGGTATTGTGGCATGGCAGAGCCAGGCGCTAGCACTTAGCCATGAGAGGCAAGGTGAGTATAACCACTGTAATTGCAGTGATTGGAGTCAATACTGGGGTGCAGTGTGGCGTGTCTTGCCTACAGGGATCTGTACAGGTAACTGAGACAGGCAAACAGCTTTCTGGGGTGTTGCTTGAATTTTTTTTTTTTCCAAACTGGAAACAACCCAAAATACTCATCTCATATTGAATGGATGAATAGTTTGTGGTATAATCATGTAATGGTATTCTATTCAGCAGTGAAAATGAACACTAACTACCTGAAATAAGATGAATGTATCTCACAAGCTTAATATTGAGTAAAAGAAGCTAGACACAAAGAGTACATAATACAAGATTCCATATATATAAAGTTAAAAAAAAAATAGGCAAATCTAAACTATAACAAAATAAATGAGAAAAATCATATGATCATTTTTATAAAAGTGGAAAAAGTGATAAAATTCAACATTCCCTAGCAAACTAGGAATAAAAATGGATCCCAATGCAATATCATATATATGAGTAAAATATCAAAGTTTTCTTTTGAAATTGGAAACTAAACAACAATGACCACTACTGGAGGACCCTAGCCAATTCGTAAGGCAGGATAAAGAGATAAAACAACATCTAAGGATTGGAGGAGAAGATATAAAACTGTCATTTGCAGATAGCATGATAGAAAATGTAGAAATTTACAGATGGATAAGCTATTAGAATTAATGTGTGGCTTTAGCAACACTTCTGGATAAAAGATACAATTTTATTTATACAAAGCAGTGTCTTAGTTTGCCAAAGGCTGTCAAAGCAATATACCACAAATGGGTTGGCTTTTGTAGTTGGGATATATTAGGTTAAAAGCTTCCAGGTCTGAGGCTGTGGAAGTGTCCTAATCAAGGCATCATCAGAGACACTGTCTCACCAAATGTTGGCTGCTGGCGATGCGGCACTCCTGCCATGTGGCAAGGCACAATGGTGGCTGGTGTCTGCCAAGGTCTCTGTCCCGGAGTTCAGCTGTGGAGGACCAGGCACATGGCAGTGTACAGTGGCAGCTCTGCTCATCTCTGGAGCTCAGCAGTGGATGATCAGGCATAGGGCTCACCTTTCCCCACTCCTCCAAGCCTTGTCTCTTCCAGCCTCTTGGGGGCCTCTTTCTGTGCCTCAGTGCTCTGCTGATTCCAGCCTCTCAGAGTTTCTCTCTCTCTCTCACTTTTCTCTGCATCTCTGCTCTCAGTCCTCCATTTATAAAGGACTCCAGCAAGAGGGCCAAGACCCACCCTGGGTCACGCCTCACTGAAGTCATCCAGCAAAGTTTCCCACACCCACAGGACGGGATTAGCTTCAAGAACACAATCTTTTCCGGAATCCACAGAAAGTTTCAAACTCTCATAACCAGGAACACTTAGAAAATGAAATTAAAAGTGAAACTATTCACAATAGCATAACCATCAAATTCTGAAGTATAAATCAAATATGAAATGTGCAAGCCTGCTATTTTAATTTCCAGCTGCTATGACAAATACCACACAATGGGTTGGCTTAAACAATGCTGTATTGGCTCATGGTTTCAGATACATGAAGGCAGGCTTTCTTCTGGGGTCGGTAGTGCTGGGAAGTCACAGACACACTCCGTGGCCATCTCCCAGCCTTGCCTATCCTTCTCCTTTTCTTTGTGTGCAGATGTCTCAATGTGTTTCCATTTTGCAGCCCAGGAGAGCTGTTAGATCTAATGGAATGGCCTAACTATGCCTTGAGCCCCAAACCAGGAACAAGTAGCCCCAGCTGCTTATCAAATGGGAGCTCTGCACAAAAGTTGCCTGACACATGCTTTTTGCTCAGTGGTAGGGTCCCCTCCCCCTGGCGTATGAAAATCTAACTCTTGGGCAGCACAGACTAGCCTCTCCTCTCTGACGCAAGACGGGTCTGTGGAGCTGCTGATCACTGAGCTGGTGGCCTTCCCAGAAGACTAGCCACAATTGGTTCTCTTCCGCTGCTCTTTCCAACCCTTTGTGCTGTGTAAGTAATGAAGAAGCCCTTGCTTCGAGACCTCGTTGGGCCTGAGCCTGAGCACCCATGATGCACTGTATGGCACCTTGCTCCAAGGCAGGATTCTGGCTGGCTGGCAGTCCTTGGGTGTTTTCCTTGGCTTTCCCATCACATGGAAATGTCCTCTCACTGACTTTGGCTTCTAGCTTCTCCCCATGGCTTTCTCTCCATGTCCAATTTCCTTTGCTGATAGTGACTTTAGCCATATTGATTTTAGGCCCACCCTCATTCAGTTTGGGCTGTTTATGAGAGGATTCACACGATAGGACCATACCTGTTGAATGGGACAGGATTCAATCCCCAATGCTTCCTATGTTGGAAACTTTAAAACAGCATTGAGGAAAACAAAACAAACAAACAAGCAAAGGCATCAAAAGAAACTAAAGAAGACCTATTTAAATAAAGGTATATGCCTTGTTCTTGGATTGGAAGACTGAATGTTATCAATTTGCCAATTTTCTGAGAATTAAGTTGATACAATCCCTATATAAAGGAAGATGTTGTGTCTGTGCTTATGTATAAACTGATAAGCCAGTTCTAAATTATGGAATTTTAGTTCCAAGACAAACTAGAAGAAGAATTAAAAATTTAAAGGATTTATATGCTGAATATCATGACTTACTATTGAACTAGAGTTATTAAAATATTGCTGTTGGTGCAAGGATAGACAAAAAGACCAAGTGAACAGTGTAGAGAGTATAGAAACAGGCCTACATATATCCAGTAACTTGATTTATGATATTTTTTGCAGAGCAGTGAGAAAAGAACAATTAATAAAATGTCGCTCTATCAAGTATATATCCACAAGAAAAAGACTGCATCTTAATCCTTAACTTACACTCTACACAAATATAAAATCACAGTATATTGTAGATCTAAATGTGAAAAGTAAGTCAGTAAAATTTCTAAGAGATAACAAAGAATACTTATGCCTTTAGGGTTAGGGAAAGTTTTCTAGTTTTCTTAAACAGTCCATAAATGTATTAACCATTAAGGAAAAAATGATTACAGAGAGATTATATTAAAACTAAGAAATATTAAGTGAGTGAATAGGCAAATCACTGAGTCAGAGAAGATATTTGCAGCATATATAACTGACAAAGATCTTGCATCAAAAATAAAGAATAGTACAATTATAAAAATGTTCTTTCACAAAGCATAACAAATGTATCACACTAACAAAAGGTATTAATAATAGGGTCATATATGGGGACCCTATATTTTATATACTTTTTGCATGATATTTTTGTAAATCTTTGTAGCAGTTTGATATAATCGATGAATTCCAAAAAGAAATATTGGATTATGCTTGTAATCTGATCTGTACCTAGGCATGATTGAGTTATGATTAGGGCATTGGCAAAGGTATGGCAAAGAACAGAGTTGAGGGCTTTTAATCTTGGAGTTTGATGCTGAAGACTTAAACTGGAGCCCTGGGAAGTCAGCACGCAGAGGAAAGAGAAGCCAGCCCCAGGAAGGAAGGAACCTTGAACCCAGAGAAAAGCAAGCCCCAGGAACATAGGAACCCAGGAAGCCTGAACCCTCACAGATGTTGGCAGCCATCTTGCTCCAAATAGACTTTGGTGAGGGAACTAACTTAGGCTTTATGGCCTGGTATCTGTAAGCCCCTACCCCAAATAAATAGCCTTTATAAAAACCAACCAATTTCTGGTATTTTGCATCAGCACCCCTTTGACTGACTAATACAATCTTCAACTTCTCTAACAAGAAGATTATTAATAAAAAAATAAAGAATTCTTAAAAGTCAACACAAAAATGACAAGTAACCCAATAAAAATGGGCAAGAGATTTTAATAGGAACTTTACCAAGAGCATATACAAATGATCAATAAACATATTTAGAAAGTCCTCATGCTTGGTCACCTGGGAAGTGTAAATTAAAACTACAATGACATTCTGCTACACACCAAGCAGAATGGGTAAAATTAAATAGGCCGGTGACAGCAAAGGGCCTAGAAGGATGTGATTCTCTCATCTACTAGTGCTAGGAGTAGAAACAGGTGGGTCACTTTGGGAAACTTGTTCCCATTATCTTTTAATGCTGAATTTGTATTACTCTAAGTCCCTGCATTACCACTGCTAGGTTTAAACCCAACCCCACAGAAATGCATACTTATGTCAAAAGATGTGTCCAAGAATGTTTACAAATGTCAAAAGATGTGTCCAAGAATGTTTATAGCAGCATTATATTTAAAAGCCCCAAACTGAGAACAAATCAAAATTATATAAACAGTAGAATGATTAAATAAGTTTGTAAAATGAAATCCTATGTGATAAAATAGGATGAACTAATTATAGCTGTACCCTTTACCAGCAAAGGAAACCTGCGAACATGATACTGAGTGAAACAAGCCTGCCACAAGTAATATCTGCCATTATGTAAAGTTCAAATACAGCTACGTCTGATCCATGATGTGAGAAGTGGGCATGACAGTTACCTTTGGAGGTGGGCGTAGGAGCAGCGATGGCGAGGGGATGTCTGGGTGCTGGTTCTTGACCTGGGTTCTGATTTCATGCTGTGCTCCTTTGTGATAAGTCACCATGCGATGAACTTACATAATGTACTTTTCACAGCAAAAGTAAAGTATAGGAAATTCCAATATAACCCCACTGTGTTAGTCAGTCAAAGGGGTACTGATGCAAAATACCAGAAATCTGTTGACTTTTAAAAAGTGTATTTATTTAAAAAGAGTATTTGCCATCTCTTGTCCTCTGTGTTCTTCTCCTGGGTGTTTACTTCCCAGGGTTCTAGCATCCAAAACTCCCACCAGCTCCTGTGCCTTGTCATTTTCTCTGTGTGCCCCCGCCCCCTTGGTGATCAGGGATGCAACATCCAACTAATGTGGCCCAAACAAAGCATTAATCATTATTTAAAAAGTGAAACCTATGAATCCAATATAATCTAATATCCTTGGAGGGACAGTCCAGTTTACAACATAATCTATATCTAGTTTTTGAATTCATAATATCAAACTGCCACACCCACCCATATACCCATATGCAAGTTTTCCCTGTTATTATTATTGCTTTTAAAGATTTATTTTTTTTATTTCTCTCCCCTTCCCTGCTCCCCCTGCCCCCCGCCCATTTGTCTGCTCTCTGTTTCCATTCCCTGTGTGTTCTTCCGTATCCGCTTGCATTCTTGTCAGCAGCACCGGAATCTGTGTTTCTTTTTTGTTGCGTCATCTTGCTGTGTCAGTTCTCTGTGTGTGTGGCGCCATTCCTGGGCAGGCTGCACTGTTTTCATGCTGCATAGCTCTCCTTATGGGGTGCACTCCTTGCGCATGGGACTCCCCTATGTGGGGGACACCCCTGCGTGGCATGGCCCTCCTTGCACACATCAGCACTGCACATGGGCCAGCTCATCACACATGTCAGGAGGCCCTGGGTTCGAAATTTGGACTTCCCATGTGATAGGCAGACAGCCTATCCATTGGGCCAAATCTGCTTCCCAGTTTCCCCTATTATTAACATCTTATATTAGTGTAGCACTTAGTTATAACTGATGAACCAATATTGAAACATGGCCACTAACCAAAGTCTACAGTTTGCATTACGGTTTACACTTTGTGCTGTACATTTCCATAGCCCTTGACAGGTGCATAATGTCACGTATCCATCACTGCAGTATCACACGAGGAATCTCACTGCCCTAAAAATGCCCTGCTCAGCCCCTTCATCCCTCCCCCTCCCTTCTGAACCCCTGGCAGCCACTATCTTTTTATCAATGTATGTTTTTAAAATTTTTCAGTAAATATGTTCTTTAGGTACAAAAGCAAAGAGGTAATTTACTGATACATTAGTGTAAACATTTGGGATTAGAACTACAAGCTCAGCCATGTCTTGTTGCTAGGAAATCCTCATTAAATGTGCAAATGTAAGACTGGTGGCAGTGTTGGGATGATGACTCAGCATTTGTCTGAGGGCCTCAAATGTGTGCAGTCATTTCTCCCATCTTGGCTGTCCTTGCTCCCAACTCTAATTCCACCCCATGGGTGCTCTCAACCAAGTCCACGTTATCTACTGCCACATGCCTAAGCCTGCCCAGTGGGTATCAGCTGAGTGGTTGGAGCAACGCCTTTAGTCCCGTAGGCCCATCTAGTCAAGCATGATACTTTCTGCCTTATGGGAAAAAATTTGGTGTATTCCACATAAAATTGCATAGCATGATAAAGATAATGTTTCCCTCTGGAGCAGATGTCAAGCAGGCTTGCTTGCACCCCTGTATAAAAGACCCTGGTTTCCTAGGTTTGGGGTTCTTTTGCTGTGAGGCAAAAGCATGGCATGTGTAACATCCTCTTGGTCCCCTCTTCTTTACCTCTGTGGGACTCGTGGGCACAGGGTGTCAATGCAAACGTGGAGCGCACGCTGCCTGCTCTGCCACAGGCACCATGTGTCTTCTGCCAGCTTCCATGAAATTGTGAGACTGACTTGTTACCTTGCAAGTAGGGTGACAATGTCAGACCTTTCACAGTTAGTTGCCTTCATCTAGTGTTGCTGGAATGTTGGTCACTCAGCCCTGGTGGCCCTGAGATTCCGAGGTTGACCATATCCTAGGAAAGTCCCCACATATAATAGGTATCAACTGTAAAAGTTGGACAGTGACAGCATGATTTCATTTGGTCCTCTTTGGGCCCAGAACTGAGGACTTACCAGAATCGCCTCCTGAGTGGTCCAGAGCCTCATCCTCGGCAGAGTCCATGTACTCGGATGTTTGCCTGTAGGAAGGTCCATGGGGAGGAGGCCTTGCTGTTTCCCAAACACAGACCAGTGTATCACCAGACGAGTAGCATAGTAGGTGATGAGCGAGTGAGGTATACTCCTCCCTTCCTTTCAATTCCAGGAGATGCTCTTGTCTCCATTTCTTTTTTTTTTTTTTAAGATTTATTTATTTATTTAATTCCCTCCCGCCTCCCCCCCCCCCCGGTTGTCTGTTCTCTGTGTCTTTTTGCTGCCTCTTGTTTCTTTGTCCGCTTCTGTTGTCGTCAGCGGCACAGGAAGTGTAGGCTGTGCCATTCCTGGGCACTTTCTTTCGCGCTGGGCGGCTCTCCTTATGGGCGCACTCCTTACGTGTCGGGCTTCCCTACACGGGGGACACCCCTGCGTGGCATGGCACTCCTTGCGCGCATCAGCACTGCGCATGGCCAGCTCCACACGGGTCAAGGAGGCCCGGGGTTTGAACCGCGGACCTCCCATGTGGTAGACGGACACCCTAACCACTGGGCCACGTCCGTTTCCCGTCTCCATTTCTTAACCCCATAATCATGTTAGTCTTTGCACCTGGGTTTTACCTTCCTCTCCAGGCTTTGATCTAATCCAGCACTAGAAGCTTTACCTTCTCAGTATACATCCCAGTCCTCCTGGATCACTGCCTGTGGTTTCTATTTTCACATCATAGACTGACTTCTTGGGCCTAGGAGGTAGTGGCAGAAAGAAGAGACCCTCAGACACATCTGAAAGAATTCGAGGAAGGACACGCACTGGGTTTTAAACATTGTGACAGTTTGAGATTATTTTATGAATCTCAAAAAGAGAAAAATGTTTGTAAACTATCTATTCCTCTGGGTGTGATACCCTTTGGTTGCATTAGATTCAGCTGAGATGTGTTTATTTAAATTACTGGTTATGATTAGGGCTTTGATTTGACCATGTCAGTACCTCAGGTTGAGTTCCTGCCTCCTAGGTGAGCCTATATAAATGGACACTCACTCAAGAAGACACGCGAGAAGAGAGTGAGCTCTGCCATTTTTGGTCCCGGGGACCGGAGGAGAGATGAGTCATTTGCCTGATAGCATACAGCTGACCTTGGGAAGAGAGTTGAACCTGATATAGGAAGCCCCGAAGGGACAAGCCCTATGCCAGCCTCCAGCTGAGATCTGGAAGAAGCTGGGCCCCTGGAGCCTCAAGAAGAAGAGGAAGCCAGGGGGCAAGGCTGAAACCAGCAGAGATCACCCGCCATCTTGCTTCAACATGTGGCAACTGACTTTGGTGAGAAAGTACCTCTTATGGTACTTTGAGTTGGACTTTCCATGGCTTTGGGACTCTAAGTTTTTTACCCAAAATAAATACCCTTTATAAAAGCCAACAGATTTCCAGTACTTTGCATTGGCATCCCTTTGGTAGAATAATACAGACATATTTTCTAGCCACACTTGTATCTCCAATCCAGATTTTTCTTCTGACCTTCAGAACCATTTATTCAACTGTATAATTCACATCTTCACTTGAGTGCCCTACAGGAATCTAAAACTCAACTTGTTGGAAACACAACTCATTGTTTTTCCATCAAACCTGTTTCTCCTGTGGTCTCTATCCCACGGACTGACATTTAGGCCTCTTCAAAATAGGCTGTGTGTTAGCTCTTACTGAAAGAGAGTGATTAGAAAAGCTGATGTCAAGTTCTCTATGTACTTTCTGAGTGCAGAAGGGAATTAAACAAGGAATGTAGTACTTGGCTTTCAGAAGTTTGTTTTAGTGACTGAAAATGAAACACACACACAGATTTTTTTCCCACTTGGGAGGGCTTACCCTTATTTTATTTATTGCAAATTTGCAACTAGAGTATTAATGGCTCTTATTGCAACTCTCCTGAGGGACTATAGTTGGAAGTATATTATGAGACTATTTTAATTTTTAGAGGTATGAGGAAAAGATTTTGCCTTAAGAAACATTGTGTTCATCATCATTTATCTCCCCCTGCCACTTGGACCATCCAGGGCATTGAAAGTAACATGCATATTTCAGATTTCATGCTGGGAACAGATCCTCTTAGAAATTTGATCTAGTGGAAGCTATTCAGGAAATAGCTTCATGGATTCTAGCTCTTACTGTGAACCTACCCTTTTGAACATGATCAACTTTGTACAAGCTGTGAGAGCTGTTTGAATTTTCTCTTTACTAATACTGGCTGCTGTTATGGGCATTGTCTTTGGTGCTGACAAAAAACCATTTTGCAGATAAGACATAGTGACTATAAAAAATGTCAAATTAAAGGTGTGCTGACCCTAAAGTCAGGGTGATAAAAGATATCTGAAAATACGTTAGTTCAGAAGCCATTTCGAGTAGATTTGTTGTGGATTATCATGGGTTATGTTCTCTTTGTAGAAGTGTGTTGATCTTGTTCTTCAGGGACAAACATCTGTCACAAGAAAGAAAAAAGGAGTTGAATAAAAGTCAAGTAAATTAATGCTAGAAAAATCTCTCTTAAAATATTTCTAAAATGTCATTTAATACAGTTAATACCACTATATTAACTGAGATCATTTTTCTTCCTTTATGGACCTTTCTATATTAGCTTTCAAACCTGAGAAGTTTGTGAAAACAACAGGGTTGCAATAAAAACACAAAAGCTCCCCCTCTAATGCAATTCTCTACACCAGAGCCCTGTCTCCTGAACTGGTCTCCTCTCTGGTCTTTGTTTCTCAACTGTTTCTCTGTATGACTCTTGAAGTGGTCCTTCCAAAACATAGAATAGATGACATCCTTCCTCTCCTCACACGTGGCGTGACTCGTGGCTCAGCATGTCATTTGACGTCCTTCACCATCTGGCCTCAGCTCAGACACTGCTCCCGGTGCCCCTGGTTCCACCTTCATGCCCAGCGTTCCTGGAACCTTCTTCGATTACTCCGATCTCCTTCCTAGTCACAGCTCTCACTGAAGACACACTGAGGCTGACATCCAATGCTGCATCTCATCCAGGCATGCCCTGCCACCCCCAAGGAAAAGGAAATTTGCTCCAATCCTTTAGACACACCTATCACATAGCATTATTGTACTTTGTGATTTGTTTCTCTCCCTGCTGACCCACAGAGGTTTCTGTTTCTTATTCATAAGGTATAACTTAGTTTTTATATAAAAATTTTAATCAGCTGTCGTAATGGCCCTTATTGAATATTACCAGACAGACTTATTTTTCAGCCATTCTTATCACTTAATAGGTCTATAATTAGGTCAATAACTTGGGCATATTTATGGGTATCAGATTTGCTTGTCTCTAAAAGTAGACACCTAGATAATAAGGGTGTAAACTGTAAGAGCACTGGTCCTGTGCTTGATTAACAAGGAAAGCCACTGAAGATGTGCTAGAATCTTAGTCTGTAGTCAGAAAACAGCAAAAATGTGTGTGAATAATGACTGAAGTACAAAGTGTGGCCGGAAACGTGGGTGGAAGTAAAAAAGAGATATTAGGATGCTCAAATTGTTCAGGGATAGTGGCAGAACATAGCATGAGAGGAAGCAAGCAACAAAAGTAGTAAAAAATTGGTGTCCTTTCTGTGTTTGGATTTGTTTCCTAGAGACCGACTGTATTTAATACACTTATGCCTCTGCCAAAAATTAGTAAGTCTCCAAAAAATGTTGGTTTCCTTCACTTTATTTTCACTGACATACATCTTCATTGTTTCACTTTCATCCCACTCATTAACATAAACCAAGTTATTAACCAGTGCTTATGTTGAAATAGCATGGTTTATGAATGACACAAGCAACTCCTTTTGCTGATTTAGATAATAACCTAGCACTTATTTTTAGTCTGATTTTGTTACACTATTGTTAGCCATAGAAGTATAAAACCTGATAGATTTTGTAAGAAATAGCAAGTCAAGCTGAAGTTATATGTGTGTGAAATTAAGATACAGAATATTACATATTTTATTCATTGTAAATTATATACAGCACATCCTTTGTATCAGTAAAATTTTTACATGTAAATCTGTCCTTGCATACATTTTCTTTCCTGATGAGCTAATTTTTAAACATTTCCCAGTGCACTATGGCTTTGGGCCCTGTGACAGTTTGAAGCTTTGGTGGCCCCCAGAAAATCCTGTGCTTAAATCTAACCCATTTCTGTGCATGTAAACCTATTATAGGTGGGAATTTTCGATTACTTTAGGTAAGGGGCTTTAATTAGATTGTGAGCCAGGGTGGGACTTAATCCTCTTACTGGAGTCCTTTATAAATGGAGGAATAAAAAGCCTCAGACAAAAAAAGAAAATAAAAGTGAAGAGAAAAAGAAAAAAAAAGAACAAAGAAGAAAAAACATTTTTTTTTAAATTAAAAAAGAGCTGCTTACAAAGAAAAAAGCTGCAGAGACAGAGAGAAGCCTCCAGAAGTTGAAATCAATGAACCAGGAGAGCGTGAGCCACCGATGGAGCTGAGGGCAGCAGGCCCGGGGGGAGGGGAGAGCGGCAGGCTGCCCTGCGCCTGCGCACCCCCAGCTGCCGCGCGGGGAGGAGGGTCTCCAGATGAAGCCTTGGATGGACACTTCCACGTCTCAGAGCTGTGAGCTTTTAACCTGATGAGTCCCCATGGTTAAAGCCTGTTTCTGGTGTGCTGCCTCGGCAGCATTTAGCAGACTAGAACAGGACCTCCAGAACCACCCTACAATAGGCCGCCTTTAAAAGGCTCATTTCCCTGTGGAGCGCTGCTGCAAGGACATTTTGCAAAGTGCACCTCCAGAAATAGCTCCTCCCGTCAGCATGAGCTCCACGCTTGTTTCTTGCTTTCTGCTGACCTCTGAAGACAGTCCACACTGCCTGACTCCATGGGCGAGGCCCATCGCTCCAAATCTGGAGGCACCAGCAGGCACCGCCCTCCCAGGTTCTGCCTCAGTCCATCCTGTTAGAGGCAGAAGCCGACAAACCTCTGCTTTCTCTTCCTCAATCTGGCAACCTGTTAAGCTGGTTCTGCGCACCTCGGCACTCTGTGTTCAAATGTGAGAGAAAAATGGAAGGGAGAAAGGTGTGAATTTAGGAGAAAGAAGGCTTTTGATCCAATTTTGAAACCCTGAATGCAATTTCTTAAAGAAGCATTTTCCATCATGGTGAGGAGCTGGTGAAATATTCAAGTACCAGACATAAAAAAATTATGGGTTTTAAGCTCCTTCTCATCAGAAGCAGAATGAGCATCACCATCTAAAATGCTCAAGATTGAGGAATGAACAAACATAAGGGGGGAACGATGGACTAAAGCAGACATTATTATTTTAGCATTTGAATCTCTTGTAGCATTGATAAAAAGGCAGTGGTCACCACTGAGGAGAGGGAGAGGGAGGAATAGGTACAACATGGAGCATGTTTGGGACATTGGAATTGTTCTGAGTGACATTGCAATGATGGATACAGTTCATTATACATTTTGTCAAAATGTATAAAAATGTACAGGGCAAAGTGTAAACTATAATGTAAACTGTAGTCCATGGTTAGTGGCGATGCTTCAGTATGTGCTCATCAATTGTAACAAATGTACCACACTAATGAAGGATGTTGTTAATGGGGACAAGTGTGGGAGGGGGAGGGGGTAGGGTATATGGGAATCCCCCTATATTTTCAAAGTATCATTTATGTAATCTAAAGCTTCTTAAAAATGAAAGAAAATTTTTGAAAAAGTAAATTAGCAAGAACTAAGCTGCTCTGGATGGCGTAGAGCGGAGTGAGTTTCCACTCGGTCAGCGCAACTTTACCTAGACTGGCAGTCCCCAAGAGGATTCTACCACGGGGAGGAGGGTCTCCTGATGAAGCCTTGGATGGACACTTTCACGTCTCAGAGCTGTGAGCTTTTAACCTGATGAGTCCCCATGGTTAAAGCCTGTTTCTATTGTGCTGCCTCGGCAGCATTTAGCAGACTAGAACAGGACCTCCAGAACCTGTACAGCCTTCACAACTAGGTTCCTAATTGATCATAGAGCTTCCACCTGCTCTCAAGAAACATATCTTGGCAGCCCTAAGGTGATGTGCAAAATGTCGGCTCCCATGAAGCCAATATGCTGGAAATACTGTGTAGAGAGCCACAAAGAAAAGGAGAGCAATACTGGAAAAGACCCAGCTGTTTTGCTTCCAACTATTTTAACTTTCCCAGCAATCATACATCAGAAATATAAATGAGTGAGCCCTCAGGTGATTTCCATCTCCCCTTCCAGCCACCCAAGCTGACATGGAGCAGAGCAGAGGTGAGCTCTCCGCATCAGGCACTGCCAAATCGCAGGCTCAGGGGCAGAGTGAATGTTGTCATAAGATACGAAGTGTCGTGATTTGTTATGCAGCAATAGGTAACCAACGCAACCCTCCAACAATGTTATTGGTATATAAGTTTTTAAATGGAAATTGGTGGCTATCCTTCATTACTTTTGAAAATCATGATTAAAAATTGTAGGAATCTAGAGATAACTTGCAGAGTGGTTCCAGAGGCCTCTGTGGACTTCCTTCTCAGCAAAACAACCCTAACTGGTGAATGTCAGGAAAACAAAACAAAACACAACCACCACCCTCGTAAATATCTGGAAATTGTTCTAAGGCCATATAGCAAATGAGGGGAGCATGTATTTAAGAAAATCTACTAAGTCTCAGTAAGAATAGTGAAAAAACTAACATTTCACTCTCCCCCACCAGCTCGGCAGGACAGAAGCTCCGCTCTGGGTGGGTATGGCCGAGAATAAAGAGCTCCCTTTCGCATCAGCTCCCAGGCAAAGGCTATGCTACTGTGGGTGGGGTAGGCTGCCAGCTCACTGGTACAGAGACTACGTCAGGCAAAAGCAGTGAGCAGCCCAGGGCTTCCTCTTCCTCTGTCCCTTCCCTTCTCATAGGGCAGCTTGACCCAGGCATGTCAAGCCCAGAATCATCCTCACTCCAGCTCATAAAGCAGAGGTTCCATGCAGGCACAGCAAGGGGAGACGAGCAGAGCCTGCTGCCCCAGGTCAGGGTCCTGTTGGTGAAGCAGGGTCGTCATGCTGGGAGAAGGGGCCCCCTCTCCTGGCCCCTAGTTCCAGAGCAGTGGCATGGCATGTGTGCCCACACAAAGCAAAGTCCATAGGAACAGAGAGCCCTGAAATGTTAACCAAGGGAACTGGCTTTCACTGGAACAAGTGGGGGGAATTGCAAGTCCAAGGGTGCTCTTGAAAACAATGGAGATTGTGGTAGAAAGCAATCAAGAGGCTAGTAGCTCCATGAGAGCAAATACACAATAAATGACCCAGAAGCTTACCAGAGGACCAGGAAGGAAACAGCTAAAGTTATCCCTCATGGGGTCCAACAAATGTCCAGAAGTGACCTCAAAGATCACCCCTGCAGAAACCATGTGTGTGTGAGTGTTGGGGGCGGGGCATAGGGGAATGCTCTGTACTTTCTGTAAACCTAAAATTACTCTAAAAATAAAGTTTATCATTTAAACATTTATATATATATATATATTACCTCTGAAAAAGGATGCATATTTAATTGGATCAGAGCAATTTATGTTGTCGGGGAGCAATCAGCCAACAATTAATGGAGGCTGACAGCTGGATGGGAGAGCAGGGCAGGTGGCTAGCTTAATAGACTGACAGACTGATTTGGGAAGGAGGCAGTCAAAGGGAATCTTGCTAAATGCACTGTCATCCCAGGGTCGTTGTGTACATGCTTAAGGCTGTACCTGTTAAGGGATGAATCAGAAATTGCTCGCTGCAGCAAAATAGTTTCCACTAAATAACCCAGCAAAGGTACCGAACAAGTAAAAAAGTAAATAACAACAACGAGCTCTGGAAGGGAGATCATATATGAGCTAAGATGGCCAGTTTTCAACAATAGCAAGATATGCAAAGAAACAGGACAGTGTTTCCCATACAGAAGGAGAAGAAGCAGGCTAGAGAAACCTCTCATAGAGGTTCCAGACTTCATACTTACCTGACAAAGCTTTCGAAGAAGCTATTATTGACATGTTCAAAGAACTAAAGGAAGCTGTGCTAAAGAAGTAAAAGAAGGTAACTGTTAATGTTTCATCCAATAGAAATTATAATGAATATCCTGAATAGAATATAATAGAATATCCTGAATAGAATAGAATAGAATATATAATGAATATCCTGAATAGAATAGAAATTAAATGGATATCCTGGAGTTGAAAAATACAAGAATTGAAATGAAAAATTCACTAGGTGGGCTCTACAGTAAATTATGAATTGGCAGAAGATCAGAGAATTTGAAGATCGAATGATAGAGATTATGTAATCTGGAGAACAAAGAATGAATTAAAATGAACATAGCCTCTGAGTGCACCAACATAGGCATAATGGTAGTACCAAGGAAGGGAGAGAAAGGAGCAGAAAAAATATTTGAAAAAGTAATGGATCATGAACCTAAATGTAAGGGCTGAAAATTTAAAACTGCAAGTATAAAGCACAGGTTAGGCAATTATTTCTTAGTTTAAGCATAAGCATAAACCATAAAAGAAAAATAAAAAACAGCTAAGTCGGACATCAGCAAAATTTAAAAGGTTTCCTTTCCGAAAGACATTTTAAAGAAAATGAAAAAACCAGCCATATATTAGATAAAATACTTTTAAAACCATATGTATGATAAAGGACATGTATCCAGAATATATACAGAATAACTTAGAATTCAGTAATAAGGGACAAGTAAACTAGTTTTTAAATGGGCAAAATATTTAAAAACTTCGCTAAAGAATATATATGAATGATTAAGTAAGCACATGGAAAGATGCTCAGAATCATTTATCATACAGGAAACAAAAATTAAGTCCACAGCTACTATACATAGAATAGATTGGTTAAAATGCCTTACCAATAAGTCTAGAGTAGTTGCTACTTCTTGCTCACTAGGTTCAATCAGCTTGATATGATCATTATAATGGACCAGTGTGATGTCTTGTGGGAGGGAGAGATGATCAATGTCCCTGCGGACAATATTATGACATAGGGCTGGAGAGCTGATGTACCTCTGAGGCAGGACAGGGATGGTATACTGCTGGCCTTGCCAGCTGAAAGGAGACTGTTTCTGGTGGTCCTTACTAACAGCAGTTGAGCAAAAAACATTTGCTGGATGAACAGCTGCATATCAGGTACCAGGGACTGTGTTGATTTGCTCAAACAATGATACAACATCTGGGACAGCAGCTGTGATTGGAATCACCACCTGGTTAAGTTTACGATAATCTACTGTCATCCTCCAAGATCCATCTGTTTCCTGCACAGGCCAAATAAGAGAGTTGAATGGAGGTGTGGAGGGAATCACCACCCCTGCATCCTTCAAATCCTTGATGGTGGCACTGATCTCTGAGTCCCCCATTAATCCGGTACTGCTTTTGATTGACTATTTTGCTAGGTAGAGGCAGTTTTAGTGGCTTCCACTTGGCCTTTCCTTCCAAAATAGCCTCTACTCCACAAGTCAGGGAACCAATGTGGGGAGTCTGCCATTTGCTGAGTATTTCTTTTCCAATTATGGATTCTGGAACTGGGACAATAACCAAAGAATGGGTCGGGGACCCACTGGACCCACTGTGAGATGGACCTGAGCTAAAGCTCCATCAGTCACCTGGCCTCCACAAGCCCCTGCTCTGACTGGTGGACCACAGTGATGTTTTGGGTCTCCTGGAATTAATGTCACTTCTGAGCCAGCTTCTAATAATCCCTGGAACGTCTGATCATTTCCTTTTCCCCAGTGCATAGTTATGCTTGTAAAGGGCCATAGATCTCTTCGGGGAAAGCTGGGAGGAAGATTAAAAGTATAAATTTTGGGCAGTGTAACAGGATCATTCCCCAAGGGAACCTGGCCTTCTCCTCATTCAAGGGGCTCTGGGTGTGTAAAGTGTCTCAAATATGGGAATTGATTAAGGGGCCATGATTTTCTGTGTCTGTGATTCAACTCAGGGTTTTGTCCGCTCGACCTAGCACTCTTCTGCTTATACAGATCAAGTAGAAATGTAGTAGATGGCCCATCTATTCATTCTAGGTACATCATGGTCTATTAGCCAATGCTGCAGCTCGACACACCTCAGGCTCTTTTGATGGCTGCTTTGAGTCTTCCTTTCACTGTGGTAGCCATGCCCACCTTGTCTTTGGCAATTAAGGGCTGCCACTTGGCTCCTGCCAGCCAGGGATCTGATCATTCCCATAGAGCTGAAGGATTCTAGTTCCCTGACAGAAGTTTCCACAGTCATATCTGGACTACGGAGTAGAGCAACCACAGAGTTCTTCACAAAGATGGAGTTAGTCTCACAAGTTCATTCCTCACAGTCCTGGTGAAAACTGTGTCCTCTGGCCATTCCTGGGGTGGGTAGGTAGGTCTTAAATGTTGAATCCATTCTAGCATTTCAATCTCTCTGAACCTTTGGATACCCTCATCTACAGTATACCAGGGAAATTCTGGCATCTCAACCTCAGGCAATGCTGGCCACCCCACTCTCGGTACACACTATTAGTCAGGGTTCTCTAGGGAAACGGAACTGACAGGAGATATCTGTAAATAGTATGAGATTTTGTAAAATTGTCTCACATGACCACGGGGATGCACAAGCCCAAATTCCACACAGCAGGGTGCCAGGCAGGGATCCCGATGAAGGCTCTTGAGGAGTTCCCCAGGAGATGCGGCCATCCGAGGCACAGGTGGAATTTCTTGCCCCAAATGCTGAAATTCTCCTTTAAGGTCTCCAACTGATTAGATAAGATGTCACTCATTGTTGATGGCAATCTCTTCAGTTGATTGTAGATGTAATCAGTCATAGGAGCAATCAACCCACTGATGACTCAAGTTTATGAAATGCTTTGTATTACAATTAGCCCAGTGCTTGCTTGACCAGACAACTGGGCACCATTACCTGGCCAAGCTGACATAGTTGACATAGCCTAACCAACACACAAGGCAATAAGGCTAAATAAATAAATATAGGCAAACTGATTGGAAAGGAAACATTTATACTGTCTCTGTGCAAAGAGGACATGATTGTCCACATAGAAAAATCCCAAGAAATCTACAAAAAAGCTCCTAGAACTAATATGTGACTTTAGCAAGATTGTAGAATGCAAGCTCAATAGGCAAAAACCAATCGTATTTGTATATCCACTTATAGTTATTTACTGCTGTGTAACAAATTATCCCAAAACTTAGTGACTTACGACAATGTACTTCAATTATCTCAGTTTCAACTGGTTAGGTGGGTGCTTGGTTGATTGGCTCACGATGATGCTGTCAAGAGGTCAGTAAGGGTTCAGTCCTCTGAAGGCTAGACTAGGGCTGGAGCATCCACTTCTCAGCTTGTGCAAGTGGCTACTGGCAGGAGCTTACATTCCCCGCTGTCCAGTCCCTGTCCCGGGGACCTGTCTGTAAGTTAACTTGAGTGTCCTCATGACATGGTAGTTGGTTCATCCCAGAGTGAGCAACTCCAAAGAGAGACTAAGCCATGTTACCTTTCATGATCTGGTCTCCACATCACACCTCTACTTTATTCTTTTCATTAAAAGTGAGTCTCTAAGTCCAAACCACATTTGAGGGAAGGAAAATTTAGCTTCACCACTTTAAGTTGTGAGTATCAAAGAATTTGGGAGGGAATATTTTTCAACACCTACAACTACTAAGGAATAACTGGAATTTGAAAATTTTACAAAGGCATTATTTAAAAGAACATGAAAAAGTTTGAAATACTTAGTTATAAATTTAGCAAAACATGTATTGAATCTGTATGCCAAATACTGAGGAAATACAAACACTGAGGAAAGAAATCAAAGAACACCTAAATAAATGAAGAGATATGCCATGTTTATGGACTGGAAGAATCAGTATTGCTAAAATGTCAATTCTCCTCAAACTGATCTGTAGGTTCAACACATTCCCAATCAGAATCTTAGTAGGACATTTTTGTAGATATTGACCTGCTGATTCTAAAATTTATTGGACAAGGCAAAGGAACCAGAATAACCACACTAAATTTGAAAAAGAACAAAGTTAGGGGAGAGGCTTACTATACCTGATCTCAGGGATAATGCTATAATTTCTAAAAGCATTTACTTCCTTTCACAAAGAAATGGAATGATTAATAATGATCATATTCTTATATTCTTCTCTAAGTAGAAGATTACTTGTTCCTTTTCTATCAGGAATTGTATTTATCTTAAAATAATATCCATGATTTAAAATAAGACAGTGTGATATTAGCAAAAGGACAGACACGTAGATCAATGGAACAGAATCAATTTACTGTTAAAAAAAAAGTGCGAACATAATTCAGTGGGAAAATGATATTCTTTACAACAAAGACTGCAAAAAAAATTGAACATCGGTACACAAAAACAAAAAATACTTCAACCCTTACTTCACAACATATTAAAAAATTAACTCAAAACAGGTCATGGTACTGAATATAAAACCTAAAACTGTTTAATGATAAAATAGACTGTCATATCCTTACAATCGAATGCTGTTTTGCAATAAAATACAAAAAAAAAAAAAAGGACAAACCACGACAATATTCATGAACCTCAAATGCATTGTGTGAAGTGAAGGAAGCCAGACTTACAAGACTATTTAGAGTATGATTCTATTTATATAGCATTTTAAATAAAAAATTATGGGAACAGAAAGCAGATTGGGGGTTTACAGGGTTTGGTTTGAGAAGAGGGATTGATTAAATTGGGGAAGCATGAGGGTTGTTTTGGGGAAGTTGGAACCATCCTGGATCTTGATTTTTATGGTGATTACCTGAGTGTACACATTTGTTTAAACCCACAGAACTTTACACCAAAAAGAATGAATTTTACTACATATAAATTTTTAAAAGCGAATAGTAAAAGAAATACTTCAAACAAGAGAAGGTGCACAGGGAGAAAATCCCTTCTGCTTTTCTGAATGTGCTCATGTCTGCATAAAATGACTCTGCAACCGCAACCAGCCTGTAAACATGATGACACAGTGGGGGAAGACAGAAACTCCCTGGGATGTCCACAATGACTTTGATGAGATGATTCACCAAACCCTGGAACTGGCCTTAATCTAATCTTTTGTTTTGTGAGATAATACATACATTTTCTTATGCTATGAAAAAAAATCTGTTGTAAAAGAGCCTCTGTTGGTGGAATGTGCCAGGAGGACCAGGTTCTCATCAAGACACATTTGGGGGAAGCGGATGTGGCTCAACTGATAGAGCATCCACCTACCATATAGGAGGTCCAGGGTTCGAACCCAGGGCCTCCTGGCCCATGTGGTTAGCTGGCCCATGCGCAGTGCTGCCATGCGCAGGGAGTGCCAATGCACGCAGGGGTGCCCCATGTAGGGGAGCCCCATGTGCAAGGAGTGCACCTTGCAAAGAGTAGACCACCTAGAAGTGGCACTGCACACACGGAGAGCTGACACAGCAAGATGAGCAACAAGAAGAGACACAGTTTCCTGGTGCTGCCGAGAATGCAAACAGACACAGAAGAACACACAGCAAATGGACACAAGGGAGTAGACAATGCGGGGGTGGGGGGGTGTGAGGGCAGGGAGGAGAGAGAAATAAATAAAATAAGTCTTTAAAAGAAAAGACACAGTTGGTGTGGAGAAGGGGAAAGGTAGAAAGAGGCAGAGATGACACACTTTGGGGTGCAGGTAGAGGGTCTGGGGGCAGTATGCTGTTTGTTGGAGCCTGATATGTGAGAGGTACCCAGTATTATTAAGTCGGATGGCTAGAGAAGGATGGATCACAGAAAGTCCATGAGGCTTTGACACTCTGCTCTGACTGGTGGGAGCTTGAGGAATAAAAATTCTGTCTGCCTTGATACACTTGTCCTCCTGGCTCCCCTTCACCTGCATTTCTCCACATTGGCAGAGCAGGTGGTAGGGCCAAAGGCACAGGCTCACCTTCTAGGCTATGATCTGAGAACCAGGGCTGGGGAATCTCAGGAGATCCTTCCAGGGCCAACCTCCATGGGTAGATGCATCAACTGCATGCACTCCCTGGTATCCAGAGATTTCCATGACTAGTTAGTTACCAGGGGCAGCATGGAGCTTGCAGCAGATGCCTGCACTGTCCTCATGGGTGCACGACAGTCGGGGCAGGAGTGTGAAGAGAAGGGGGCAGGCCATAGACAGATTCCGCTTCTCCCTGGGCTGTCAACTGACCTAAGCAGTCTAAGAAACTGAGCCGTCCTCAAGCTCTAAATGACATCCTGACCTCCAGATAATCATGGATGTGTCCCTAGGCATTAGTTTATGTACCTATCCACATATGCATACATGAACATATTGGCTACTTCTTCCTTTTTATACAGCTACTTGAAATATCATCCTATTCATGAATAATATGTCTGACTGGTTGGATATTTGTTTCCAGTTACTCATTATTACAAATAATGCTGTCATGAAGATTGTACAAAATTTTTGCCATATCCCTAATATTAGAATTTATTTAAGTTTGAAGAATCTCCTCTAAGAGCTTTAAGCGAGGGAAGTATCACCAATCTGCCCTGCAAGGACCAAAAAGCACATTGTCTTGCAAGCCCCAACAAGGCTTTCCTGCTTAATTTCACTTCATCCAAAAGAAGGAGAAAAGAAAGTGAACTGCACTGATTTCTTTCTGGATTACTTGAAAAGCTATCTGTCTAAAGGAGAATTTATCTAAGGTCAAGACTTCCTTTTCCAGGCCAAAGCCAGCTGTGTGTTCCTACGTGTGGTAACCACTCAGTTCTAATAACACTGCTGAGAATTTTCCAGCCATGCGCCGCAATTAATTTTACAATTAAATAACAGAAAAATGTGTTTGCTAATAATACCATTCAAACTTGGAAATTAGAATCCCAACTAGTTTGTGAACTGTGATTACAACCATGTAAAATACGAATTCTTTTTTTTTCTGTTTTTTTGTTTTTTAATGCAGTATTTTTTCTTTTAATTTTTAAAATTTTTATTAAAGTTAATAGATCACATAGAATGTTACATTAAAAAAAACATGAAATTCCCATATAACCCACACCCCACACCTCCACCCCCATCATTTTTGTAAATTGTATTTTTTTGAAGATACATACATCACAAAAAAGGCTACATTATAAAAAACATAAGAGGTTCCCGTATACCCCCCACCCCCACCGCACTCCTCCCACACTAACAACCTCCCCCATCATTAAGGAATAAAAGGAAAAATGGGGAAGTGGACTTGGCCCTGTGGATAGGGCGTCAGTCTACCACATGGGAGGTCCGCGGTTCAAACCCTGTGTGGAGCTGGCCCTTGCGCAGTGCTGATGTGCACAAGAAGTGCCTTGCCATGCAGAGTTGTCCCCCGTGTAGGGGAGCCCCACGTGCAAGGAGTGCTCCCCTGTAAGAGAGCCACCCAGCACGAAAGAAAGTGCAGCCTGCCCAGGAATGGTGCCACACACACGGAGAGCTGACACAACAAGATGATGCAACAAAAAGAAACACAGATTCCCCTGCCACTGACAGCAACAGAAGCAGATAAAAAGAAGAACACCCAGCAAATGGACACAGAGAACAGACAGAGAAGGGGAGAGAAATAAGTAAAATAAAATAAATCTTAAAAATAAAATAAAATAAGAGGAAAAATGGAAAAATATAAAATGGTTCTCTTAGAATGGAGAAATTATGAGAAATTTTAAAAATTATGTCTAATTATATTATTTACAATGAATACAATATATTATCTTGATATATTGTTATTTCTTGGTAAATTAATTTTTTGTCTTAATAGGAAGCAATCTGATATTCTCTTTCTCTGTTGCAACCACCACTTGATGAAGTGCTTCTGTCCTCAAGGGGTAGCATTTTAGTTTAAAGGAAACCACATATTGACTTTTAATGATACATGGTTTACTTTAACAATGCAATCCAGCCTTGTGGTCATGCTTTGGTTCTAGCAGCTGTGTGTACAGAATTAATTAGTCATTTGTCAATAGGAGGTCAGTTAGATCACTGCAGTACGTAAGTCAGTCCCCTTCCTGCTGTAAGAGCTTTGCTGTCTTCAAAATATTTGCAGTGGACCCCGAAATCTACCCTATTTTACCTAAATACTGAAACCCAAGATGCCTAAAGTTGTCAGTAAACAAGAAAAGAAATTCCAGCTTGTGACTAGAATCCGGTCTTTATTCATGTTTGCCAGTTCACTTGATGACAATGTTTCATTCCCTTCCATCCCTCAGACATATATAAAATGAACAGCACACTTATTTTTGGGTCCTCTGAGAATGTGCCACTTTGAACCTGTCTCTGCTGTGTTCTCTAAAGGGAGTTGTATGGTGTAGCAGATGGTTGGAGTAATGAACTAAGAATCTGGGAGAAAATCTGATTCTTGGTCTTTGAAGAAGAAGCTGTGAGATCTTGGGGGATTACCTCACGTCACAGGTTCTCAGTATTTTCATCTAGAACATAAGTTAGTTGCTCTAGACAACCTCTAAGAGTGGGTCACTTCAGGCTCACTTGCTTGTTTGTCAAGAATGGCACCAGAAAACCTGTGATATGTCCCCAGTAGGAGATTCCACTTCCTGCCGTCAGTCACCTCAGTTAGGGGGTGAGATGGAGGGGAGGGAGTGACAGCCTCATAGTGGGATTCCTGCAGGAAAGCCAGAAATGCATGTCTTCACAACACTGATTAAGAATTAAGAATTGTTCTTATAGATGAGGATGAGGTCAGTTTATTTGAAACACTGTGTTAAAGGAACTTCTGTGTTACTTTTCCATAAAGATGGGAGAAATGGGGCACAGAGAGAAATCCAGAAGAAAATTACTTTAAGAGTACATTTTTAAAGAATATATTCAACCTAAAAAAGAAGAAGAGATATTTGTCCCACTAGACATTGACATAGTATTAAAACACAGCAGTACTGGGTCCAGAATCGATAAGTAAACCAATGGGAGAGAATAGAGAAATGTGAGTAGTGCTTTCCATGTGGCAGCTGGCAGCCATCTCCCAATCCCTCAGCAGACTGCCTTGGGCTTCAGTTCCTGGCTAGTTGCTGCTGTCAGAAAGGGACATAAAAATCTTCTCAAGAACAGGGGTCAACATGGCCAAGCACCAATCATGGCTTTTGATTAGCTAATATGGATCACTGGGTCTTGGACTACGAGCTACTGTTTCAATCTACCCTGGACAAAGACAACTGGGGCAGCCATTGTTTCAACCCTGATTCCTGAAAGGGGAAGAGGCAATGGAGACTGAAAGACTCTGTTTCCCTCAGGGTTGTGGGGATAAATTTGCTAAAGAGCATTGTCTGCTGGGCAAGCCAGAAAAACACAACTTTGGGGAGCCATCAGAGGGATAGTTGGCATCCTTCTTGGTCCCCGCCCCAGGAAACTCTGCAACTGGTATATATCCCTTTTGTGTGTCCCTAGCACTGTTTTGGCTGAGAAATACTGGCTTTAGAAAGTTGTCTCTGGGATGACTGTCCCAGAATTTGCCCCCAGGCAAAGCAGCTAGAGACAATGAAAGGATTGGGAATAAGCTATAGGGCAAAGCAAAACAAACCAGAATAGATTGAGATTCTTGGAGAAGGCACAAAGGAAAAGAAGCTTTCTCCTTGAAGTGAAAGATTTACACAGATAGTGTAATCTTAAAAATTGTACTGCATACCCAGGGCAAGATTCAGATGAAGAAGAGCTGAAAAAATCTGATCAGATAAACACAGGCTATTCTAAAAGTCTGAAGGAGTTCAACTACATGTCAAAGAAGAGACTTATCACAAAGCTAATCAACAAGAAAACCCTAGACAAGAGAGAACTGCACTCCAGCGTGAACTCATCAAGATAATCAGATGCTTAGACATCAGCAAAAAAATTGCAAGCCATAATAAGAAACAGAGATATGGCCCAGTCAAAGGAACAAACTAGAACTTCAGAGGAGACACAGAATTTGGAAAAATTACTCAAAAAATGTTCAAGCAAGTTCTTAAATCAATAGAAAGAGATGAAGGAAAATATGACTAGAGAGATAAAGGATATTAAGAAGACACTGAGCATAGAGAAGAATTTTGAAAGTATAAAAAGAAACATAATAAAAATGATCAGAAAATGGTACAAGAGGAGAGATAAAAAATATGCTAGAGGAGGGACTTCCAAGAAGATGGCATCAGAATAAGTGGGCAGGGCTCAACTCTCTCACAAAAACATTGGAGGAAGGGCAAAAACTGCCTGAGGGAAATGCTTTGGTACTCTGCAGACCAGGAGGGTACTGTGCATCCCCCAGGAGGGCAAATGACAAGAGCATGGATAAGTAAAAAAGAAAACAATTAGCCACTAGTCCCCATGGCTGGGAAGGTGCCCATCTTCCAACATCAAGGTGAAAAGCCTGGATAAAACCTGTGGCTCACTGCAGCCAACGTAAAGGGAAACAGACATCTTTTTACCTGGGAAGAGGAAAGGAGCAGTGGAAGGAAGAGAATAGTTTCTCTGCAGTGAATGTGACTATCAGAGCCTGATTTGAATCTAGGCTATGGCCAGACCAAAATCACAGGCAAGTAGAAGTTGAAAGAGTCTTCTTCATGGAAGTATTCACTGATGATTTCCATCTGTTTATTGGCCAAGAAACTGCAAGAAAAAAACTGTTTTTAGGCATCTCTTGTCTCAAATTCCTAGAGGCAGATCCGTGATGGATTACTGAGTCCCTGGTCCTATTTTGATAACTTAAGCTGGGCAATATTAAAGACAAGAATAAGTTGGGAAACGGACTTTGGCCCAGTGGTTAGGGCGTCCGTCTACCACATGGGAGGCCCGCGGTTCAAGCCCCGGGCCTCCTTGACCCGTGTGGAGCTGGCCCATGCGCAGTGCTGATGCGCGCAAGGAGTGCCGTGCCACACAGGGGTGTCCCCCGCGTAGGGGAGCCCCACGCGCAAGGAGTGCACCCATAAGGAGAGCCGCCCAGCGCGAAGGAGGGAGCAGCCTGCCGAGGAATGGCGCCGCCCACACTTCCCGTGCCGCTGACGACAACAGAAGCGGACAAAGAAACAAGACGCAGCAAAAAGACACAGAAAACAGACAACCGGGGGAGGGGAGGGGAATTAAATAAAATAAAAAATAAATCTTTAAAAAAAAAAAAAAAAAAGAATAAGTTGAACCAAAAATAGAAGAAGAGCCATGAAACAAAACCACTAGGCAAGAGAGAGAAATTGACCATCAGAGTAAATTCATCAACATAGCTACATGGCTAGACATCGGCAAAAAAATTACAAGCCATACTAAAAAACAGGAAGATATGGCCCAGCCAAAGAAACAAACCAAAAATCCTGACAAGACACAGTATTTAAGAAAACTAATCAATGATAATCACACAGATCTCCTAAATCAATTCAAGTAGTTGAAGGAAATATGACTAAAGAAATAAAGGATATTAAGAAAACACTGGGTAAGCATAAAGACCAATTTGAAAGCATTCAAAGAAAATAAACAGAGTTTATGGTAAAGAAAGACAAAATGGATGAGATTTAAAATGCACTATGTGTACATAGCAGCAGAACTGAATTGATGGAGGACAGAATTAGGGAAATCGAGGACAGAACATAAAGCCAGTCAACAATAATGAAATGCGCACATTCCTAGGAACACAAGAACAACCTCCACTGACCACAGAAGAAATAAAAGACCTCAACAAACCAATCACAAGTGAGGAGATTGAAAAAGTCATCAAAAACCTCTCAAAGATGAAAAACCCAGGACCAGATGCTTCACAGGTTAATTCTACCACTCACTCAAAGATGATCTAATATCAACCTTGCTCAAGCTCTTCCAAAAAATTGAACAGGAGGGAATATTATCAAACTCATTCTATGAAGGCAACAACACACTAATACCAAAACTAGATAAAGATATTATGAAAAAAAGAAAATTACAGACTAATTTCTCTAATGAACGTATTTGCAAAAATCCTCAACAAAATAACTTAGAAAGAGACCCTCACATCTTTGGTCAAGTGGTTTCTGACAAGGCTTTGAAGCCCATCCAGCTGGGCCAGAAGTCTAATCAACAATGGTGCTAAGAGAACTGGATACATACCTGAAAGAAAGAAAGAGGATCCCTATCTCATATCTTATACAGAAACTAACTCAAAATGGACCAAGGACCTACATATAAAAGCTATGACCATTAAACTCCCAGAAGAAAATATAGGGAAACATCTTCAAGATCTTGTGATAGACAATAGTTTCTTAAACCTTACACCCAAAGCATGAGCAGTGAAAGAAAAAATAGATAAATAGACCTCAAAATTAGGCACTTTTGTTCTTTGAAAGACTTTGTCAAGAAAGTAAATAGGCAGCCAACTCAATGGGAGAAAATATTTGGAAATCATATATCTAATGAAGGTTTGTTCTTCCTGTTATATAAAGAAGTCATACAACTCAATAATAAAAAGACAAGCAACCCAATTAAAAAATGGGCAAAAACTTGAATAGACATTTTTCCAAAGAGGAAATATGAATAGCTAAAAAGCACATGAAAAATTGTTCACATCATTAGCTATTAGGAAAACGCAGATCAAAACTACATTAAGATACCATTTCACACTTTATGGAATGGTCACAATTAAAAAAAAAACTACAAATGCTGGAGAGGATGTGGAGAAATAGTAACACTCCTTCACTGTTGGTGGGAATGTAGAATGATGCAGCCTCTGTGGAAGACAATTTGGCAGCACCTCAAGAAGCTGAATATAAAACTGCCATATGATTTAGCAATTCCTCTTAGTAAGGATATGAAGAAGTAAAAGCAAGGATGCTGTGGCAGTTTTAAATTATTTTATGAATCTCAATAAAGAAAAGGATTTTGTTTTTAAACTAACCTATTCCTGTGGGTGTGAAACCCTTTGATTGCATTAAATTCATTTGAGGGGTCTTTGATTAGATCACATGATGAGATCTCTTTAGGGGTTTTGATTCAACTACATGACTCAAGCTGAGTCACTCCCCTGTTGGGTCTGATTATAAACCCTGAGACACAAAGAAATACAGATAGTCAGAGGGAAAGGGAGCTGCCATGTTTTATCCTGCCATGTAAGAGAGAGGACTACAGGATTGCTTAAGCAAAAATCGCCCAGAGGCTGGCCCATGGAGCAGCTCAAAGGAGATGGTGAGCCCAGAGGGGAAAGCTGAATCCTTGGCAGAGATTGGCATCCATCTTATTTCAGCACATGGCAGCTGACTTTGCTGATAAAGTACCTCTTATGGTGCCTTGATTTGGACTTTTCATGGCTTTGGAAATTTAAACTTTTACCCCAAATAAATCCCCTTTATAAAGACCCACCCATTTTTGGTACTTTGCATCAGCATCCCTTTGGCAAACTAAAAGAGACATGAACTGACATTTGCACGCCATTGTTCATAGCAGCATTATTCACAATTGATAAAATATGGAAACATCCCAAATGTCCATCACTGATAAATGGCTAAACAAAATGTGGTATGTATATACAATGGAATACTATTAAGTTGTAAGAAGAAATAAAATTGAGATGTATATGACAACATGGATGAACCTTAAGGATATTATGTTGAGTGAAATAAGCCCGGCACAAAAGGAAAAATATTGTATGGTCTCACTGATATGAACTAAATATGATGAGTAATCTCATGGAGGTAAACGCCAGAGTATGGGTCACTAGGGTTACTAGGAAACAGAATGTGGGTTAAGAATGGGAGTTAATGTAAGTAATGTAATGTAAGTTTTAATAAGGTTTATTATAAAAGCATGGAAATGAATAGAGTTGGTGGTAACACATTATAGTTTATATAACTAACATTGCTGATTTATAAATGAGACTGGATGTAAATGTCAATTGAAAGGAGTCTAGAGAATAATCTAAGGTATGTATAGCATAGTGATTTTGGTGGTGAATGAAGATTATGCTTAATAGTATAAATATAAGAATGTTTTTATTTTACAAAGTGTTAAGAATATGGTGATACATGGGAAAATTACAATGAATGTAACTTACGGACTTTAGTTAACAGTAATATTTTAATATTTTTTGTAGGAATGGCAAAGAAGATAAGGCAGCTGTAAGAGGGTATAAGACAGTATGGGATTTTTCCTTTTGGATTAATGAAAATGTTCTAAAATTGACTGAGGTCATGATGACACAACTCTGTAATGAAAATGAGAGCCACTGAGTGTACACTTAGAATGGAATGTACAAAGCATGTGACTATAACATAGGGAATCCAATGCTGTAAGCTTTTGGCTAACAGGGCAAATATGAGAATGTTCTCTCATGAATTATAACAAATGTATAATACTAATGCAGGATGTTAATAATTAGGTGAGTTGGGGGGAAATACACCAAATGTAAGATACTTGTTATAGTTAGTAGTAATATTTTGACAATGCTCTTTCATAGTTTGTAACAAAAGTTTTGCAACAAAGCAAGGTGCTGTCAGTGGGGTGCTGTATGGGAGCCCTATATAATGATATGCATATTTGTTTTGTAAGTTCACAACTTTAACTATACACTTATTGTTTATGTATATTCATGTACGAACGATATACTTCTAAAAAATTTTATTTAAAAAATGCACTACAGGCATACAACAGCAGGTTTGAGCAGGCGGAGGAAAGAATCAGCAAATCATAAGACAGGAAAATTGAAATCTTACAGATAGAAAAGAGAGAGAGAGAAAAAAAAAGAAAAATTGAGTAGTGTCTCAGGGATTTGAATGACAGCATGAAGCACACAAAAATATGCATTGTGAGTGTCCCAGAAGGAGAAGAGAAGAGAAAAAGGGGAGAAAGAATACTTGAGGAAATAATGGCCCCCAATTTCCCAACTCCTATGAAAGACATACATTTTCAGGAAGTATAAAATACTTCAAAGAGAGTAAATACTAATAGACCCACTCTGAGACACATATTAATCAGGATGCCAAATCCTAAAAATAAAGAGACAATACAAAAGCAATAAGAGAAAAACAATTTTTCACATGCCAAGGAAATGCTGTAAGACTAAGTGCTGATTTCTCACCAGAAACCATGGACATGAGGAGGCAATGGTATGATATATTTAAGATACTAAAAGAGAAAAACTGCTAAATAAAAACTCTTTATCTGGCAAAGCCATCCTTCAAAAATTAGTGATAGTTTAAAATATTCACAGATAAACAGAAACTGAGAGTTCATAAAAAAGAGACCTACTGTACAAGAAATGGTAAAGGGAGTTCTGCAGGCTGCAAAGACTGGAGAGAGAAGCTAGGAGAAAAGTTTAAAAATGAGGACTATCAGTAAGAGTGAGTAAAAGGATAAAAAGAGAGAAAAAGATAAGACTTATAAAACCTAATGGATAAAATGGCTGAAGTAAATACTGCATTTACAGTAATAACACTGAATTTTAATAGATTAAAATCCACCAATGAAAAGACACAGATTGGTAGAAATAGCCATTTGGAAGCCCACTCTGCCTGCAGTCTGAAATAGAAGAGAAGAGGTTGCAAGATTAGTTTAGGGATTCCTGCGATAATCCAGGGAATACATAGGGATAGCCTTCAGAAAGGCAGCTGGCAACAGGGTGGAGAGAAATGGCTGTGTTGGAGAGATGTTCTGGAGATAGAATCTTCACAAGCAGGTGATGGATTGACTGTTGGGCGGGGGCCAGTGAGACACCGAAGTGAAGGTTTTGAACAAGTGATAAGATTATGATTTTTTTCACTAAATTTTGGAAGAAACAGTTTTTGAGAATATTTTATTTATGCATGCATGAATTTGTTAATTATGTCAAGAGTTTTAGACATGTAACTCCGGATTCCCAATCTCTATCATTGCTTAATAAATAGTAATTAACATTTATTAAGCACTTATGTGAACTAAATTAATGAATAAGACACATAAAACAGGACTTGAATAAGAATCTTATGAAATAGAGACTATTATTATTCTTATTTTACATTTGAGGAAACAGGCACAGACTGGTTAAGTACACTTCCCAAAGACCCCCAGCTAGTAAGTGTTGGGGTGGGAAGGCAAAGCGTCTTACCATATGACCTCTGCTGTTAAACACTAAAGCAGTGTTCAGTTGTGTGTATGTGCATGTGTGCATGTGTGTGTATGTACACAAGTTATGGGTTTAGATGCCGATAAATTGCATTGCATAACCCATTTTCTCCACAAATAATTTAATAATTTCCATGTCCATTTAATCCATCATTATTATCCATTGGATTTTCCAACCTTGTATTTAACAGGTCCTGAGTTACATGAAAATTCAACTATGGAAAACTTAACCCACGCCCTCAAGTTTCTCAGCCTGGCAGGGATGAGGCACAGAGAAAGAGGCAATGGCAATATCATGTGACAAGTTGTGTTCAGGCCTCCACAGGGTTCCTGAGGAGGTGCACAAAAACCAGGCTCCTGGGGGAGGGCCAGGAAGGCTTCCATGGAGGCAAAGAAGGACCTTTGCCTTCAAGGACAAGTAAAAGTCACATGTGTGAAGAAGGGAGGTGGGACAGACTTGCAGACACAGATGGAGGTGTGTAGAGAGGGAAAAATGGCAACTGAAAAAAATGGAGTGGCTATGGAGGATGCTGAGCTGTACCATTTGTCATTTTCAGCCAATTTTGTTCATAGCACTCATAAAATTTGGTGATTTTAGTGTGGCACTCTGGGCTATGAAGCTGCTTACAAGTCCATGAATACATGAGCCAGAGCTCAAGATGATTCTAGGATGCAGGAACATCTTGAGTGTCATGACTTCTCGCATTCAAAGTGATCAAAATGCAATTACCAATGTCCAAATGGTATTTGGGTAGAAAGTTGAGGAAGGAAGAAATAAATAGATATTTGCTTGTGTGTACAAGTACAAGGTATTTTTGCCTAAAGCAATACTAAACATTGGTTGTGTTTAGAAAGAGACAATGAATGACTGAGGGGACAGGGTAGGAAAGAACCTTGTCATTCTTATCCCTTCTTCCCTTACGAATGTTGATGGATGGGAAGTATTATAGACTCACATATATAAAAACAAAAATCACACTTTAGCAGGTTGGTGGATTAAAAGGAATAGCAAATACTGATCTGTTTAATTACATTAAAAAGAGGTTTTTGTACTATTCAATAACCTCTGACTATATTATCAAGCACAGTTACTTGTTTTAAGTGTTTTGGTTCTTTCTTTTAAAGAATTAACCAAACTTAGCTCTATTTCTTATAATGCCTACTTGAAATGCCCATATCTATATGTTAACAATGATAATGAAGATTAATCAACCTCAAAACCTCCAAGAAGTGGGTTGCAGTCTGGAAAAACCTCATCAGCTGGAGAAGAATCTTGATCTTGCCTGGCCTTAAGAGAATTGTTCAAACTAATTGGCAGAATATTATGTCCAAGTCAATTCCAGGTTACCCTAGTGAAAAAGGCCAGGACACAAGTCAGATTCAACTGTTAACACCATGACACAAATGATGTATCGAGAGAGGAAGATGAAGTGTGAAAGCCTGGCCATGTCTGGGAGGAAGTTGCAACATCGTCCCCTCTCTGAGGCCATCGTGTCCTTGGTCTTCAAGGACAATTTTCTTATTGAGCTGAAGTCTAGGCCTCCCAGGGGGATAGTTAAGAAAAATCATATAAATTATAGATAATCTCATTCAGTCTCCTCATTTTACTGCTGTCAAAACAAAATTCCTTTGGAGGTTGGAAGGATAGCCTAAGTTAGATTCCAAGCTAGACTGAGATAATGGTTTCTCTGCACAAAAACTTAATGGGTCAGTGCGGGCCCAATTCAGGTCCTCAGATCCCAGTTACCTGAGGCAAACCAGGCTCTGTAGAGCATCCGGCACATGTTAAAAGATGGCTCTTAAAGAAATTAAAAAATAAAAAACAATTTATAAACAGATGGCTCTTGAGTAAAGAGTTCCATGACCAAGTAAGTTGGAGCATTGATTGGATTAAGTGAAGTCGAGCAGAGTCTGTGTGTCTGGTGGGTTGGTGGTTGCTTTCCCCACAGACTCCTTTGGATGTTTACGTCTGTTCTGCTCTCTAAGGAGTCATACAGGAAGCTCTGCGTTCTGAATGTGTTTGGCTGCAGAGCACCATTTGCATGGACTCCCTGTCATCTAGCATCTTAATTCTGGGAGCAAAGGATAAGAAAGACTAACAGAATAAAATCCAAAACACAGAACCATGGCTTTCAAGTTTCTTTACACATGAATCCAACCTGCTTTTTAAATATTTATACTTCACTTATCACATTGCTTTTCAGACTTGCCTTAAAATTCATGACTGCCCATATTTGCTTAGACTATTCCCTTAGACCAAAAATAATGATGTTTCCATTTCTACTCCGCAGTGCTTTATGCCCCTTCTTTGTGGAATATTATCTCACACTCTCTGTTGTACCTCATTTTTGCTTCCTTTTCACCATTCAGCAATTCCTTCTTTTATTTCTGTAGAGCGCCTACCATGCGCCAGATACTATTCTGGGTACCGGGGATACACCTGTGAACAAACAAAGTCACCACCTGAAGAGCTTACGTTTTGGTGAGTGTGTGGAGGGAGAGAAAATATAAAGATTAGTACAACCATGGTACACCACCTTATATCAATCATGGTGCTTTGAATCTTAAGTACATTTTAAAAATCCACCAGCAAAATTAAATTTTAAACAGGGGAAACATGAAATCTCTATAAAATACAAGTGGTTAATATTATTTTTAGTTAAAATTCTCATAAATAAGTTAGGAAAAGGTAAACATTCCCATTCAAAATGGTGCTAAAGAACATAAAGATGTAACTGGGGAAGTGCATGAAAGAACCTCCAGAAAGCATCTTCGGTGCAGCCCCAAGTGCTGCTGCTGGCTGTAGCATCCTATCGTTTTTCGCCCTGATTTCTGTTTGGCCATCAGCCTCGTCTCATACAATCTTCTACTATTGATCACGGGTCTGTGATTACATTTCAATCTAATATGGTCAGAAATGTCTATTCATGGCCACAGCCCTCTCTTCCAGAATGCGTTCATTTGCTGGTCATAGTATCACTAGGGAGATGTGGATGTGACTTAACTGATAGAGGGTCCGTCTACCATATGGAGGGTCCAGGGTTCGATCCCCAGGACCTCCTTACCCCTGTGGTAAGTTGGCTCACGCACAGTGCTGCTGCGCGCAATGAGTGCCGTGCCACGCAGAGGTACCCCTGCATAGGGGTACCCCAAGCACAAAGTGTGTGCCCTGCAAGGAGAGCCGCCCATGTGAAAAAAGCGTAGCCCACCCAGCAGTGGTGCTGCACACACAGAGAGCTGACACAGCCAGATGACGCAACAAAGAGATGCAGTTTTCCAGTGCTGCCTGATAATGCAAGCGGACACAGAAGAACACACAGTGAATGGACACAGAGAGCAGACAATGGGGGAGAAGGAGAGAGAAATAAAATAAATCCTTAAAAAAAGAAATAATATCACTAGGTTATTATGAGGCTCACACACTCACATGCACACACACACACCAGGACTGCGTGTGCCCACCTGCCTGCACCACATCCTGCTTGATGCCTGGTGCCCTGGCATGTTTTCCTCTCCTAGTTTCTCTGACCTGGGAGAATGAGGAGCATCCTGCTGCAATGAGCATGTGGTCACTTTAACACACACATGCGGGAAACAGACTTGGCCCAGTGGTTAGGGCGTCCGTCTACCACATGGGAGGTCCGCGGTTCAAACCCCGGGCCTCCTTGACCCGTGTGGAGCTGGCCCATGCGCAGTGCTGATGTGCGCAAGGAGGGCCGTGCCACGCAGGGGTGTCCCTGCGTAGGGGAGCCCCACGTGCAAGGAGTGCACCCAGTAAGGAGAACCGCCCAGCGTGAAAGAAAGTGCAGCCTGCCCAGGAATGGCGCCGCCCACACTTCCTGACTTCCCGACAACAGAAGCGGACAAAGAAACAAGACGCAGCAAATAGACACAGAGAACAGACAACCAGGGGAGGGGGGGGATTAAATAATAAAATAAATAAATAAATCTTTAAAAAAAAAACGAAAAAAACCACACACATGCATATTCCTAGTGAGCGGACGTGACTCAAGAGGTTGAGCTCCTGCCTCCAACATGGGACATCCCAGGTTTGGTTCCTGGTGCCTCCTAAAAAAACACAAACAAACAAGAAGAAAAACAAATGACAAAACCAACTCAGGGACGCTGATGTGCCTCAGTGGTTGAGCACCGGCTTCCTACATACGAGGTTCAATCTCCAGCCCCCAGGACCTCAAAAAAATATATATGATCCAACTATGTACTGTTACATGAGACTCACCTTAGATCCAAAGACACAAATAGGTTGAAAGTGAAAAGTTGTGAAAAGCTATTCCATGTAAACGGTAACCAAGAAAGAGCTGGGGTAGCTATACTGATCTTGGACAAAATAGACGTTAAATACAAAACTGTTATAAGAGACAAAGAATGACAGTATATATTAATAAAAAGGTAAATCCACCAGGAAGAAATAGCAAATCATAAATATTTATGCATCTAACCATGGAGTCCCAAAATACGTGAGGAAAACAATGGCAAAACTGTAGGGAGAAATAGACGTCTCTACAATAATATTTGGAGATTTCAATAGACGACTCTTATCAGTAGGTAGAATATCTGGACGGAGTATCAATAAGGAAACAGAGAATTTGAATAATATGATAAATAAACTAGACCTAACAGACATTTACAGTGCATTACACTCCAAAGCAGCAGGATATACATTCTTTCAAATGCCCATAGATTCATCTCCAGGATAGATCATATGTTGGGTCATAAGACAGGTGTCAATAAATGTAAAAAGACTGAAATTATACAAAGCACTTTCTCTGACCATAATGGAATGAAGCTAGAAATCAGTAACAGGTAGAGAACTGGAAAATTTACAAATATGTGGGAGTTATACCACACACTCTTAAATAATCAGCGGGTCAAAGAAGAAATGACAAGAGAAATCAATAAATATCTTGGAAAGAATGAAATCAAGGACACAACATATCAAAACTTATGGGTTGCAGAAAAGGCTATGCTGAGAAGGGAATTTATAGTCCTAAGCACTTTCATTTAAAAAGCAGAACTTACTTCATGCTTGGAGGAAAAAGAAAAAAAAACCCAGCAAACTAACCTCAAAGCAAGCAGAAGGAAAGAAATAACAAAAATTAGAACTGAAATAAGTGAAATTAAGGCTTAAAAAAATGAGAGAGAATTAACAAAACAAAACATTGGTGCTTTGACAAGATCAATAAAACTGACAATACTCAGCTACACTGACAAAGGAAAAAAGAGATAAGATGCAAATAAATAAAATCAGAAATGAAAGGGAAGACTTCACAACTGACACCACTGAAATAGGAAAGACCATAAGAGTATACTGTGAACAATTGTACACCATCAAATTCAGCAACCTAGATAAACAGACAAATTCCTAAACAATCTACACTGATTCTAAAAGAAATAGAAGACCTCAACAGATCCTTAGCAGATCAAGAACAAGTAAAGACATGGAATCAGTCATCCAAAACCTCCCAACAAAGACAAGCCCAGGAGCAGATGGCTTTACAGGAAAATTCTGTAACACCAAATTCTGTTTACAGGAAAATTCAATCACGCCAAGAAGAATTAATACCAATACTGCTCAAATTATTCCAAAAAGTTGAAGAGGAGAGAACGCTACCTAACTCATTCTATGAAGCCAACATCATACTAATACTAAGACCAGATAAAGAAAATATAAGAAAAGAAAATTATAGACCAATTTCTCGTATGAATATATATACAAAAATCCTCACTAAAATACTTGCAAATTGAATCCACCAGCATATTAAAAGAATTCTACAACATGATCAAGTGGCTTTTATCCCAAGTATGTATGGGTAGTTCAATGTAAGATAATCAATTAATGGAATATGCCACATTAACAAACTTAAAAGGGAAAACCACATGATCATCACGATTGATGCAGAAAAGGCATTTGACAAAATCCAGCACCCTTTCTTAATAAAACCCTTAAAAAAATAGGAATAGAAGAAACTTCCTCAACATGATAAAGGGCATACATGAAAAAACCCACAGTTAACATTTACTCAATGATGAAAGACAAAAAGCTTTTCCTCTAGGGTCTGGAACAAGACAAGATGCCTACTGTCACACTAGTATTCCTCTTTGTGCTAGGATTTCTAGTCAGAGCAGTTAGACAAGAAAAAAGAAATAAATGGCATCCAAACTGGAAAGGAAGAAGTAAAACTTTCACTATTTTCAGATGACATGATCCTATATATAGAAAATCCCGAAAATTTACAACAAAGCTAATGGAGAAAATAAACAAGTTCAGCAAAGTGTCAGAATACAAGATCAAAATGTGAAAATCATTAGTGTTTCTATACACTAGTAATGAGCAATTTGAGGAGGAAATTAAGAAAAAAATACATTGAAAATAGCAACTAAAAGAATTAAGTATCTAGAATTAAATTTAACCAAGGATGTAAAGGATTTGTACACAAAAAACTACAAAACATTGCTAAAAGGAAACAAAGAAGACCTAAGTTAATGGAAGGACATTCCATGTTCATGGACTGGAAGACTAAATATAGTTAAGCTGTCAATTCTACCTAAATTATTATAAAGCTACAGTGATCAAAACAGCACAGTACTGGCATAAATATAGATACATTAACCAATGGAATTGACTTGACAGTTCAGAAATATCATTTATGGCCGGTTGATATTTGACAAGCTTGCCAAGTCCACTCAACTGGAAAATAGCAGTTTCTTCAACAAAAGGTGCTGGAAGAACTAGATATCCATATGCAAAATAATGAGAGGACCTCAATCTCACACAATTTATAAAAATTAACTCAAAATGGACGAAAGACCTAAATATAAGAAACCGGACTATACACCGCCTAGAAGAAAATGTAGGGAAGCATCTTTAAGACCTTATGGTAGCCAATGCTTTCTCATACCCAAAGCACAGGAACAAAAGAAAAATAGTTAAATGAAACCCTCTCAAAATAAAAAATTTGGTGTATCAAAGGACTTTGTCAAGAAAGTGAAATGACAACCTACTTAATGGGAGAAAATATTTGGAAACCACATATCCAGTAAGAGTTTAATATTCAGCATTTATAAAGAAATTCTATATTTCAACAATAAAAAGGCAAATTTTAAAAATGGGCAAAAGACTTGGGTATATTTCTCCAAAGAGGAAATATAAATGGCTAAAAAGCACATGAAAAGATGCTCAACATCACTAGCTATTAGGTAATTACAAATCCAAACTATAACGAGATACCATTTCACACATACTATAAATGGTTACAATTTAAAAAACAAACAAACAAAAAACAGAAAACTACAGGTGTTGGAGAGGATGTGGAGAAGTAGGAACACTCATTCATTGCTGGTGGGAATGTAAAATGGTGCAGCTGTTGAGGAAAAGAGTTTTGACAGTTCCCCAGGAAGCTAAGTATAGAAATGCCATATGATCCAACATCTTACTACCAGGGATATGCCCAGAAGAACTGAAAGCAGGGACTTGAACAGATACTTGCACATAGATGCTCACAGGGACTTTATTCACAATTGCTAAAAGGTGGAAGCAGCCCAAGTGCCCTTCAATCAATGAATGGACAAACAAAATGTGGTATATACATATGGTGGAATATTAATCAGCTGTAATAAGGAATGAAATCCTGATGGATGCCACCATGTGGATGGATCTCGGGGACATTATGTTGAGTGAAATAAACCAGACACAAAACACCAAATATTGTATGACTTCGCTGCTATGAATTAATTATACTAAGCTTACTCAAATTCATTGGCTTAGAAGTAAGAATGTAGGCTACCAGGAGCTAGGTTGAATTGGAGAATGGGGAGTTGATGCTTGTCTTGTACGTGTTTTTTATTTTGGCTGATGGTAAAGGTTTGGAAATGGATGGTGGAGATGATAGCACATTATTGTGAATGTAATCAATAGCATTGAACTGTATAGCTGAATGTGGTTAAAAGAGGAAACCTTAGCATGTATATATTACTAGAATAAAAATTGAAAGTTGAAATATAGCAGTGTATAACACAGTGAACCATACTGTAGACAATGGACTATAGTCAATAGTACAAGTATAAGAATGTTCTTTCATGAATGATAACAAATGTATGATACTAATACGAAGTGATACTATAGGGTGGTATATGGTAAATAAAATAGACCTCATGTAAACAACAGCTATAGATAAAACTATTTTAATAATCTTTCATCAAAAGTACAATGGTAACTATTGTTGAAAAAAACAGTACAATTATTTTAAAAGTGCTATCAGCAATTGTAACCAATATCCCACACTGATGCAACGTATTGTTAATGGGGTCAAGTAAGGGAATACTATATTTTATGCATGATCATTTTGTAAACTTACAACTTTTCTAATTAAAAAAACATCATGAGCACAAAAATACATTTTGCAAGAACACATACAAATAAAAATGTACACACTGAACCAATTAGAATAGTTGATTGGGGGAAAGTGGAGTTTGACAGTAGAGAATAGAGGCATTAAAGAATTAAAAAGTAACACAGCAGGAAAGGACTTGCAGGGATCAAGGATGATAATGTGGACTAAGACGATCTCAACCTTGTGTATCTGGGTTAACAAACACATAAATGCTAACAAAATGGTCCTAACCAGAGCCAATGAGCGTGGGGAAAGCCTGTGCAGGTTACTGGAGCCCTGCAGTCTGAAAGAGAGGCTGGGTCCAGCTGTGCAAACATCAGCTCATATCCACCTTCCCATTTTTAAAAAATGGGACAAAAGTATTCTCAGTAGCTGTACTGAAGAAAGGAAAAGATTAAAGGTGCCTAAAATTCAGCTGTTGAAGTGATTCAGTTTAAGGTTGTCCGAGCTCCAAACATAGAATTCCGAGAACCTTCTGGAAGTGACCACATGAATGTCCCGAAAGAGCCTCAAATTCAACGTGCCTGAAATCCAGTGCATTATTAGGCTTTCCTGAAACTGCCTTTCTTCATACACTCAATCTTACCTGCCCCTTTTCGAGTGCAATGGCCCTCCTAGAGATCACAGAAATTCTCTCCCTTCCCCTCTCCCGTCGCCCCTCACTGAATTAGCCCAGTAGCCTATAGTTGGGATAATTACAAGATGGTCAACACTTACAAAGCACAGATCTGCTCAAATCACCCCTCTACGGAAAAGCTCTCAGTGTGGCTCCTTTGCTGGTGGGTTAGGCACGGTTATCTTCAGGTGTCAGAAGACTCTTCACCATACAATTCCCTCCCACCTCTCAGATCTTTCACCATCACTGTCCGTCCTACCACCCATACACCAGTCACAGGAATGGGGGCCCCTGAAAACACCGCCCTCTGCCAAGTCTTTGCACCTTCTGTTTTTGCATGGTGTGTCAATCAGGATAGACCAGGATGATAGGTTGTGCTGTGGAAACAACTCTTAATGGCTTGTCCCCTGTGCTTACCTGCTGCTCTGATTCACGCCCTCTTCCGCTGGAATCTGGCTGATAGAGCTGCTCTCTGGACCCTTTCTAGCCAGTAGAGCAGAGACAGCAGGTTGCTTGGCTAACATGCAACCTGCCTATCCAAGTTTCCTCCAGACTGATGGATATCATTTCTGTCCACATTCCACGTGGCCAAATCTAAAATTAATGAGATAGAAAAATATACCACCTCCCAGAGAGGGGCAGCAAATACTTGAGATCATCGTAGCCTAGCATGCATAGGTGACTTCCTTCTGACTGGAATACTGGTCTGTACTTACCTCTGCCTGGAGAATACCTCGGTACTCTTCAAAGCATACCTTACCCTTTACTTCCTCTGCCAATGTGCCGCCAACTTTCCCAGGTAGTTAATTGTTTTATTCCTCTGTATTCCTTAAGCACTTAGGGCACACTTCTACAATAACACTTACATGTTCTTCAGTGATTGCTTATGTCCATGTTTGTCTTTCCCAACACATTAAAATTTTATTTTTATTAGAGCACTTGAGTTGACAGAAAAATCATGCAGAAAATGCAGAGTTCCCATACCCCACAACAGTCTTCCCTATTATTAACCTTTTGATTTGTGTGGTACCTTTGTTATAATTGTGAAACAATATTATTATAATTAGCCTACTAACTATAATCCATAGTTTACATTGGTTGTAGAATTCTATAGAAGTTTTTAAAAAATTTGTATTTATTCTGGTAACATATATACAACCTAAAATTTCCCATTTTAACCACTTTCAAATATGCAATTCAGTGGTGTTAATTACATTCACAATGTTGTGCTACCATCACCACCACTCGTCACCAAAACTTTTCCATCAGGTCTCCAGAAAGGCTGTCTCAATGAAATTTTTTTTAAAAGAAAGATTTATTTATTTATTTATTTATCTCCCCTTCCCCCCCACCCCAGTTGTCTGTTCTCTGTGTCTATTTGCAGCGTCTTCTTTGTCCGCTTCTGTTGTTGTCAGCAGCACGGGAATCTGTGTTTCTTTTTGTTGCGTCATCATCTTGTGTCAGCTCTCCGTGTGGGCGGCGCCATTCCTGGGCAGGCTGCACTTTCTTTTGCACTGGGCAGCTCTCCTTACGGGGCGCACTCCTTGCGCATGGGGCTCCCCTACCCGGGGGACACCCCTGCATGGCACGGCACTCCTTGTGCGCATCAGCACTGCGCATGCGCCAGCTCCACACGGGTCAAGGAGGCCTGGGGTTTGAAGCACGGACCCCCCATGCGGTAGACGGCTGCCCTAACCACTGGGCCAAGTCCACCGCCTCAATGAAACATTATCTCCCCATTGCTTACCTCTGTCTTGTAAGCCATACACTAATTTCTGACTCTACGAATTTTCATGTTCTGATTATTTCCTGTAGTGAGATCATATAATACCTGTCCTTTCACGATAGGCATATGTGACTGCACTGATGTCTTCAAGGTCAACGTAAGAGGGCAGTCCACTGTTTTTGCATTCTGAGCATGTGAACGTTGTGGGCCGAGCATGGTACTCGATGCCTCATTGCTGAAGAACTGATTTTTGAATTAATGTTTATTGAGCACTGGCAGCACTGAGAGGGAGCCTCACAGAGCTCCAGCTGCTGCACCCTGAAATTCACAGCTGAATTTGCAGAGGCCACATCTCCATGGGCTTCTCCCAGCCAAGGATTGGGGCCTCACAGTTTCTGGGGCAGGCCTAGATTTTGGCCTGGGACCCCAGTCTTATGGAAGCTTCCTTGGACTGCGCAGTAGACCAGGGTGCTTCTAATCTCCTTCACGGGGGGGAGGGGGGCTGGCCATGCTCTGCCCCCCCACCCCCCAGTCCCCTCACCATTTGCTCTCAGAGAGGTTTCCCTCTAATACAATCCTTGTACATTGAATCTTTTCTTAGCACCTGGCTCTTGGAAGACCAGACTAACACAAGGAGGTTTTATTATCATAATTGTTATGGGCAGAATATGATGAAAACTTCTTCAGGAGTTTTTAAGAGAGATTGGCTAAGAAAGTCAGAAAAGTGTTTCATGGCAGCAGTGGCTTTGGATGAGGATTTGAAACGTGCGTGTCAGTGGTGGTGGCTGGGCTTGTACGGAGAGGGTGGGATATGAGCAGAAGGAAGCAGAAGCGAGTCCCTCTGGAACGGCGCTTCCTCATGAATAGCCTAGTCATTTCAGTGTTTAACTCTCAGAATCAGATTTTGTCTCAATATGGGGGAGGGACTTTTCCTTCATACCTGAATTTATTATATTTTCTTTATTTTCCCTTGAATTATTTATTCTGTTCCTTTTATTCAGCTTTCTTCTTTGGGAAGACTATTCAACTTGGGTTTGTGTAAACATTGCTCTCTATCTAATATCTTTGTCATTAGCTTCATCCAATCACTCCATAATTCTGGGATTACTTCTCAAATATCCCCCCCATATCAACAATACGACAATCTGCAGTGTTAAATACACTACTATCGCTCGCCAAAAAGTATGTTAATTTGGGTCTTGTGGTTTTGGTTTTCCTGTGGGCTCTTCTTGCCTAAGCCCAAATTCATCTCAACAAATAGCAATATGTCTTATTAGAGTTTATTAAAAGTATGAAACAAATATATTTTAAATTATCTCTGCTCTCTGCAACAAATCTATTTTAGAGAAAGTCTTTTCTTTTGCCTCCTCAAGCAGCACCCCCTTCCCTTGCGTAGTAGCTCTTCCAGGCCTGCCCTGTCCTGTCCTGTCCCTGCCTCGGCAGGAATTGGGGTCTACAGTCCTGCAGCTGGGGAGAGATGCCAAAGGAGCCCAGGAAAATCCCCAGGGTGATGCCTCTTTGTTCACAGACTGCAGTGCATGAAGCCAAAGGAAGCCATCCGGGAGCCAACATTTGAGAAGTCAAATAAAAAACTCCATCGTGGGATGAAATGGTCACCCATACTAGGAGCTGGGAAGGAAGGGGTATCTGATTATGAGCCTATGGCACAGAAATCAGAGAAACCAGATGAAAGAGCAGCCAAGAGTGGGAGGCAGGGTTGGCGCGTTCTTCCAAGCCAAAGAGTCTGGCAGCAGTGATTTTTCATGGAGGGCTGGCAGCCGGGGACACGGGCAGGAAGGCAGCTATTAGGAATACCAGTCTGGTCTAGACATGCATGTTGATTATTTAGGTTTATTTATCCCAGAACAAAGAGGAACTCTTCCAGGCCTTTTTTCTCTCTCTCTCTCTTTTTTCTTTGGAAGCAGCCATCGTGCACCTAATCTCCTTAAGTCCCTCACAGATCACTTAGGTGTGGCAGAGGCCCTGGCAAATATTAGACAAACGTCGAAAGGTCCTTCCAGCCATGCAGACAGGTCAGCTCAGGTAAGCAGAAAAGAGAGAAGGCTCGCTGCAGCTGAGCTGTGCTTCAGAGAGACAAGAAGGCAGGGGAGCCTTCTATCTGGCTGGGTCGAGGTCTACAATGTGCTCATAGGAGCCTAACTCCTCAGGTGCACAGGTGCCAGGGAGCTTAAAGGATTTCCCTGGGGCCTTTACTCCACCGTCTCCTCGCCACCTTCTGAGCCCCGTGTTGGAGCCCAGCTCCAATGCCCTAAATTGGGGTAGCTCTTCGCACTTACTGCTTAGCTCACAGATTGCTTCAGTTCCTTCCGTTTTAAGGAGCTCCCACATTTTTCATTTTTTAATAAATGTGCTACATTTATCTTGATGGCAGAATTTTAATGGCATTGACTCATAGAGACAAAGAGAAGCCCCAAAGGGCTGTGGGATGGAGGCTTTCGCAAGCCCACGCTGCCTGATTCCCAGGCCAGAGCTAATGTGGAAAGCTGCCGAGTTAGTGTAGGCCTCCTCTGATTTCCTGATTTCACTGCTTTGGCTCAGGAAGTAAGGCACATGTTGTCCATTAACGGCGTTTTAGAATCTGGGCCAACTTATGATTTATTTCATAGAATACCCTAAATATATCCTAATATATGTTGACTATTATTCTTCATCTCCAACACTGATGCAGACTTTTAACTATTTGGGTGTTTTCATGTGTATTTGGATGAAAGATTGAGTTGCACTTTTGACTTGTTTCCCAAGATTTAAAAAAAAATGGTGTCTAAGTTAGGGGAAAAAAACCCACTGCTTCAAGTTGCTGAGTACGTGTTTGTCAAAAAATTCTCAGTGCTTCATATAATTATATTACAAACTATTTGAAGGCAAGGAGTGGACCTGGATAAACTGAAGTGTGGTGGGAAGACTTCTGCTTGTTAAGTTGGAGGACTCATTCTAATCTTTGATGTAAGATTCAGTTTCCTCAGTTGAAGAGTAAAAGGAATGAGATAAAGGGCCTTTTAGTTCATCTTTAAAATTTTTCTACAGTCTTTTCTGACTGTGTAAGGAACAAAACTAACAATATGATGGAAATAAAGTTAAGGAATTTTCTACTTTTATTAATCCTCTGAGAGAAAAAACACTAATGACTCTTAAAGGGTGGTCCAGGAAAGTCTGGAGTCTCTTTCTTTCAGAGGGTCCAGAAGGTCAAAAAGAGTTTTCACAATAATACTAGATGTTATTTGTATTTTCCAATTGCATTGTCTTACGAATGTGCAATGGTTTCTCTAGAGTTTACATTATGTATGATATCACAACAGACTGAATGCAAAAGCAGATAAAAGAATTCAGCTGTTTTCTATTAAAGCAGACATTAAAGAGATTTGAAGACCTGAAAGCAATGCTACTCTTTTCACTATTTTTCTTGAAAATGTGGTTATTTTTATATAAATATGTTTATTATAACATGTAATGGGTTTATAATTACTAATTTAAATTCAATTAACAAATAATTTTAGAGGCTCTCAGTTTTTATTTTGAATATAGCAAATATCAACAGGTAATTCATGCAAGGAAAGGCTCTTTGAGATCTTCAATAATTTTTGAGAGCATAAAGAAGCAGTAACACCAAAAAGTATGAGGACTGATGACTAAGATGATAAGGTTTAGTATGGACTAATAATAGACAGTTATGTTCTTCCACCTCTGTGATCCTAAGAGGCCAAAGGCCAATTCTTGCCCATGTTTTTATAACTGATATTCATTGGCATCACTGATTCAACACTAATTATTTAGAAATCTTATTTAGTTGGAAAGGAATGAAGTTCTGATACATGCTATAATAAGGATGAACCTTGAAGACACCATGTTAAGTGAAATAAACCAAACACCGAAGAACAGCTTTGTATAAATTCATTTATATCAAATCCTGAGAATATGTAAATCCCGAGAATATGCAAATCCAAGTAGATTATATGTTTCAGGGTGGGGAGAGGAGAGAATGGGGAGTTATTGCTTAATGAGTACAGAGCTTCTGTTTGGGTGGTGAAAAAGTTTTGGTAATGGGCGGTGGCAATGGTAGTATGACATTGCAAATGTAATTATTGCCACTGAATTGTACAATTGAAAATGATTAAAATGGCAACTTTTATGTTATATATATGTTAACCCAATAAAATATTTTAAAAAGGGAGATTCAAGAGGCATATAAAAATTGTTCATTACTAAGAGTGAGCTGTTTTCCTTTTCAGATAGTTCTCAGGCTCTCTCTACATTTTGTACGATTTATGTTTATTAGTACTTCTGCTTGTAGTTACAATTATTGAACACTTACTTTTAGTGTTTTCATGTGATGAACTCATTTAATCTTCACAACAAAGTAGGCACCATGGTTTCTGCTGCTTGACATGTGAAAGCACTGAGGCCTAGAACGCTGAAGTGACTTGCCCAAAGTCACCTGGCTGATAAATGATGGGATGGGGCTGCTAACTGAGGCTTCATCAATTTCAGAGCCAGGGCCGTTTCTGACATCATGTATGACCTTCTTTAAAACCAATAACATCGCCTTTTAATGCCAATTCATTGTGTCTTTAGACAAGTGCTTCCACAAATATTGACAGAATGGAATGGATTAAATTTATGTTCCACCATAGTAGTATGGTCCAACTATTAGCATTCATTCATTCATTTGTTCATTTGTTTATTAAACATCTTTTGAGTGCCTACAATTTGCCAGGCACCATTCTGTTTTGGTTTTGCAGACAAAATTCAGAAGAGAGAGTCAATAAACCAAAAATTGAAAAAATATAATATACAGGATGCTGGAGGTTATAAATTCTATGGAAATAGCAGAGCAAGCTGAATGGGCCTGGTTATGGGTAGAGATGGGTGATGAGTTCAGCCCGACAAGAGCAAGAAGCCAGTGTGGCTGGAAAGGAGTGAGCTGGGATGAGTGTAGGAGAAGAAAAAGTCAGAGAGGGATCAGTACTTTGAGTTAGGTAAGGGTAGCGTTTTTGAGGAAGGGGATGACATAGATGACTTATCTTTTATAAGGATTAGCCTGCTTGCCATTTTGGGAATAATGCCTAGAGGGACATGGTGGAAATGCAAGAGGCCCGAAGGAGCTGCTGCTGTAATCCTGGTGGTGCTGGACCAGGATTTACATTTCAGAGTCAGCAGTTTGATTTTGGAAGTGGCAAGAAATGGCTGAATATAGGATGTATGTTAAAGTAGAAACAATAACATGGAGTCTTGCCAAGGCCAAGGAATCATAGAGAAATTGTTTATGACCAAAGTCACCCTTATATTATGTCATTTACCTGAAAATGAAAGTGAAATGTCTTCTTTCTATTGGTATTGTCAGCTATCAATGAGTAATCGCTGCATTCTTGACAGATTAAAATCAATATGTGGCTTTGGGCAACTGAGCTAGATGGTAAATGGCTACATATATGTGATTACCAAATGATTTAGAAGACACTTCAATCTGATGGACAAGCAACCATGGAACACATTTCTGAGAACTTTAAATTGAGTTATCAGCAATTCATGTATCTACTCAAGTCCCAAGACACTCGCAACCCTGTCTAGAGAAAGATAAGACGCTTAATGTCAAAGACAAGTGAGTGGCAGAATTGAATATTTAATTTAATCATTCACCTTTGCTCTGAATGCCTTTAGAAGAGAGCTCTATACTTATATTTGGATTTATTTAACAAACATTTTCACTTTACAAGAGGACTTTTAATGTTAAAGGTAATGGTTAAACCACAAAGCAGTCAAAACATCAGAATTTGTATCTTTATGCCATTCTTACTAATTGTCAGGTTGCCAACAAATTAACTTCTGTCTTGGCCTCTTCCTCTGAGAAATGGGGATAACCGTGTCTGTGGGTTCTGTGGTGAAATGAGCTTATCCTTGTACATGTCAGGTACAGAAAATGGATCATAATAAATGATCCATAAATGCTACTGGTATCTGAATTATCATTGGTACCACAAGCCAAAGACTCTATCTACATAAACACTTTGTCTAAGACAAAGAAAGGAACATTTTGGTACTTGCAATTCATTTATTGATATCTGAAAAAATTCCCTATCATTGAAAATATTTCAAATGTATTTTGGATAAAAAGGACTATTCCAGCCATAATTAAACTGTATCTTACAGGGGAAAAAAGTATTTGTGGAACCCAGTCAAAAGAAAACAAACACAGGAAAAACTTGCAGATGCCACAAACTTTCCAAAGTTAATCTTTTCTACCTAGTTCCACATTTGTCTTCTCTTTGAAAATACTCTTCACTTAAACCCTTGCCAGCTCGAAGTAATGTTTCTAGGGAAAAGCTATCTTCACACCGCAGAAGTAGATTCAATTGCAATTAGTTGTAACTTTTGAAAGCTGTTTTTTTTTGGTTGCATAAATATTGCTCACCCAACATAACAGAGAATACTCTTAATGAGACCACATATTTACATATGTTTGAAAAGTTTGAAAGTCCTTAGAACTTCCTAAATACATATTTTTTACTGTATATATGTTTCTACTATAGTTAGCTACAACATAGGTCATACGCAAACATATTTATATATAGTGCTATTATATATGTAACAATATTAATGAATAATGAATTTATTCCTTAAAGACCAAAAAACCCAAACCAACAAACCCTAATAGCTGAAAAATAAGATGAATATGAATGGTAAATCTGCTCACATGGGACCAAAAAAAAACACATTCCTCTTGAGGAGACCCGTTAATGCAGAACATCATGGGTAGATATATCTTCTTTCAATTACTGTTGGTGCCACGAGCCAAAAGATCTCAAGTTTGTTTGAACAAAACCACAGAGGAACTGCTGGTGGGAATCAATTTCAGGCTCTGGAGAAAGCCCTTCAAAAGCCAAAGAATCTGGTCTCATGCAGGGTATGGGATTTTGAAGGCATATTTTTTAGTGTGGGAATGTGGGAATGGCTTTATACTGACATGAAGGAAATGGGGAGTAAAAGGGAAAGTATTTTTCCTGTGTGATGGGCTAAAATGTCAGTAACCTGATACTTTTACAGTCAATCAGATACCACATCCTGTTTGTTCAGATAGCTATTCTTCTGGAGTGACCCAATGGACTTTTAAAATCCGTAAAATCTAAGTCAACGAGACTGTTAATGGCCAGACTACTGTGTCCATTTCCAGTCTTTCAACAGCCTTGGTTGCTTGGTCGCTTGTCCCAACTCTTCTCGGTGTGACAGACAAGTAATCTGGTATAGGGAAGCTCAAACTGTATTTCCTTTTGTCTAGGAGGTTATCCTTTGAAAAGTAATTCTGATTTCCAAGAATACCCATTTGCCCTGCTGCAGGAAAGTCTGTCGTGTCCGAGATGCTCCTAGCTTCCTTTAACTTTTGGCAGATGTCCTGGTTTGCTCTGAGAACTCACTACTCTCAAGAAATGAAGCAAAGAGAGAATCGAGTGTGGTCACTAGGGCCACAGCACACTAAGGCCTGACCCATTCAACTGGTTCTGTAGCCCCCCAGGGAATGTGACTTGTTCACATTTCAGTGTTAATGACTGAGCTGCAATGCATTTAATCTAAAATCCTCCAACGCATGACATGCGTATAACAGGCATAAAAAATAACTTTAAAGGGAGTAATAGCTAATTAAGATATCTAAAGTAAAACTTCCCAGTTTTTTTAAAGACTTTCTTTTTTCCTCTGGCTGTTTTACCTATGAAGAGTAAAACCTAGCAATTTGGCATTCTTCATAGTGTGCCCCATTGGCATTATGCTGACTACAGGCTCCCATAAAAATAAAAATTATAGTATTGTAGAGGGTTTGGCTAATCTTTTTTCCTCTCTAGGAACTGTCAGATATTGCAAATATGCAGAGGAGGCTTTGGAGCACTTGCCCGCACTTATAAGACCATAGACCCTTTCTTTGGAGGAGCATCATGGGGGACTAGTGTTCCAAGGAATAGTCTTTGGGAAACACTAATAAAAGAATGCAAACACTAAAATGCAAATGAATGCCAATGCAAAAGTGTTTCTCTGAATTAAACTTTCAGCAATTTAGAGAAAATCTCCAAGTATAATGATCAAAGAAAATGTATAACAAAGCATGTTGGGGTAACCAGGTTAAAAAGAAAACTCACTTAAAAGTTCTCTATTCTGGGGAGTGGATGTAGCTCATGCTTGCACATCTGCTTCCCATGTACAAGGGCCTGGGTTCAACCCCTGGTGCCTTCTAAAAAAACAAAAAATAAAAAACTCTTTCTTGTGTTCCACTTAAAGAAGTTAACAATCCATAGGCCCACCAATTTTATGTTAAATCCTTCCTATAATATCATAAAACCTTTGTAACATTTTTGTTCTTAATTCAAATGAAAGGTAGAAAATTACTGGATGATGGAAGATTGAGTAGCTTCTCAGTGTGTGTTTGCACTAAACCCATTGAAATAAAAGTAAAATATATGAAATAGCTGAAGGTACATCTTTATTGATAACATAAAAACATGAAGTAAGAATATCAGTGTGAAGAAGCAAATCAAGAATTCTATGCTTTGAACAGACATTTTTCCAAAGAAGGTATGCAAATCGTCAAGAAGCACCTGAAAAGATGATCAACGTCATTAGTCATTTGGCAAATGCAAATCGAAACCACAATCAGCTACCACTTCACAGCTGCTAGGATGGCTACTAGTTTTAAAAATGGCAAATAACTGTTGGTGAGCGTATTAGTCAGCCAAAGGGGTGCTGATGCAAAATACCAGAAATTGGTTGGTTTTTATAAAGGGTATTTATTTGGGGTAGGAGCTTACAGATATCAAGCCATAAAGCATAAGTTACTTCCCTCACCAAAGTCTATTTTCACGTGTTGAAACAAGACATCTGCCGATGTCTGCCAGAGTTCAGGTTTCCTGGGTTCCTCCCTTCCAGGGTCTTGCTTCTCTCTGGGTTCAGAGTTCCTCTCTTTCCAGGGCTTGCTTCTTTCTGGGCTCAGGGTTCCTCTCTTCCCACAGCTTGCTTCTCTTTCCTGTGTGCTGATTTCCTGGGGCTCTAGCTTAGACTGCAGCATGAAACTCCAACATTAAGAACCCTCCAACTCTCTCTTTTGCCATGCCTTTTATCTGTGAGTCCCCACTCACCAATGAGCCAGGACTCAATGCCCTTCTGCCACAAGAAGTAAACCTCTGAATCCAATATAATCTAATATGAGGAAAAGACCACTTTACAAACATAATCCAATATTTCTTTTTGGAAATTATCAATAATATCAAACTCCTATAGTGAGGATGCAGAGCAATTAAAATCCTTGTCAATGCTGGTGGGAATGTAAAATGGTGGAGCTGTTATGAAAAAGTTTGGCATTCCACAAAAAGTTAAACGTAGAATTACCATATTATATTAGTCAGCCAAAGGGTTGATGCAAAATACCAGAAATTGGTTGGTTTTTATAAAGGGTATTTATTTGAGGTAGGGCTTTACAGATACCAGGCCATAAAGCATAAGTGACTTCCCTCACCAAAGTCTATTTTCACGTGTTGGAGCAAGATGGCTGCCGACGTCTGCAGGGTTCAGGCTTCCTGGTTTCCTCTGGGCTCAACTCCTCTGTTTTCTCCACAAGGTCAGCTGTAGTCTATGAGACTCTCTAAGCTTTGTCTCTCTCCACAAGGTCAGTTATAGACTATCAGGCGAACAGCTCTGTCTCTTTCCCCGGGGCTCCTGCTTAAAACTTCAGCATCAAACTCCAACATCAAAACCCCAACTCTTCCCTTTGCCATGCCTTTTATCTGTGAGTTCCCACCCACCAAGGGGTAGGGATTCAACGCCCTAATGACGTAGCCCAATCAAAGCCCTAATCATAACTCAATCACACCCATGTACAGACCAGATTACAAACATAATCCTATGTCTACTTTTAGAATTCATAACTATATCAAACTGCTACACATATGTCTGGCAATTCCATTCCTACATATATACTGCAAAGAACTGAAAGCAAGAACTCAAACAGATATTTGTACACCATTGTTTTTAGTGGCATTATTCACAATAGCCCAAAGATAGTCACAACCCAAGTGTCCATCAACAGATGAATGGATAAACAAAATGTGGTCTATATATATAAGGAAATATTATTCAGACATAAAAAAGAATGACGTTCTAATATGTGCTACAATATGGATGAAACTTGAAACATGCTGAGTGAAATAAACTAGACACAAAAGGACAAATATTGTATAATATTGAAATATGTAGAATAAGCAAATTCATAGAGAAAGTAGATTAGAGTTTACAGGGGTAGGGGGTTGGAGAGAGAGTTGCTTAATGGGTCTAGAGTTTCTGTGGGGTGGTGGAAAGTTTTAGCAATGGATGGTGTTGATGCACAACATTGCAAATGTTGTGAATAAACTGAATGAAAAATGGTTAAAATGACAGATTTTATGTTTCATATGTATCTATATAACCATAATTAAAAAAGAAGAAATCTATGTGCTCTCAACAGTCCAAGAGGATGTGTTTAAATGAAATACGATAAGCCACTTAAAAATACTGAGACAAGAAAATTGTAAGATTACCAAGAACTTTGGGGGAGGAAAGAAAAAAGGAGGCAGGCACTTCCTGTGCATTGGTCCTCTCTGGTAACAAGAGAAGGGGATGAGGGTGGGGGGTTGAAAGCAGAGGAGTCCTGGGTCTGGAAGGAGCCTGTTGGCGGTGTGAGGGTGACAGAGCAAGACCCCATCTGGACTGCAGACAGAAGCCACAAAAATGCGGCATTTCCACTGATGCTATGATGGAGACATGTCCTTCTTCACATTCTCTTGCATCCATACCAATGTTCTAAAATATCCATTGAGTTCTCATAGTCACTGGATTATGGATTTATAATCTCTCAAAGTGCTGAATGATTTTTTCCTGCTTTTATTTTACTTGATTTTTTTCAATGAACATGCATTTATTTTAAAATCATATGTAGATTATATTTCTAAGCATGATTATATAAAATGTGTATTACAACAATGGTATTTATCTCAGGTAAGTAACATATATTTGTACCAAAAAACAAAACAAAACAAAAACATTCATATTCCAAAAGTTAAACATATAGTAGCTTTCTGTATGGTGGGGATACAGTTGGATTTTTTGGGTCTCTTTTTTAAATTGTATGCATTTGTTTAATATTCCTTTTTAATGGAAAAACATGCTTTATTTTTTAAATATATCACAATCATTTAATGCCTGGGCCATGGATTTGCTAGTATGCAAGTTACTTAACCCTTCTGCATATCAGTTTTAACACTTGCAAAATGGGGAAAATAAAAGAAACTCCTTTGATAGAGTATTGTGTGGAATAAACGCATTAATTCACAGAGAATGCCTGGAACATAGTCAGTGCCCCAAAATATTAGCTGTGGTCACGGAGATTATTTTAAAACAGTGAAAGTGTTTTTAGTGGTGGACCCAGAAGTACGGGATTTCTGGGAGGATTTTTCCTAAAGTAAACATAATTTGATCCTGAAGGTGCCTAGTCCCTCCGAAAAGTCTTGCTGTGACTTGGTGCTCAAAATTCCGCTTTGCTCTTCTGTTGTGTTAGTAGTTTTGTTAGACAGAGTTCTTTCTTTAGTCAGGTGCTCTGTATTATGTTACATTGCATGCTACCGGGAGTGTTTGTTTTTTCAGTTTTTTAAATAACTGTGAAATAGAATATTATCACAGTCCCACCCTCAAGAGAGCACCTGGAAAATCCCTTGTTCTTCAGTGGTAATTTAGACGTTATGTTCCTGCTGGAAGCCATTCCCGACTCCCAGCTGTGGACTGGGGGCTTCCTTGTGGCCTCTTGGCTTTCCCAAGAGCAGCACCACCAAGGTCACTGCATTGCCTCCTTGCTTGCCTGCAGCTCTGTGAGCTCTGACCTTGATTCCACAGTGTTAGCACCTGGCACTGCAGGCAGAAGAGGCATTCGATGATGCCCTCAGCTCTACCTTTAGAGAATCCTAGGCTTCTGAATCCACTGCTTAGCTAACTGTGGCTTTGGTCCCTGCCTAGTCGTGCTTAAATATTCACACACCTGGGACCTCTTCCTGCTGATGCATCCAGCAGTGGTTTTTCAGGTCCCCTGACCTCAGCCACATCCTGCACCTCAGACCCGCTGAATCAAAAACGTGGGGAGTGGGTACCGGCAATCTGCATTTGGACAAGCCCTGCAGGGGGTCTGATCTCCTTGAGAGTCTGGTCCAGCAGATCTGCTTCTGGACTTGAACCCAGTCCAAGGCCAGCGAGGGCCCCTGCGCCAGCAGAGGGAGGCAGCGGAGCAGAGGCAGGCCGGCTGGGTGGATGCCCGGGAGGATCTGGCCAAAGGACCATCCGAGCCAAACGCAGACGCAATTCCCAGACGGGAGGTGATTCCCAGGGCGGAGGCCCACACTCTTTATGGAAGCTGGGTCAAGCAGGAGGGTCAGGGAGTGGGTGGACAAGCGGAAGCTTCGCCTGGAGGAAGGACGAGGGGTGGAAGAGGAAACTAAATGTGATATCGATGCCAGCCAACAAAGCAAAGCCTGATACTGATGGACGGGTGCATTGGGGATCCAAATCAGACATGCCCAAGATTTCTCCTTGGGGATCCCTTATGAAGTTCCTAAGGCAAATGCAGGACTTGAGTTTCTACTCCTTAAACGTACAAGTAATACCACCGCAGGGTCTTGCAGTAACGTTCTGTTTCTGTCCCCGGTCCCTGAGTCCTCCTCTCGTCCCTTGGTTTTCCAGCCCCAGGAAGGTTGTGAAGCATATGGGACTGGTGAGTGAGCTGAAATTCTGTGTTCTATGCTTTAGCAAGTCACTTCATTAAAGTCAAGATAACATGCTTTTATTATTGTTCTTATCAAATGCCGTAATGGATGTGAAAGTCCTTCGTAAACTGGGCCCCCTATACAAATGCAAAATATTTCTCCAAGGACTTTCAGTGATCAGATTTTGTGTCCCCATGTTCCCAAACGTGCATCCATTCTTCTGATGGATTCATTCATTTATAAAGGAAGATTTTAATGTAAGGAATGCCTGGCTCTCGGATTCCAGGCATGAATGAGACACAGCCCTGACTTCAAAGAGCTCAGCCACGAGTAAACCAGCGGGAGCCATGAACGGTGCAGTCGTATCCCTTGAGTTCCCAAAGCCACCCATGGGGTGGCCCTTGGTATTTCCATTCTGTCAAGGATGGTATGGCTATTGGATGGGACTGGCCTTTGGAGTAAGAAGGTTTGGCTCAACCCTACCTCAATTAATTACTAGCTCTGGGTCTCTGCGCGTATTATGTAACGTCTTCGGCCTCTAGGATAATGAGCTGTGCTACTGAGATCACCAAAGCCGTCCCCTGGATGGAGGGGGAAGATGGACACCGTAGGCCTGCCACACGGTAGCCACGCAACTAAGTCAGTCAAACTTCAAGGAAACCGAGGCCAAGTAAGGGCTCAACAGAGAGGATGGAGTGGCCAAGTCACAGTTTGTGCCGTTCTACGGCCCAGGTTCCTCCAGTGACTTCCCATCTCACTCAGAAAGAGAGCTAAAGCCCTTAACTCTGCTCCAGGCCGTACGCTAACCTAGTCCAGCCTTTCTACCTGCTGTGACCTCCTCTCTCAGCTCCTCCACCCCATGTATGTGGTCCAGCCACCCTGCTCCTTGACACTCTCCACCACACGGGGCACTCTTGGGCTCTGTCCGCTGGAATGTCCTCTCACTACTCTCTTCATGTCTTTACTCCAATGTCCCCTTCTGGGGAGAGTTTTCCCCAGGGGCTGTATCTACAATTCCAGTCCTCCTTAAACTGCCTACCCCTCTTTTTTGCTTTATTTTTCTCCCTGCACTTCTCTTTATCTAACATATTTGCACATTTTTTCATCTTGTTTATTTTCTTGCTCTCTCACTGGAAGCTCCACGACGTTAGGGAGTTCGTCTCCTTTGCTCACTGCTCTATCCCTAGGGTAGAGGAACACTGTTTGGCATGTAGTAGACACTGTAAAGTATTTGCAGGATGAAAGAATGAAATGCAGTTCTATGAGTCAAGCCCAGAGCTCTGCTAATGATACTATATAATAATGAAGATTTATATAACTCTTTGCATTGACAAGCATTTCACATGCCTTATCTTGTTTTGTAAAATGTGGTCTAATGCACTTTGCATTTTTTCCCAAGGAACTTCCTAATGATGACTGGCATAATAGGAGGAGCGTGCTTGAAAGCTCAGAGTTAATGCACAATGACTCCTGGTGCCTTAACTTGTACTGTAGAACAGGGCAGTGTCCTTTAGGAATGTCAGTGTCAACCAAGGGCACTGCCGAGGAAGAGGCATCCCGGAGCTGATGGGGGAATTGGAGTTCGTTTGAAGGTGGTTCAACTCAGCCTGATTCAAACCCCCAGCTCTGCAGCACTCAGCCTAACACCAGGTGATGCAACTCCACCTGAAGTGCTTCTTGTAACTAGTTGTAGCAGTTTGATATTATTTATGAATTCCTAAAAAGATATTTGATTTTATTTGTAAACTGGTATGTTCCTTTGGGCATGATACCCTTTGATTGTATTAGATTCAGCTGAGATGCTTTTGACTAAATTATGTTAAGATTAGGGCTTTCATTTGACCAAGTCATTAGGGCATGCATGATTGAGTCCCTGCCCCCCTTGGTGGGCTATATAAACAGATGCTCAGTCAGGAACACAGAAGTAGATACATAGAGAAGAAGAACAAAGAAGAGACACAGCTCCATGGACATGGAAGAGGCCCTAGGAAGAGAGACGAGACTGATAGTGACCTTGTGAAGAGACCAGAGCAGCTTAGCCTGGGAAGAAAGTTGCTTAGGAAGAGAGATGAGCCTTATGCCAGTCTGCAGCCAAGATCAGAAGCTGGGCCCACAGAGCCTTAAGAGGGAAGTGGAAGGCTGAAACCTCACAGGCATCGCCCGCCATCTTGCTTCAACATGTGGCCACAGACTTGAGTGGGGAAGGACCTCTTATGGTACCTTGAGTTGGACTCTTTGGGGCCTTACAACTGTAAGTTATAAATACCCTTTATAAAAGCCAATAGATTTCTGGTAGTTTGCATCAGTACCCCTTTTGGCTGACTAATACACTAGTGAAGCTCCACTTGACATGAGCCGCGTCATTTTGCTGCTGGAAACATCCACCTCAGCTTGGCCTGGACACCGATTCCACTCACTCGGCATCTGTAATGCCCACTCCTTGAAGGGGGACAGTGCCAAGAAGCACAGCCTTCAGGACACACTCACTGTCAACGGGTGTAAAGCAATTCTAGATGGCTTTTTTGTTTTGATGCCTACAAATTTGTTTAACCAAAATATCTCCAAATATCTGGTGGATTCTCATCTTCAGCATTACAAAATGTGAAAGAGAGCAACCAATGCAAGGTAGTGCCTCTGAACCTGCTGGCACATATAATGTGATAAACTCAAAATTCATCATGTGCCGGGATACGTTTTGCAAGTTCCTAAGTTAAGGTTCCCCGGGCAGGGGCTGTTTCCCGAGAAGTGTTTTCACGTCTCCATTGCGCGTTACTGTTGTGAAGTCCTACCCGCCCTGCTCACCCAATGCGCGGCTCGGAATGCCCTCTGGGTTATCTCTAACAGGGCCTGTGCCAGATGGACACTCCCAGGCAGGCTTGAGGAGCCAGCCATCCCCAGGGAAAGGGCGCGTTTCTGGGCGCCCCCTTCTCTGCTCACCCCAGGGCAGTGTGGGTGTGGAGGGAAGGCACTTTGCCTTGGCCCCTGGTCACCTTCCCGCAGGTCAAAGTGAAGGAGGACTGGGGTGGGGGCATCTGTGTGTGCAGGACGGAAGCCTGTGGGGGGTTGGAATGGCTCCCCACAAAGGCATCTTCAAGCCCGACCCTGGTCTTGGGGATGTGGGCTCATCGGTGAATGGGATCTTCAAAGATGGGGTGAAGCCAGACCGAACCAGGGCTGGCCTGATAAGCAGAGAAAATCTGGACACAGAGGCAGGAACCCCAGAAGGAGACAGAAAGACGGATCCCCGTGCGACAGGGGAGGGGACGGACCTCAGCAGAAGGTTGCAGACCTGGGCGAGGCGTGACCTGGGGCTGCCCAACCTTGACTTCTCTGCGCTGGGAGCCAACACGTTCCTGCAGTTCCAGCTGTTCTAGCAGCCCTGCAGACAAAGACAGGACAGAGAGGAGAAAGACCGGAGAGGGAAAGATGCAGCAAAGCAGCAGAGGCTCAAAACGAGCGCGGGATGCTTCCTGCACGCATTTTCCTGCAAGTTCAGGGGAGTTTAGGAGCAGGGCTCTCGACCACCAACCTGCGCTGGCTTGCCTGTGTTCTGTGCAAGCAAGGATTTATGTTGTGTTTTAAAAGACACACGTCCCTTCCTCAGAGAGGCTGAGCAAAAAGCAGCGCACCTGGCACTCTGCTGTCCTTCGGGGGCACTGGTGGGTGGCTGCTCGCGCCACAGCGACCTGCCCGGCAGAGCCCGCGGCCTTGCGTGCCTGGCCTGGACCTGCTCCGGGGAGCGCAGCTGGAGGGCTCTGGCGGGCTGCCGAGGACCGTCGCTGTCTTCGCGCGCCTCAGTGCCTCTCTTTATAGGCCTGCAGCAGCATCCCAGGCTCCTTGCCCAGCTGCAGCCTGCAAAGCCTGGAGCCCCCCGGGAGACCTTCCTGCCCTGTGCTAATGCCCGAGCCCGCAGGTGGAGTCCTGGCCATTTGAGGGGTCATTAGCGTGGCAGCCTTGCTCTCTGCATTCCTGTTAAAGAAGGTGGGCTGGAAGCGGGGGGCTTTTGTTACTTTGTTGGAAATAGCATTATGGCTTTTTGGATTATAAAAGTAACACTGTAGCATCACTAAAAGCACAAACAATACAAAAATAAGTATAAAGAGGCTTCTGTAATCCCACCATCTCAGGAAAATATCTGAAAATATTTTGTTGGATATGCTTTCAGATTTTTCTGTTAATAGTTGTATTTTTAAAACAATAATGGTGTGGTTTTCTTCGTGACTTTTAATGGCTGTAAACTCTTCCATCTAGTACAGGGGTTCTTAACCAGGTATCCATGAGCTTGAACGGAAATTCAAAAAAACATTATCCTTGTGGGGACTTGTTGGTGTGGGTGTAAAATACCTGTTAAATGATACACAGTATAGTGTGGATTTAGTAAGGAGTCTGTGATTTTTACCTGACTGGCAAAAGGGTCTGTGGAACAAAAAAGGTTAAGAACTCCTTATCTAGTATAGTGTTTTAAATAGTGTTTTGCAAAAATATTCACTAAGATAACCCATAATATCTTTTCTCCTTTATTCCTTTTCTGGATATTTTAAGTCTTTGAAAGTTGTGTGATGTATTTTGATGGCTGTGTCATAGAAGATGTTTTTGAGCAAGACTGGCTTTATTTGTAGGTGAATGAGCAAAATATATGTAGTTGTATTTTTAAAACAATAATGGTGTGTATAGAGGACGGTAGTAGTTTAAGTCCCAGAACCTGCTGTGTTCTCTTCTCGAGCATCTTGGTGGGGGTTCGATGTGTCGACTGGGCTAAACTGAACCCGTCTTGCCCCGTCTGTGTATGGCTACAGGCTAGAATTGCCCAAAAGAGAAATCTGTGTGAGGTTTGGAAGGCAGGAGTGACATTTGCCATTACTCTCTGCAGGATCTCATGACCAAGATGCCTGAGAGACAGATGCAGGGGCTCCAGGTGGGGTCCAGTTCAGCGGCAGCCACCCAGGCCCACCTTCTCCACCAGCTGCTAGGAGGGGTCTGGTCTCCAGATTTCTCTGCTAGCTCTACTTGACCGCTCAAGCCAGGGTATCAGGTGGGCTGGCTACTTACTTCTCTGTGATTCTCCAACTCCCCTTTCTGGGCTTTACTTCCCTGGTTCCTCCAACTATTGTATGAGCTTTAAAATCCTAAAATGAATCCTTTACTCTACAGCTTATAGTGGATCTACTTCCCTTTATAGGACTCTGCTTGATCTAATATTCCCTCCTTGGTATGGTCAGGAGTTACCTTAATAGGAGACAAAGTTCTGTCCTTACAGAATCAGAGGTCAGTCAATGACTCTCAACCTTGAACATTAAGAGCCCCTAGAATTAAAAACTATTATTGCCCAGGCACATCCCAGAAAAAAATAAATCAGAACCTCCAGGGCTTGGGGACTCAGGCATAAGGATATTTTAAATTATTCTTCTATAATTCTAATGATTAGCCAGGGTTCAGATTTGCTTCTTTAAATTAAATAGTTTCAAAACCTTTTTGCCATTTGTATTTCTTCTTCGGAGAAGTGTCTGTTTAAGTCTTTTTCCCATTTTTTAAATGGGTTGTTTATCTTTTTATTTTCAAGATATAGAAGTTCTTTATATATGCAAGTTATAAGTTTCTTATCAGATATATGATTGCCAAATATTTTCTCCCACTGTGTGGGCTCCCTTTTTACTTTCTTGACAAACTCCTTTGAGGTGCAGAAGGCTTTAATTTTGAGGAAGTCCCATTTATCTATTAGTTCTTTTGCTGCTCGTGCTTTTGGTGAGATATTCATAAATCCATTTCCTATTACAAGGTCCTGTAGATGTTTCCCTACACTGCTTTCTAAGGTTTTTATGGTCTTGGCTCTTATATTTAGGTCTTTGATCCATCTTGAGTTGATCTTTGTATAAGGTGTGAGATGGTAATCCTCTTTCATTCTTCTACATATGGCTATCCAGTTCTCCAGACACCATTTGTTGAATAGGCCACTCTCTCCCAGTTGAGAGGGTTTGGTGGCTTTATCGAATATTATGTGGCTGTATATGTGAGGTTCTATATCAGAGCTTTCAATTCGATTCCATTGGTCTGGACACCATGGGGTTATATTCATATGAAAGTAGTAGTGATCAAAATAAAAATATTGCCTTGAATTCGAGCTTTTTTGGGTAAATTGGAAGAGAAAAGCATGATATAAGGAACATGGAAGCATGGGGGTTAGGAGCCAGTGAGTATAAAGCAAAGACTTTCCTCTGTGTTAGGAGAGGTTGAATATAGCAAGCCTGGAAGGGGAGGAAAAGAAAACTTCAATTATTTTATTATTTGGTAATTTTACCTTGGGTCAATTCTATTCTATGCATAAAAAGTACTGGAGTGACAACCATCAGTAAGTCAGAAGGTGAGAAACACATAAAGTAAAATGAAAGGGGAGATGAGAGATTCAGAGAATGAAATAGTCAAAAGGTATTAGATGGTTACTTAGTTCTTCATCAATGCTTGAAGGTTGTCACTGGACACAAGATCTAAGTTAATTCCAAAGATTTATCTATTTCACTTGAAAAAAAATAAAGACTGTTCAAGATCTCAAAATAATTCACTTCACAAGCTGAGGAACTCTGTCTTGGCAAACTCTATTCCAGAAAGAAATTTGTTTTTGTTTGCTTGTTTGCTTTTGGGGGGGATTACCATGAAAATCAAATGGTCCTGAGAGACATTTCTGGTGATCCTGGATGCCTCTGTCATATGGAGAGGCATATGGTGGTGTCTGCTGGTCTCTTCCTTCTCTTCCAGGTTTCGTTGCTTCAGCTTTCTGCTTCCTCTGGTTTTCTCTCTCTTTGTCTGATTTCATCCAGTAAGAGGAAAGAGGATTAAGACTCACCCTGGGTTATGTCTTGCTGAAGTAAATTAATCAAAAGCTCCAACCCACAATTGGTTCATACCCCTGTGAATGAGCCAGCTTTAAGAATGTGATTTTCCAGGTGTGCATATAGTCTCAAACTACCATAGAAAGATCTATAATATAGGTTACCAAGGGACAGGGTGGGATAGGGAATGGAAAGTTAAGGCTTAAAATGTATGGGCTTCCTATTTGGAATGATGGAAATGTTTTGGTTATGGATGGTGGTGGTGGTAGCACAACACAAGTGTTTCCAAGAACAAGCTTGCACATTACAGGCAACATGGATTCCAAAAGAAATTTAAAATCAGTAAAATCTAAGATGTGAAATGATGGAGAACTTAAAAACAGCTATACAAGAAAAGTAAGAATTATGAGTCAAATTGTAAACTTTATGTTTCTGTTGGTGTGTTGTAATTGTTTTTGTTTGTCTGTTTGTTCAAGGACAGCGTGTATTTTGATACCTTTGATGGTAATATAAATTAATAAATAAAAATTTCTAAAGGAGCTCTATTCAAATGGCCAAAAATTTAAAAAGCGCTTATATTAATACTTAAGTTTAAATGTTAATAAGATCTCTACAATGATAAAAAATTGTAAGTCTTAATTAACAAAATTACATATGTCTCTTCATAAAGAGTAGTTCTTGCCTAAATTGAAATGAATAGTTTATTTTTCTTCACAGGATAAAATGAAGGATGTAAAACTTAAGTGAATATTAAAGAAGGTAAAAAGTTTGTGGGAGTGCTGACTGAAATTTAATAAGTTTGTTCAAAAAAGTAAGTTTTGTCCTAAAATAAGATGGCTGGTTTTTATAAAATCAGAAAGAACATATGTAGGATGGCACTTGAATGCATGTGGCAAGTTGAAGAAGGTATTATGGTAACATTAAGTAAGGGAATGTATTCTGAGAAGGCGAAATTTGTCTTAAAATAATATAATTATAGTTTATATGGTTATAAATAATTATAAGAAGTTTGTGGAAGCATTGTTTGAATTTAAGTGTTTAAATGGCTAATTCCAAAAAGTCATTATTAAACAAAAACTAAATTGATAATAATAACAAAAGTAATTGTATAACAGGAAAACTTGTTGGCAGCCAGCCTCCCCTGCCAACTTCTTTCTAAAAGACTGTTTCTAGTATTGCATGCTACTAGGTATTTGAAATAAAGAAAAGTTATATTTGCATATAACCAAACTGAATTATTATTTTAACAAGCTTGTTTAGTGTTAAACGTAATTGTATGTTGTAAGAAGTTCACTTGGAGACAGTTTCCAAAATCATTTTGGTAACTTATGTATGTAGGATGTATAGAATGTGTTTTTATTATTAAAGAAACAGAAATAATTTTGTCCTAAGATAAAATGATTGGTTAGTAAGAAAGAGTGAAATATGGGACAAAACCTGAATGAATACTGAAAGTGCAGAAGGTTTGTGGAAAAGGAATTTTTATGGTTAAAGTTGAGTAAGATTTGATGGGTCTATCTATAAGTTTTAAAAGCTTTAGTATCAAATAGTATACTGATGCAAAGTTAAAATTTTGTTCTTTCTCAAAGTTCCTCAAGTTATTAATCTGTTTCAGTAAAAGTTTATAAAGAGTTTTTCTCCTCAATAATCAGTATACAAAGAAAGTCTGTTTTATCAAAACAGCTTCTTGTACTTTAACCTTATCATTTCCTTAGTATTTAAAGAAGTAAGTCTCATCACTTTTAAAGGAACATAATGTTCAAACCTGTCTTCTCAAAGTTAGATCCTGAAAAGTATCTTTTTATTTCAAACTATTGCAAAAAATTTGTTCTTTTACCTTAAAAAATTAAAGTAATAAAATAGTTAAGTTCCTTTAATATGAATGGAAAGTGTTTAAAAGTGTAATAAAATTAAAAGGATTCTTTAAACCCTCTGTTAATTAAAGTTGTATGAATGAAAAGTTCATATGAATACTTAAAGAGTATATAAAATTCCTGGATATTTACCAATGTTTCAGCATAATATTAGACAAAAATACAATGTTGTTAACCATGGCTGTAATTATTTAGCAGTATGTGTCACAAAAACAACCTCCTGCCATAAATTAAAGTAACACCATTGTAGTAAGCAGCAGTCCCAAAAATTGCCACTTTGTTTAAGAAATTAATATCCGTGTCACTATCACTTTGTTTTAAAACTTGCTAAGACTTTCTTCAGTATTTCCTTAGGCAAGGCAAGCCATCCTGCATTCTCCTACCTGTAGAAAAACCAACAATGAACTTTTGCAGTGCTTCCCCAAGGCTGTGTGCATAGCCCAACCATCTGCCCTGGCCTGGTGGCAAAGAATCTGGCTGTGTAGAAGAAATCTGTGGCTGAAACCCTACCAATGACATTAGGTTAACCAGTAATCTTTTTTTTCAGAATGAAAAGAAACATCAGAGACAATAGTATTTTATCTTAAGAGCCTGAAAATAGGAAAACAATTGGGACAGGCTCCAAGGGCCCTGCTGCTCTTTCAAATTCTTAAATGCTATTTGGTTGGGTAAGGCAAAAGTATCCCCTCTGCTGTAATTGATAAAGTACAATGTTTTCTCATGTTACTGTAGTTTGTAATATTGTAGGAATACTCAAAATCTTTCATCCCTCACTTAGCTCAAACATTAAAACCATTGTATGTGTTAATTGGAAAAGGTCCTTTGTGGGAGTAGGAGGACCTCCAGCAGGCTGCTTTAAAAAAGAAAAAAACAACAACAAGGGAGAAGGTGGACATTGACTTAGCCTGTGAATTGGATGTGGCCAGCTCCAATATTGACTTTGAGTGGGGTTTGTGGCAAAGGTAGCATTCTAAACAAGTACCCCTTGGGTTTTAGTCACAATTCTGGGAAGGGACCAAAAGTACAATATAAAAAAGTAATTGTGTGCAGCCTAAGAAGCCCTGCTGAAAGTGAAAGGCTTAACCCAATAGTGTGTGGTCACTCTGAAGATGCCATCCTTATCTGGGGGTGGATTGCCAATACTAAAAACAAGACAGAAACAATGGACTGTTGTGACTCACCCTCTGGGGTAGAGATCTATGGAAGAACATCTGGGACACCTGCCAGCAGTGACAGGTAACTGTCTACCACGTCCCTGCCCACTCCTCTGACATCTCTCTTAGGACTGTTGAGGCAGATGCCTTCATGAAGATCCAGAGCCATACCATTGAGACCTGAGAAGCAGCAGAGTGGCTCCCCCAGAAAGGTTAACATCTTGAGTACCAGATCTCGTGGTGCCTAGCCCAGCAGTTCTGGCTGCCTGTTACTCGCCAACAGCTCAGGGACATCCCCCATGAGTGCCCTCATGCTCACTCCAATGACTGTGACAGCAGACCCCTCCTGCTCTTGGGAGGGATGAGCTATGCTTTCACTGCTGCAGACACTGCATCGGGACTCTTATAACAAGGCAGCTGCTATTTTCTGACTAGAAAATGAAACCTCACAACAATGGACTAAGTGTAAGTTCAACAGTGAGTTGTGGCCCCAGGTCCAATAAAGATGCTAACAGTGAGACCAACGAAGGCATTGAAATTATGAGTTAAAGTTCCAGGTGCCCCACATCCCAAAATGGGGGAGTAACAATAATTTGTCACTGCCTACGCCTCAAACTATACAAAATGGGGAAAATGAGGTCATTTTTGATCGACTACTAACCTATATAGCCTTGCTGGTTGGGATTCTTAACCCATGAGAAATAAAAATCTATTCATTAAATGTCTGCTAGTTGGAAGTCTTATTGTTTGTTGTTGTATAATCTACTGCAGTTATAGATTATGTATACAATGCAGTTTTGAGCTTGGGAGAAGAATTGCAAACTGTAAATATGTGCTTATGCCTACAATGTGATTGGAATATATCTAGTTTTTGTGTGACACCCTATGTATACAATAACAGTGATATTCCTTAGGAATCAGTGAAAAATCATTTGCGTGACCACAAAAACAATTTAAGCTTAGATACTTCTCAATTACAAGCCCAAGTAACAAGCATTCAACATTCTCATTTGCAATTGTTTTCTGTCTCACAAACTATTTCAGGAATTGTGGATGGATTAAGATCCCTGAGCCCTATGATATGGATTAAGAGTTGGGAAAGGGGTCTTCTAGGAGGTGTATTAATTATTTGTTCCTATTTGTTTTGTATGTATTTAGCCTCAGATGCACGCTACAAACCCTCGGGGGCATGAAGCAGCAAGAAATCTCAAAATCTGCCTTCACTGCTCTGCAAAAACAAAAAAGGGGGAGATGTGGGAAAATAGCTTGAATCTGAATGTGGGAACCTGGCTTGAAGTTGAAACGTTTCATAATGCAGATAAGAAGTGTGTGGGCTTAGGAACACCAGCCTTGACTAGACTGAACGCTGTCTGGTCAGCACGAAAATTGTTTGCATGTGGAGACACTTGAACTTTGTTATGGCCTGCTCCCTAGCATTGCCAGTGCTGCAGCTTTAATAACAAGCAGGCTTGAAAATAAACATAGATAACTACTGCTGTGTAATTTCTAATAAATACGATGTGGAAGCTAGTGTCGAGGTTCTCAGTTCCAGAAGCTGTTGAGCCCCCTGGTCCCGTCTTTATTTTCTCTCTTGTGTCTTTCTTTCTGTCCTTTTATTTCTTCTGTTCTGCGTCACCTTCCCTTCGTATAGTCCTATTGCTGAGCTGGTCTCAGCAAACACTGAGTGCAGTTAGCAGCATAGATTTATATATGTGAATATGATTAAAAGGGGAAATGATAACAGAATAAAAGTTTTTAAAAATCAATGGAACTTCACTATGCGGTGAACCCTTAGTTAAAAAGTGGACTTCAAAAAGTAGTACAAATACAAAAATGTGCTATCATCAATTGTAATATATATTTCATACCAATGAAAGATGTTAGTGGTGGGGTGGTATATGGGAACCCTGTATTTTATGAATGATTATTTTATAAATTCATAATTTCTCCAATAAACATATAAAGAAAGAGTAGAAATGAGGCCAGAGTGGTTGGAGTGTGTGTGTGTGCTGGTGTGTGCAAATATGCACACCTGCGTATGTGTGTGTATGTGGTGACGTAGAGACATGTAAGCTAGACCATATAGGGTCTTTTATTCTAGGTAAAATACCAAGTTTAAAGTGTTTCAAGCTTAACAGTGACATAACATGATTATATTTTAAAAGATGGCCCTGGATGTTTTATGGGTTAATAGTTGAGCAAAGTTTTACAGTTTATAAAGTATTTTCACATCCATTTATCTCTTTTGACCCTCACTCCAGACTTGCAAAACAGCCAGCCATCCTCATTACCTTTTATAACTTGAGAAACTGAGCATGAATGTGGTTAATTGATTCAGCAAAGTCCACAGAGGTAGTGGAGGATTGACTATAGGTCATCTGACTCAAAGTTCTAAGCTTCCAGAGACTTTTGGGTTGATCATTACTTTCTTGCACACATTTAAGTTTTAAAATTTCCATATAATGAAATGAATGGATAGGAAATGTTGGCTGACTGTCTGCCATCTTAAAAAGCCATGATAAACACTGGATAAGTACATTGGTGCCAATGCACAATGTAGTTGTAGTTTAGTTGAAGAGACCAGATATAATTCCAAACATAATTAACCATAGGAAGCTACAACAGTGAGTATTTTGGAAGTTGATGAAGATTTTCACAGGTAACTTTCAAGGGATTAGGACTTGTGGTGGGTTTTGCAAAATTAGTGGATGTCAGACATATGATGGGAAGAAGGAAGGCATTTTGGGAGACAAAAAAACAAATCAGTGGCATACCAAGGGATGGTCTATAAAGCTTTCACCATCCCATGCCCACACTCCATAATCATAAAATCCACTGCATCCAAAGGGTGTGCAAACCAAAGGGCTATCTTTGCAATCGTAGCTCCTCAAGTTTCCCTGGCAGCAACCCCAGTTCCTCCAACCAGATTGCTGTCCTGGAGTCCCCTCTTCACAGAAATTTTGGAACTGCTAGTGGATGAGGAGGAATACTTGACAGTAAAGGAACAAAGGTGGGAAATTGCAAAATGTATTTGGAGGATGATGCAGTTGATGACATCGGTAAAGGAGGCTGAAAGCTTTGAACTTTGAGAGGGACCTGAGCAGAGCTGTGTTTTGGGAAGAATCAGATTACCACAGGGAAAGTTTGGAATGTAATCGAGACTGACATCACGGAAAGTAAGAAGTTCTGGGAACAATCCAGGTAGTTAGGGTATAAACAAGGGTGGGAAAGTTCAACTGTTTGAAAAGAAAGGACAAAAGAAAGGGTAGGCATGCGGAGATGAATAGAGAGGGTCCACCAATTACCCCTCCTTGATACTCCTTGGCAGTCAATTTTTCTTTAAGTAAGAGCTATGTTGACTCATACTTCATGGTAGCAACATGTGTACAAAGCCTGGGACTTGTTCCTTCAAAAACAGGCTCATTTTATAAGGATTTTATTTTAGACTCTAAAGTATCATTTTGCACCATAATAGAATCCTTTATAACATTTCTTAAGCAGGGCGACTATAAAAACAATTCATTTTACTTCAGGATCACTATGAATTCATTGTTTAGATTATAACTCAGTGTTATCGAGTTTTGAACTTCTTGCCAAAATTTAAGACCATATTTTGCTTTTGAATGCAGTGATAGACTGCTATTTATTGTCCAAGGACCGAGACTGAAAAAAGCCCTTATCCAAACACTGGTAGAGCTTTCTATAAACATACAGTATTTTTATTTCATTTTATTTTTAAAATGTTCTTTATTGTACCCATACTGACCTTGATTTTTGATCTGCGGAGAAACCGAGGTTTTTGGTGGCATGATTTGAAGGGAGGAGGAGCAGCAGTGGTGGCTGTTCAGAGAGATACGCTCTAGAGAAGTAGCTTGAAAATGCTGACTTGTCATAACTAGCTGTGTTATAATCACCTGAGAGCTTTTATAAAAACAGAATCCCAGAGCCCATCCCTGGAGACCCTGTTTCAGGAGGTCTTGGGTGGGACCTGGGAAACTATTGATAAAAGGCCTGTGATCATACTAGTGTGTTGCCATTCTTCTAAGGGAAGATAGACCAACTACCCGGAATTTCATATTGGCAATGTCCTGCAGCACGACCTTCCTGAGGGCCAGTTCTTGGACTTATACACCAAGAAACTCCCACGCCATATTTTTCTTCAGGTATTTAACACCATCTCTTACACTAGAATCAAGCCAGGCTTTCTGTCTGGGCAAAATTTTGCTCTTTATTCATGTATATATTCATTCAACAGATATTTATTAGCAAGGTGTTGTTCCAGAGATAAAATAGTGACTATAAAAAAGAGTAGTACCTTCTTTCATAACATTTATATTGTAGTGGGGGGAGGGGGAGAGAAGAGAGATGTGAAAAATATAAAAAGCGAAGGAAGAGTGAAAGAGAAGACAGGACCCTAAAGAAGATATTTGGCTCATGGAGAGTTTATTTTCAGAGGAAATATTTATAAAGGGTGTGTGTAAGAGCTCTACAAGTGTTAGTGCAGGGAGCCAGGGCAGGAGGCAGCCCAGCCCCTACCATACCTACAGACGGTATGGTACAGATATGAAGGGAGAGGATGGTTACAGGACTCTCTTTCTGGATTCAGGTAACCACTCCCTCCCCTCATATCTGTGGCCATCCTCAGAAAGAGCTGAACCAATGAAAGATAACAATTCATCTTAGATTCATCAGAGAAGTGAAGTCACAGGGCAAGCTGCTGATCAAAAAGCTGGAGGGAGAGGCCGACAAAGAACATCACAGCTTAACTGGAGCAGAAGCTCACCCCTGGAGCCAGTACAAAGAGAAACACTTAAACTGTAACTGACGAATTCTGGACGCTCAAGCTGGGTGAGCTCCACAGTTAAAAACTCCAGGCGTTTTATTCCTAGAGTCCTACCAAGTTCTCACTGTGAAAACTGGAGGGAAATCCTCAGTCTTCCTGCAGGGGAAAGGGAAAGAAGTCATTTCAAAATACACCCAGAACATTCTGTTCTTTTAAACAAAGGTCAACCCTTCAAAGAAGTATTTTAGTGGACTCTAATCAATTTCAGTTTTACCAGAATCTAACTGACAGCAGGGAAGGGAAACATTGAAATTTAGCCTTCTCTAGACATCCTGCCTCATCTAAGGAAGGGAGAGGAAGCAGAGGATCATTTGTTAAGGTTATAACCAGGTGTGCAGATCCACTAAAGGGCAGATTGAAGGATGGGATTAGAGAACACTTCCCTTGCTCCCATACCTTACCCCACATCAATAGAGCTCCTGTTTAATAACTGGGGATCACAGTGGGGAAAACACTGTAAAGCTCAGACCTCACTTCAGAAGAAGTCTCTGGGGGAAACCCAAAGGCAACTGGAAAGATAGAAGGACACCAGAGAAAATTAGCCTCTGAAGCCTACAGCTATGGCAAACAGAACACATGGCATAACTCCTAGGCAGATAAACATAAAACCTCAAACAAAATGTCTGTTTACCTCAGTTCCTTTTACCTGGTGTCCAGCTTCAAAAGAAAATTATAAGGCACACAAAATGACAAAAACCACAGCCTGAAGAGGCAGGATTCATGTCAGAACAACACTCAGATGAAATGATCAGACTTAGAATTTATAATAACTGATTAATATGCTAAGGGCTCTAATGGAAAACATGGTTAATAGGCAAAACAGAAAGGAAATGTAAGAAAAGAATTGGAACTTCTAAGAAAGAACCAATAGAAAATGGTAGAAATAAAAAATACTGTGCAATGGATTGAATTGTCTCCCCCCAAAAGTCATGTTCCAGCCCTAATCCTAAATCCTGTGAATGTGGTCCTATTTGGAATAGGGTCTTTGAAGATGTGATTAGTTAAGATGAGGCTAAACAGGATTAGGATGAGTCCTAATCAGAAAAGGAGAGGGAATCTGGACACAGTAGGAGACAAACAGAGAGAAGATGGCCATGTGGCAGAGAAGGACCTGAGTTATGTCATGGATTGCTGATGAGCCACCAGCAGATCCCTATAGACTGCAGAAGAAGCAGGACCAGGGAGCACCTTGATTTTGGACTTGTAGCCTCCAAAGCAATGAAACTATAAATTTTTTTCAATTGTATAAATTGGGATACTCTGTTAAGTCAGCACCCACGGATAAGACACACTATAACAGAAATGAAAAATGCCTTGGATGGACTCATCAGGAGTCTGAACATGACTGAAGAAAGAATCAGTGAGCTTGAAGATATGTCAATAGAAACTGCCAACACTGAAATGCAAAGAGAAAATATGCAATTACAAAGTGTGTAATGTATACATAATGGGAATACAAGGAGAAGAAAGAGAGAAAGGAATAGAAGTAATAAGGATTGAGAATTTTGCAAAGTTAATGACAGACACCAAAACACAGCTCAAGGAAGCTCAGAGAAAAGCAAGCAAAATACAAAAAATCTACCCTGAGGCATATCATATTCAACTGTAGAAAATCAAAGAAAGTGAAAATCTTTAAAGAATACAAAGGAAAAATATGCCTCAACTACAGAAGAGCAAGGATAAGAATTACATTGGACCGCTCTGCAGAAACCATGCAAGCAAGAAGAGTGTGAAGTATTTATTATGTTGATAGAAAAACTCACCAACCTATAAGTCTGTACCCAGAAAAAGTATCCTTCAAAAGTGAAGGAGAAATAAAGACCTCCTCAGAAAAACAAAAATCAGGGGAATTTGTTGCTTGTAGACCTGCTTTGCAAGATATGCTAAAAGAAGTCCTTCAGAGAGAAGGAAAATAATATATGTCAGAAATTCAGATCTAGATAAAGATAGGAAGAATGTTCAACAGGGAGTAAATAAAGGTAAAATAAAATCTTTTTATTTTTCAGATTCTTAATTGATGTAACAGATAACAGACTGTTTTAAGTAATAATAGTAGAAAGAGCAAGAAATAGATGACTGAGAAGAAAGAGAATAATTGCAGAAGAAAATAGAATGGATTTGTGACAATTTACAGTTACTTAAAAATACAAATTTCCTCTTAATTTAGTGATTGTCCTTTATTTACTTGTTAATAAAAGAATCTCTTCATCACCCACCTGTCAAGAAGCTGGGATGTCAGGTACTCGATATGTTCCTTCTATCAACACTGATTTGATTCCACATTTGTAGTCTATAGTCTGGCATACTTTGGACATAAGATATGTAAAAGTGTACATATATATACCTACCACATAATAGATGAAATTAAAATGCCATCACTTTTAAAGAAATGGTATTCTATGTAACTATAATAATGTTTCATCCTTCTAGAATAGACGTGAACATTGTATCAAGCAAATCAAACTGTTTACTTGCACATAGAGACAGCAAGGGAATCAGAAAATGAAATAAATTATTAACAGTAGAGAAGGATATTACTAGGTAACTAAGCAAAGATAGCCTTTCTCTAGGCATCAAGGAAATAATCACAAAAAGATAAGTTGCGTTCAATGCTGAGACTGCAACACTCGTATACAGCTATATCAGCAATTATCATTTGTATAGTATTTTATGCTATGACCAAAAGGCACCAACATTGGAAATTAACAAACATTTAGATTAGAAAAACTAGAAAAATTAAAATTAAAAGACAAATGACATCTGCTCGAGAAAGCAGATGGTCAATGAGGACTAATTCATTTAGTGTTACAAAGCTTTCAACAAAAAAAAAAAAACAAGAAAAAACGGATCTAAATTTTAAATGGATAAAAATGAACAGGTATTCACAAAAGAAGAAGCATCCATAGACATCAAAACACAAGAAATACTGGTAATCAAGGAAACATGATGAAATAAAATTTTAAATCTACTTGCATATTTGTATTTTTAAACCAATCTCTCAAATAATGGGTTAAGGATGAAACATTAAAATGCAAGAAGATGTATTTTGAAAATAAGGAAATGGCATGCTTTTAACCTCAACTTAGTTATAATCATGTGTCATTATTCCAAATGAAAGGGGAGTGCGGTCACCCCTCGGGCTGAAGTGTGGTTTGCTGGCCTGGCGGGGGAGCAGCCGCGGCAGGCCAAGCCGCTGCCCCCATAATAGGGTGGCTGGTCGGACTCACCGCCACCCCTGAAGGGAGCTCGGCATGGGCGCAGAGTGCCCTCGGGTCTCCCCTTCTCGGCAGCCATGCTTCCGCGGCCGCCCCTCCTCCCGGATGGCGCCACACGATGCCTGTGGGGCGGCACCCTTCTTCTTCTTTCTCCCTGTGCAGGCGCAGGGCAGAAAAATCCAGTCTGCCCTTTTCCCCTCCCCCGACAGCAGCAACAGCCAGGCGTGGGCGGGAAACTCAAGTCTGCCCTCCACCCCAGCAACAGCAGCCACCAATCCCTAAACCCTGCCCCTTCCCCCAGCAACAGCGACAGCCAATCCCTAACCACCACCCCTCCCCCGTCCAGTACCGCCCACTGACCTTTCGCCGGCAACCAATCAGAACAGGGCGTGGCTTCGACCAATCAGCCTTCCCCAGCCCCTATAAAACTGTTGCCTCTCCCTCAATAAAGTGGACTTGCGTGTTTACCTTGTCTCCGCGGTAGTTCTTCTGCCGTGCGCCCTCCAGTCCTGAGAGCCCCCGACAAGGGCCTGGCCTCCCTTGTCCCCAGTTCGTCGCCTGCTTCTCCGGGCGACCCCTTCGTCGCCGGCTTCACCGGGCGACCCTGTCAGCCGAACCGCGCAACCCCTTGTGAGACAGATCCCTCGTCTGCTGCCGGACCGACCCCTCGTCCCAAGTGGGACCGACCCCTCATCCTAAGCTGGACCGACCCCTTGTCCGCAGCCAGACCCCACCTCTACCGACCGAGCAAGCCGCCGCAGGGGAGAAGTAAATTCTACTCAACCTAGAAAAGAGTGGCAAAAAATATGTTCTTAAGAGAACAGGAACAAGGAAATAATAAACCTAAAGTATAGATAATTCAAGAAAACAGAAAATCTGTAACACTTGGTAAAAAGATAATTTAGAAGATAAATAGAAAAATGTGCAGTAAATTTAATCAAGGGAAAAAAGAATAAAGTATATATATGAAGAGAATTTTTAAATTTATAAAGGATTAAACAATATACTGTATAATCACAATTTGTATGAATGTGTGTATATACAAAGTCTGGAAAGGGAAAAATACTGAAATATTAATAATTGTCCTCTCTGTGTGATGGCATTACAAGTGATTTTTATTGTCTTCTTTGGGTTTTTGTATATGTTCCCATCTCTTACAATGGGCAAGTGTTAGGAGAATACATTAAAAAATATCTTTAAAAATTTTCAAGTAAATACTATGCATAATTATAAAATAATGAATTTAAGTATCTAAAAATAATAGAAATATATGGAAAGTATAGATGATCAAAATGTTAAACATAATATATTAAAAATCATAGATAAATAGGTATCAATATGTTAATAGCATTTCTCTCCCAATGGTGGAATTATGGAAACTTTGCAATGCCTTCCCTTTGCTTGGCTGCATTTTCTAAATTTTCTACAATATATATAATTTTTAATAAAGAAAAATATGCTTTTTAAAAACTATTGATGCAAGATGAAGAGTATTTAATGTGATTCCATTTTTTAAAAGGACAATATTAAAACTCTTTCCATTCTCCGAAAGCTATATATTTAAAGTTAGCTCTCAGCTTTCAAGTAATGAATCGCTCCCATTCGTGCTGAACGGTTCCAACAGTCCAGGAGAAGTTCAGACGGGATGCGCTTTTACTAAGTCGACGCTGCAGGTGTAAGTCTCCGTTCACAGCCTCGACCACGCAGGTGCTCTAACTGTTGCTCCTTCTCCTTTCGGGATGGGAGAATTGTAACCCAGCTTCCCCGGGATTCGGGGGGCTCACCTGGTGCCGGCGTGTCCAGGCGGGCCAGCGCTCTCGGCTTGGTCCCTTCAGCACCGCTGCGCCCCGGCGCGCGCAGCTGCCTGGGGCCTCCGCGGCCCGGTCTCCAGGCCCCGGGGCCCGCGCTGCCGCTCGGGCGGCTCCCACGCGCCGCGGAAGCGCCCTCCTCTTGCAGGAACACCTCAGCTCCGCCGCTCAGCCTGGAGCTTCTGCTGCCCCACGGAGGTCGGGCTGCGTTGGAGCATGCTGGCTCACGCTTTCCAAGACCTACTGAGATTTTCATTTTCATAGTTTCCCTTCCAACCCTTTTCTTTCCCCTAACACCATTTTTTAACCTTGGTGGAGAAATCCTTATAGTCTCATGAGAACGTTCTTCCTAAAAGAACCTAACTTTTTTTCCTCTTTTTGTTGATCACATGCTTTTTCTTAGGCAAAGAATTCAGACGGCTTGGATGGAAGGCAGAGGGGGGCGGGGTAAGGTCAAGGGGAAAGGAAATACTGGGAGAATAAACATTTCATATTTTAAAAATAGTTCTGATACTAAAAATGTGACGGAGAGAGCATACATAGAAGAAGGCAGCAGATGCCACTGATCTGAGAACTGTCCTAATACGCCGTGGTTGCTGCCAAAAGTCATGTCTGTGCGTGGATCGCTGCCCCTGGAGCCCCTGCAGTCGATTTGAACACACACTGGCCAGGCAGGTTTTGTTCCAGGAATGTGTGATTTTGGACAGAGAACCTGGAGACCTCGTGGTGGTTGTGATGAAGGTAGGAGGACCTGAACCTGCTACCGAAGTCCACAGAGCCTGGCGCCCTTTCCTCCAGCCTTGGCTATTGCGTTCTTCCTGCAATCTCTGAGATATCTCAGGATAAGCCAGGACGTTTTCCTTTCTGCCTAAGCCAGACTCGGTTTCTGCTACTTGCCATAAAAACATAATAAATACAAAATCATAGACGGCCACCATATCTGAATTTAGAATAGAAAATCTTCAATGAGAGAGTAGCAAATGTAACTCAGCAGGACAGTAATTAAACTGGCAATGATGGGTTAACTTGGCATCAATTTAATGGTGCCTGATTTATCCTTTTTTAAGTTCCATGAAAAACATATGACCATGAACACATACCAGAGAAAATCAGCAGAGTTACTAGATTGAATGTAAGGTAGGACAAAATCAGAGGAACTTCAACTAACTGCACCAGCAGTGACGATAAATGGAAAAATATAGTTTGGGGAGCTACGCACTGGACTCTGAGCTGGTACAGAGTGGAGGTGGCAGAGGAGGTAGGGAAACGGGCTAAGTATGTTACAGCTGGCCAAAATATCGAGGATCACTGAAGAGAAAAATGAGCAGGCAGCTGCCCTCTGTCCAGAGCCATCCTCAGAGCTGACCTCGTCCTCTCATGCCACCCCATCAGCTTAGAATTTCCTAAGACAACATAAAAGGAAGGTGGGTCAGTGGAGTGTGCACAGAAGGCATCGTCAGGCTGCAGTTACAGCAGGGCAAGGGAGAAGCGCCCAGGGCAGGCTGTGTGCTGGGGCGGCAGCTTTTCCCTTAACCACCCCCCGCCCCCCTCCAAGAAGCGCAGGCTGCCTTGAAATCAGCAGCAGAGCCCGAGAGCTTGTCAAAAAGGGGAACCAGCAAAAATTCCATTTCATCGCTGCACACTCCAACTGGAGAAACAAATGGAAAGATAAACAGAAACAGAGCCAGGGAGAGGCAAACTGACCTCTTCTTCTGAATCTCCTTAAGAGGGAGGGAGACTAGAAGCAGGGGTAAAAATGAGGACTTCAAGCCCACTCTGTGGCCAAAGCTCAAGACAGCCATAGAATCGATTTTCCAGGCCGGATCACTTTTGTGACTAAAAGGGGGTTCTAATAGTGATGTTGGGACCAGAGGTTTGTTCAGTGCTCTAGGACCTATCCCACTGTAGCAGTGTAGCATTGTTTATGTATTCCGAAAATAGAAACTGGTTATGTGCTGTAGCAGTTTGACATGGTTATGAATTCCAGAAATAGACATTGGATTATGTTTGTCATCTGGTCTGTACCTGGGCAGGATTGAGTTATGATGAGGGCTTTGATTGGGTCACACCATTAGGGCGTTGAGTCCCTGCCCATTGGTGGGTGGGGACTCACAGATAAAAGGCATGGCAGAGGACAGAGTTGTGGGTTTTTGATGTTGGAGTTTGATGCTGAAACCTTAAGCTGGAGCCACAGGAAGTAAGATCACGGAGGAAAGAGAAGCAAGACCCTGGAACAGAGGAACCCAGGAAGCCTGAACCTTCACAGACGTCAGCAGCCATCTTGCTCCAACACGTGAAAATAGACTTTGGTGAGGGAAGTAACTTATGTTTTATGGGCTGGTACCTGTAAGCTCCTACCCCAAATAAATACCCATTATAAAAACCAACCAATTTCTGGTATTTTCCATCAGCACTCCTTTGGCTTGCTAATAGATGTTTGTAAACTGGTCTGTTCCTCTGGGCATATTAGATTATATTGGATTCAGAGGTTTCACTTTTACTTCATTAAATAATGATTAAGGTTTTGATTGGGCCATGTGAGTAGGATGCTGGATCCCTACCCCCTTGGTGGGTAGGGACTCACAGAGGAAAAAACATGGCAGAAAAGAGAGTTTGGAGTTTTAAAGCTCGAACCCCAGGAATTAAATATACAGAGAAGCAGATAGGTGAGGAAAGAGAGAAGGCTCCATTAAACATGGTAGAGGCCCTGGGAAGAGAGAAGAGCCATTTGCCTGAGAGTTTAGGGCTGGCCTTGTGGAGAGAGCAGAGCAGCTGAGCCTGGAGAGAGAGCGCCGGGAGAGAGACCAGATTTATCCCAGCCCACAGCTGATAGTGGAAGAAGCTGGGACCATGGAGCCTTAAGAGGAAGAGGGAGCCTGAAACCTTGGCAGACATTGGAAACCATCTTGCTCCAACACGTGGCAACAGACTTTGGTGAGGGAAGTAATTTACTCTTTATGGCCTTGTAACTGTAAGTTTCTACACTAAATAAATACCCTTTATAAATGCCAACTGATTTCTGGTACTTTACATCCACTCCCCTTTGACTGACTATTATGCCCACGAAAACTGTGCTGCTGAATCCTGCCTGAGTCAAGACCTGAGATAGAAATAAGCCAACCTGGCGCTATCTGAATAGGGTCTGTGGACCAAGGGAAAGGCTGCACTCGTAAGGAGGAGCCTGTCCTCACTTCTGAGAAAGAGGAAGAAAACTCTGGAGCATGTCTCCTTGGAGTCCTCAAAAAGATGCAGAGAAACGTAACTTCCATGAAATGATGACAAATCCAGAGCAGACGGGCCATGCTGATGACAGATGTGAAAGCGGGGTGTGAGGAGCCCCATTGGCAGAAAGAGCCGCTTCCTGCCTTACACTGTTTAACACATTCCCGAGGAGCAGAGTTTCGGGATGTGAGCTTCCCAGTTTCATATTCAACATTCTGCAGTTTACATGTGCATGTGGAAAAGTTGAAATTTAGGGCAGTGCTGCATAACACAAGGACAAGAAACAGAGCAAAGCTGCAAGGAAATCCCATCCAACGCAGAGCATCGTCGTGCAGCTGTCTCCTGAAACTTAGCAGCGTCCCAGTCTTTCTAACTCCTGCCTGCTCTGTATTACGTTTCACCCAGCAGAAGGGCTCTGATAAAAATGATTCATAAACAAAACGGAAAAAGTATGTCCTTTAGGTAATTAAGATGAAGATGGTATTTCAAAAACAACTGAACAAACCTATAGCTTGAGAAAGGAATACTGGCTTTGCTTTATTCTGTAAAGAATTAATTCTCACTCAAGGAGACCTCCTTTAGCATCCCACAATAGATAATTATGATGGCCTGTAGTTGACAATAATAACAGATGTAATAATAAGAATATTAAAAGTAATCCTGCACCATATATTGAGCACTTATTATGAGCCAAATATCTCCATGTAACCCTGCACCTTTGGTGCCTCATTGCTCAAAACAATGGTGAGAAGATGAAATATCTCAATTTACAAATGAGGAAACACTAAGCAACCTGCCCAGGTTCCCACAGTCAGAGAACGGCAGACCTGGTTTGAATCCACGTCCATCCGGTCCAAAGACCACGTCGTTAATCGTTATGCCAAATGCCTATAGGGTCCTTGGCTCAGACAAGGTATAGGCTAAATAGAAGCTTCTTTGCTAGTCCACGATCAAAAGAGGCCCATAAACACAGAAAACCTAGTTTCACGGAGAGAATCCTGTGATCTGAGTAGCAGTCATTCCAGGATACTGTGAAGATGACAATTAATTGAAATTGGTACCACTAGAGATACAGCTCTAAGAGCAGTGTGCACTTTGTGCCCATAAGTTACAATGCTATCTACAATAAATACAATGATCCCAGTGCATACCCATCAGAGCTGGCTTTCTGCAGAGGAAGATCATTTAAATGTACTCAACAAGTGCAATGAATGTACCACACCAAAAGAAGTTGTTGATGTGGGTGGTGTGGGGAGTGGGGTATATGGGAATCTCTTATATTTTTTATTGTAACATTTTGTGTGATTTATGTATTTTTAAAAACAATATAAAAATAAAGTGCAAAAAAGATTTCTTTATTAATATGTAGTTTTTTTTCTGGGAGACTATGTCTAATGTTAAAATATTCTTAAGCCACCATCAAGCAGTAAGTCTCAAACTCAGAGGGAGGGCAGAATTTTCTTTGCAGTCAGAATAAATAACGTAAATACAGCTTTAAAATTCTGCATGGAAAATGACATTTCCATGCTTATGTTGAACAAGTAGAAAATTGATAAATGCAAGATTTACAAACACTGCATATATTTCGTGGGAGCCAAGATTTAAAACTCCAGTCCATGGAATGTATATATTCCCATTCTGTCAACTTAATGAAATAAAGGTATACCACTCTGGCTGCAAAAACGTCCCCAGAAACGTGTTTACATAGAGAGTTTTATGGTATGATGAAGGTCACTGAGCAGTTTGGCCTTCTCCTTTCTCTGGTGGTGGGAGGCTGCGGAAGCCGGCGTTCTCATGAGCGGGAGAGTATGGCAATCCTCCCCGGATTCAACAGCCTGGAAGCAGATGTGGTGCAAGCTTCCCCACGCAGCCTCTGCAAGCCTGTTTCGCTGCTGACTTGCCGTGCATCTGCAGTGGGGATTTCCTGAGTGAAGAAGACGGCGAGGCAAACGAATAGGGATCTTTCTTTCAACAAGTGAAACAAAAGCATATAACTTGATGGAATAGCTGCAAGCCAAGGTCATTTGCTTTTTTAAAATGTGGCTTTTAAAAGTGAAGGTGAATTTGAACATCTGGAAATATTTTTGAAAATAAATTACTCCTTAACTGAAACATTAAATGGCAATTTTTTTGGCAAGTGGTGTATCTCAGCATTACTTAAAAATGAACTCTTGGCAAACCACACACGTAATGCTCTCCTATGAGATCAACACACAATTTGCTGTATTCTTAGAATTATTATGCTTGAACTATTTCTGGAGTTTTTGCCTAGCAGGAAATGAGTGTAGGATGAAGGGGAGATGACAAGCCCTGCAGCTTCTCATAGTAGATTTATCAGTCGCTATTCCAGCGTATAAGTGCATGATGTCATGAAACTTCACAGGCAACTGTCTTTACACACTTGGTTTTGAATCTTATTCCCACAGGCAAAGTCAAAATCTGTGAAGACCATATCTGATGGAAGTAGACAAAGTCTCCTACAGGCAAACACTAGTGTGCCAAACACACACTCTCACACACACACTCACATACACACTTTTATATGAAAGGAAATAGAATACCTGTGCCAAGGTCTCAGCATGTGAAACTCTTCTTTGCAGGAAAAAAGATTCCTGTTTTGGGCTTTAATTATGTTTCTGTGAATTTCCTGATGTGTAACAACTGTGATTTCGTATCATTCTTCACTCACCATGTTTACTTTACAATGCACAATTTCCATGTGTGTGTATATGTATGTGTGCACTCCCTATCCATGAAATGCTTTGATCAAAACCAAAAGTTAGTGATGGAGCAGAGCATTAGTGTGGGAAGAGGAAAAAATAATGAGACATCGTAAATAAAATGGTAATGATGATAAAAATAAAAAATAATTATATAACAATAAAATGTATTAACTGAAGTATACTAGTATAAAAGTATTTACAATTAAATGAACTAAGGGGCCCGCAAGAAATACTGAAGCAAATTCTATTTATTTATTTAATTTGTTTATTTTATTTTATTAATAGTTCCTCAGAAGACCTTAGGAAAACTCTGTAGACTAACATGCATTCTGGGATTTCCTCTTCAAAAGAACTCTGATTAATCAACAAGAATTATAGGTGTTTTCCTGTCTGAGTAGGAACATTTCTTCAACTGTTCGTTCTGTTGCTTTGGTAGTCTTACTTTGAATTGGTAAGAAGATATTTAAGATGGATAACAACTTATCCTCCTAGGAAGAAGGAAACATTTCCAGAAACTTGAAAATGCCCGTTAGGCCTGTGTAGGGAAGTGAAATAATCTTTTACCACATGTGTAACCCAGCAATTGACAAAATGATAGCCTCTTCCTAGTAAAAAGGGGGCAGTGGGATTCAGCGCCCCCCTGGAGGAGTCTCTCACCATCCAGGCCATCTGTCCTCCCCAGGAGCATATTCTGCAGCAAGAACACTGATTGGTACCATTGTTTACACGATAACCTAACTTTCTAGGATGGCTCAATTTGATTTATAAATCCCTAGCATTGCCTTTATTATAAAATCAAGATATTATTGCAATAATATGAATGAGTATGCCCCTTGGTTCCTGTGAGTTGAGTTCACCCGTAAGTTCCCAGCAAGTGTGTCAAACAGTCCTTGTAAGGCTGAGACAAAAATCGATGTTAATATTCAAGAGAAAAATGATTCTGATCTTGCCTTTCATTAAAATCTTAGTGCTTTAATTACTTTCACGGGTCTCAGACTTCAGGCAGCACCAGTTACCTGGAGGCCTTGGTAAATCACAGATTGCTGGGCCTCACCCTTGAGTTTCTGAGCCCAAGATTTTACATAGCTAACAAGGTCCCTGGGGATTCTGATGTGCTTAACTGCAGACCACACTTTGAGAACCACAGATCTAATTTAACTTATTTTTGTCTCCTCTGGAAGGTAATGAAAAGGTTCAGTATTAGTGATCAAAATAAATCTTCGTAAATAGAAATACTAGCTATCATTTATTGAATGCTTAATCGAGGATAACAAGATTACTACAACTGAGTATTAAATTCAATCAAGGTTAAAAAAGATATTACAATGTATAACAACTCTCATTGTGAGATTAAAGAAAACTCTTGAAGGGATAAAGTATGTCCCTAACCATTTCCTTTAGAAAAATGTAAATTTTGCATTCAACAAATATTTGCGTGCCTACTTGCATCAAGTGCTCTTTCAGACAAAGGGGGATACAGTAGTGTACAAAAGAGAGAAATTCCCTGTCCTCTTGGATTTTTTTGCAATGGGAGAAAGATAAGAAACAAATAAAATACAGAAGGTGTCAGATGATGCCCTGGAGCAAAGTGAAAAGAGAAGTGGCTAGGGTGCGGGGCTTCCAGGCAAGTGGCCTTGGAGGAGGTGAGGTTCAGATGAGCGAGGGAAGGGAGTGAGGGGGCGTGGGGCAGCCAGCGCAAGCCCAGGTACAAAGGTGAGCAGAGCACTGCCAGGTGTTCTACCCAACCTACACGGCAATGCCCTAACAGAGAGCTTAGGGTAAAAATGAGCCTATGGTGACTAACAGCAACATTATTTTTTCAGCGCTCTAGGTAGATAATTTGGGGGGACGTGGTACCAAGGAAGCAGAAGTGAGGTAGCTGGAAGAATAAGACCGAAGGGCGAGCAGTCCGGAAGCATTCCCCCAGCGGGCTTATCCCCTGCGGACCCTTCTCAGACAGGGCTTGGCTCCCTGGAAAGGGGCTGGGGGCTTCTGTCCACCCACTCGTGCCCCGAGCCACTTTGGTCACCCGCTTCCTGGGTTCCCGCGCATAGGCTGGGCAGCCTTGCTGGGCTTCAGCAAGAGCTCCGAGGAAGCAGAGAGCGGCTGGCAGGAGAGACTTGGGGACCTGGCCGTGCACGGAATGCCAGGAGGGAAGGCAACGCTTTCATGGAAGTTTCCGGCCAGTGCAGAGAGTCAACTGTTAAACAAATAAACAAAAAGCAGATGATGAGGCTGCAGAGCTGACAATACATTGTGAAAATTCAGGAGCCCAACTTTTATCTTTGCTTTAAAAATACGTCATTATACTTAAGATCTTAAGGTGTGCCGGGCTCCTGTTTGGAATGAGGGAAATGTTTTGGTGATGGTAGCACAACATTGTGAACATCATTAACAGCGCTGAAATACATATCTGAATGTGATTAAAGGTGGAAATGTTAGAATGTGTGTATGGTAACAAGAAAAGCTTTTTTAAAATCCATGGAAATGCACTACACGTGCAGTGAACCATAAGTTAAACCATGGACGACAGTTAATAGTACAATTATAAAAACGTGCTTTCATAGCGTAACAAATGTTCCACACCAACGCAAGGTGTTAATAATAGAGTGAGATATGGGAATCTTGTATTTTATGCAGGATTGTTTTGGAAACCCACAACTTCTCAAATAAAGGAAAAGCTAAGCCACTACACAGCCTCATCATAGTGAGTCAGGAGACATTCACAGACAAGACCTTCTTAATTTAATTGTGTGTAAGGAAATATGGAACTTGTATAAAATCATGAACAGTATATTGGAGCACAGCTTCCATGTCTTAGAGCATAGAAGAAACAATTTGACTTGAAAAGTTTTCAGAGAATTTCAGTAGATTCCTGTTAGCTTTGAATAGTATTGGATTTTCTAGAATTTTACCTAAAATACCAGAACCTGCCTGTGTGTTGATGAGGTTAAGTGTTTAGAGTTTAGCTTGTCTCTCCTTGTCTCTGTTTACAGCCATGCACTTGGAGATGTCACCTCTGTGATGGCATAAGCTCCAGCTCTTGGCCAGCTTCTACCCATATTTGAATTTGCTGACCTCAAAAACCATACATCTGACTGACTCTTGACAGGTCCATTTGGATGGTCAGTGATCAGTGTTTTCAGAATCAAAGTCCCAAACACTACTTTCCAGATGGGGCGATAGCTTCATCCGTAAACGGCACTGTCCTCCCGGGCACATCCAGTCCACCAGCAAGACTGCTGGCTCTGCGCTTGAGATCTGCCCGGAACTGTCCACTTCCAGGCCTCCCACAGTGCTCAAATAGGGACCCACCTGCCATAAGCCTACACATCTTAAAGTTACAAGTCAAATCAACAAACCAATTTTTACAAAGGCAAAAAGCACTCCCCTCCTTCATGATGATGTGAAAAGCTGGATTTTCAGATTCCACAGAATTCCGGAGTAGAATGTGTCAGCTGGGGGGAGGAGCGAGCCCCCTGCCTATGGCCTTGTGACCAAGCCCCTTTCTCTTCCCACCCCTGGACCCTTGGCACACAAGTTACCCCAGAACTCAAGTGCAAGCTCCACTCATCCTCCGTAAAGCTGCCCTTGGCTGTGCACCAGACTCAGGGAAGCACCCCAGCTGTGGTTCAGCTGTCACTGTATAAAGATTGATCTGTCTCATATTATTTCATGTTTTCAGTCCTATATTTTACTTCAGTTTCTTTCTTCCTCTCCCTTTTTATCATCCTTTGAATAGACCAAATTTTCTTCTGCTCCTCCTGAGAGCTATACATTCTAATTTTATTCTCCTTATACCGACATTGGACTTCTTTGGACTTACACCTGTGCTTTTATTTCCCTATCCTTGTTTAAAGGTTATTACTCTTTCTGTCTTTTCTCTAGATAACAGAAGAGCTGGGGTTGCTCTCATCTGGCCTGCACGAGACCACGACTTTGGACTTCGGGTGATAGATCTGTGCTCTTGCAAGCGGGGTGTGTGTGCGTATCTCCCAATGCCCCGTCCCGTGGGCTGTGTGTATTCCACGTTCCAAGCAAAAGAGCCAGTGCCCTGAAGAGGGATACACGGCTCTGGGGGCCCCACTACTCCGTGCAGTTCCCAGCGGAGGCCCACCCCACACCATGTGGGATTAAAGGAGGCCCAGACAGAATATCCTAGTCAAGTTCCCTCCCCCCAGCACCTCCAGCTCTCTCCACCCAGGCAGAGCACCATCACTCCCAGCGCTGGATGTCCAGCCGCCGTCTGCCTCCCCTCTTATTCAAGTTACAGAGTCTTTCAGTCACAGACTCTGCTCTGAATTTTATGCATCACTGTATGTCTTTCCTGGAACCTCCTAGGGCTGGTGTGGGGAGGTGGTAGCCGTCTGTGTTTTACATTAACGTCTTTCCAACAAGCGTTTTCTGTATAGGAGGGATGTGGCCCGACAGGGACTGGAAGTGAACTTCTGCAACAGTAATAGCTCCAAGCTACTGCTGACAGTGGGGTGAAAGTCATGTCACTGCCCCGGAAGTATTACCACATTTACTTCACGGAATCTATTTCAAAAATCAGATTCACTCTAAGGAGATTAAAGCGTCCACCCCACACCCTGTCGGTGCCACAGGGAGACGCACGGAAGAAGAGCCGGCACATGGAGGGCAGTCACGTCCCCCTACAGAGACCCACCCATCGGGGAACCCGACTGGGGAAACACCGGGCCTCCTACGGCCGTTGGCGAAGGCTGCTCCTCGGGGGCCTTTGAGAGAGCACACATCAAAGCTAAGGAATGTCTCCACGTAGCTATGAGGTTTCTCCACTTGCCTGAGTCAAGAGTTAGAACAAATACACTCCCAGACTACACGTGTCTGCCCTGGTGGGATCCTCCCAACCACAGGAACTGCAGCTTTGGCAATCAAGCAGGCGCTGCAGAGAAGCAGCTTCTCTTAAAGAATGTTCTCTTTGCAAAGCTGTTTAGACAGGGCACACAAAAAAGTGCCTAAGCAACAGGCATTTTACCTAAAGGGGACCATCACAGCAGCTTTCAATCAAAGGTGTTGTGATGAGCAAAGTAGCTCTTTACTGTGGAAGCTTGTTGAAGGGATATGGAATGTAGAAACCCAATCAGGAGACATAAACTAGATCGCCCATATTGGAAAAGCCTGGGAAATTATATTGCAATATTCATCTCAGAAAAGTAGAGTTTATTAGAAGTTCCGGTGGCTGAGGTGGGTCTGCCTCTGGCATGACCAGATGCGTGGCAGGTCCTCCTGTGTGCAGTTAGCAGAGCAGATACTGCATTTCTCAGCTCAGGTACTGTTGTGGAATTTAAGAGAAGTTCAATTATTCGAGTATAGAGAGGCCAGGACTCAGGAATGATTTTGAGAAGGAAAAATGGTTTATTGACGGCCGGCCGGACTCGGGAGCTTTTTGTTTGAATCCCGAGCCCTGAACAAGATTTTCAAACGTCTTTTATACAGAGAGGAAAGGCCAAATGGTCCCTTTGTTTCAGTTCTCAATAGGCTTCAATTAGCATATATCTCTTTCACATCTTAGGTAAGCTTTTAGCAAGGACTCCAGACATTTTAGATAAGCCTTGGTTTTTGCATTTTTCTTAAATACTTAAAGTTTATAGCTCTTGCTTTGTTAAACATTTCCTGGGACTGGAGCCTGCTGTCACTGTCTCTAAGGGCAGGACTGCAGCTTCTTACCGTTCCACACTCACAAGTGAAACAACTTAGTTATTTTTGAAGAGACACAAGTCAAACAGCTTAGTTATTTTTGAAGAGACAAAGAGCCTTCCACCCATAGCCCACATCAGTACCACCTCCAGTGCTACAGTGGAGTCAGCTCAGACCAGCTCGCGAGAGCCAGCCGTTAACTACACAGGGACTGGAGAGCTGGCGAAACTATAAAATCAGCTCAGGTGGGAGTATTTACATGCAGAAATTGGCAAATGCTACAAACCAAGGACTTTTGCTTTTTTGTTTTTTTGGTTTTTTAAAACCAGCATTCTACTGTGTCCCTCCCAGGAGCAGGAATGTGAAAGGTAGAGCACCATTACAAGATGATGACACTTCTCGGGGGAAAGAAAAGATGAATCCACCAAGCCTGTTGCCCTCAGTCTTTCAGGCTGGACCTAGAAAATGGACCAAGCCTACGACAGCAATTCTGTGGACATTTTGAGAAGGCACTGTTGTTCAAGGCTATGGATGTGAGGATTCAATTCTTACAGTTGAAATGGAATCTGAAAAACCGACCTTTTGCACATTTTTATGGGGTAGTATTCCTAAATGACGGTGAGAAGTTCAGCCTAAGGATTAACTGGCCAAGGTGTGGGTTTCTATATTTCAGAAAAACTTCCTTTGAATCCTTAATATGCTTTCAAAGTAGTTGTCATGGAGAAAGAGCAGACAAGAAGTAGGCCAGAAAATTCCTGATATTTACTGGAAAAGGCAGCTTGTCAGCAACACGGACGTGGCTCAGGTCACCCCCGGCCAGTTTCCACTCCGCAGGTGGAGCAGGACCAGCCCAGCAGACCGGAAGTCCAGGCCAGGTAACCAGGGAGAGAACAGCCTGCCTGGAGCTTCCCGCGGGGAGCTGAGTCAGGGGAAGGCGGGAATTTGCTCCTTGTGACTCACCAGCTGTGCTAAGGCTTTAGCACCTCAAGCCGCTAAGAGCAAAGTATGATTTACCATGGAGAGGAAATTCAGATACCACCAAGCACATGTCATTCTTCCCACTCATCTCACCAATGGTCCTGGCTAAATAGACGCGGTCACCAAACAGGCAACACTCAAGGAGCTTTGCAGCCAATGACATAGGGGAACAAGGAAAATACACGTACAGACCAGAGCATCATCATGGAGATAAATGAAGATGGAGGACCATCGTCTGCGCAAGAACCTTGCACACCTTGGATCGAGGGGAAGCACAGACTTGGGTTAATAACTCAGGGGATTGTTTCCCAGGCAGAAATCTACCTAGTGAGTACCGTCTGAGAGAATGGTGCAAAGTTATTCTGGGAGGAAAAGAAACGGAGTTTTGTTTAGGTACAAAGGAAAGACGTGGTGGAGACCAAAGGGTCAAAGAGGGGAGAGATGTAAGAGACGTTCCCGAGGACCCCACTGCCCCAGCTCTTGCCCTGCTGCTGGCGGCGGGTCTCAGCTCCACGCGGAGCGTTTTGTCATGAGTGTAAACTCTTCCCAGATTTTGACGTGCTGGATCTTATGGTTAGCGCCAGAGCGGCTGTGGGTCTTATGTTCTCCACTTTTCAGATCTCCTGGGGTATTTTAAAAGGAAAGTTAGAAAGGACAAATAAGGCGCTATTTCCCAATCTAATTATTTTCAGTAAGTCCACTACACCATTTCATTCCTTAAGAAATAATAAAAGAAAAAATAAAGAAAAAATGGACTCAAAGGGCTTGGATATCTACGTGTAGTCAGCATACAATACAGCACAGCAGATGAAACTGAACTCTCGACCTAGATTCAAGTGAGTGCTTTTGAAGTCACAATATTCCAACTTTAAAATGGTCTTAGGTAATTACGTAGGAGGAAGAATGGGGTTTCGCTGAGGCTATCGATCATTTCTGTTCAATAAGGAAAATACATAATTTCATATCCCTTGGCTGTCCAATAATCAGGCTGAAAATGTGAAATCCCTTTCTGTGATAAAGACAGAAGGTTATTGTTCTGAGATGGGGGGAAAGGGCTAACATTTTATTAATTCCACAAATTATTTCCAAGCACCAATTTCATGACCGATATTCTGCCAGATGCTAGAGTTACATATAGGAACGAAGCATATTTACCATTCCCAAGGGACTTAGATATTGCTAAGGGACACACTCAGAAAGCTTATTACATGAGAGCTTAGTGGCAGCGATGATAAAGGTGTGCACTTAATGATAAAGTACAATGCTCATTTACATGGTGAATATTGTATTTGCATATAGGGAAGCTGTCTTAACTGTGGAGTGGCCCAGTAATCAGACATGCAGAAAATTAAGTATTTAATAAATGTGACTATAGATTCAGAGGGAAATGAATATAAGGGACTTTTTTTGTAAGAGTTATTTTTATTTGTTTCTCCCCACTTCCCCCATTGTTTGGGCTCACTGCTCTGTTTCTGTTAGGTGTGTGCTTATCTTCTTTTTAGGAGGCACCTGGAACTGAACCTGGGGCCTCCCATGTGGGAGGGAGGTGCCTAGTCACTTGAGCCACCTCCTCTCCCTGCTTGTTGTGTCTCATAGTGTTTCCTCATTGTGTCTCTTCATTGCATCATCTCATTGCGTTATCTTGTTGCGTCAGCTTGCTGTCTTGTTTGTCTTCTCAAGGAGGCATCAGGAACTGAACCTGGAACCTTCCGTGTGGTAGATGGGTGCCCAACTGCTTGAGTCACATCTGCTTCCCATAAGGGTCTTTTAAAAGTTCATACACAAAAAGCATCACGGAAGGCAGAGGAAGGGAACCTCACCGACTCTGTCAAATTGGGGAGGATATCCTGAGGGAAATGACAGTTTTGTTAGTCTTAAAATCGGAGCTGGCCAGACGAAGTAGAGGGGCAGCATAAAAGATGGGGGTGGTGAGAAGCAGTGTGTCCAGTGGGGCCCGCCAGCAGCCCCACTTTGCTAGAGCACAGACCGGACGCCACGAACGGCAGTAACACGAGGCTGAGGAGGGAGGCAGCGGGACAGCTCTCGTGTGCTCTGGCTGTGTCTTAGGGTTTCTTCTGCAGGAGTGGAAGTCACTAGAAGTTGTTACGCCAGTCAGGTGTGCATTTTAGGGTGACATCAGTGTGGAGGATAAATTTAAGAGGGACAGGACTTTAGAGCTGGAGATGGTCTCAGAGGCCGTCGAGTCTTCTACGTAAGACACAACGGGGCTCTGCACAAGAGCAGTGCTAGTGCACGTGGGAATGAGCAGAAGGGAGAGATAGTTACAAAGCAATAGTGGCAGGCCATGCAGGGACATAGTGTGGGTAGAGGAGGAGATGGAGAACACCAAAGGAGACACATGGGTGACAGTGTCCAAGAGACAGTTAGAAACATAGCTCTGAATCTTGGGGAAAAGTGGAACTGGAGATAAAAAAAAAAAGTGGAACACGTCATGTTCATGACATTAATTAAGGGGAGCATGTAAAGGAGATGAGCAAGGAGACAAGAACGTAAGTTCTGAACCAAAACAATGGAACCCATGAAGAAGTCAGACAAGCATGTTCAGGAAAATCCAGAAGAGGAGTTGGAGAAAGAGGAGTCGGCTGTAGGACAGGGTCCCAGACAAGGCGGGAAGGGAAGTAACTAAGCGACACCATCACATGATCCTGAAGAAATTAACATGAAAATATGCACAGACACAGGTCCTCTCCAAGCTGAGGCCAGGCATTTGATGAGAATCATGCCTGATGTTCTTGGTTTCCTTGAAGAAGGCAAAGCAACCTGCTAAGACTAATGAAGAGTGGTTAAGGAGGAGGCTGGAGGAGAATAAAAATATTCTGACCAAAGGCAATTAGAAGAATTAAGTGAAAATTTCAGAACATGCATTTTTAGTGCCATCGTTCTGCAGTGCTATGTAATGATTTCTCTTACATCCACGCTCAGCCTCAGATTTAGAATGGAGAAGGTGGATTTGAGTATAGATGCACGGGTGAATTCTTCTGAGCAGGAGTTACGTCAAGGCGAGAGTGCAAAGGGATCGAGGGTGCTGTTGAGTCCAAGATGCATGGAGAGAGATGGGCGGCCAGTCCAGGCCTACTGGACTCAGAAAATAGAGGCTGAAGACACTGGCCATCCCTAGGAAGTTGATGCCCTGCCAACTGAAAGGGTACAATTTGAGAGTTCAGAAGTCAACTGGTTAACAGATAATAAGTTCTGAAGTGTGGCCGTAAAGAGGAAAGGAGACACTGGTTGTTGGAGGAGAGGAGTGTTCAGGAGAGAATGCTTATCTTCTTCATCCTGCTGCTTGCTTGGGAAGGGGGAGAGCTCCTCCTGCACCCCCCAGGGAGAGCAGGGCCAGGATGAACCGTCGGCCCCTCTCCCCTTTTCCTTACTTGCTGTTATCTTTGGGAGGAGGCCTGTCTCACTGGATCATGGGGATCAGGGGAAGACAGTGTCCCTGGTAGTGGTCTCACACCTTGAGGTGTGGGCAGCGCCAGCTAATCCTCTGCCTCTTACTCCCTTGGGCCCCCTGCTTGCAGGTGTGCTGTACGTGACAGTGCTTGCCTCCCGTGAGCTCCACCGGGTCACTCTCCTCCCTGCGCCAGGTTCTGTGTATGGGTGTCAGGGTCCTGCTCGTCCCAGGTCTCCACTGGGGTAGCAGTCACAAGCCCACAGCGTGACCGCGGGCCCACACTGCACCCTCCCACCCTGCCTTACTAGTGGTAGAGCCACTACTCAATGTGTTTTGGATCCTTCTTAGCTAGAACCCACTGGAGGGAAGGACGAGTGATTTGTCTCCCCTCAGTTCCAGCAAGGAGGTCAAGACACTCTAGGTGAGGATGTGGATAGGTTACCATCTGGGTGGTGGTACATCCTGACACCCAGAAGGACGTCAGGGTTTTGGGAGGAAAGGGAAGACTTTTAGCCAGATACCCAAATTTTCCTCCATGGAGCAGAATTACCAGGAGTTCAGTAAACAATAGATGTGAGGAGGGGACAAGACACAGGTTTTAAGGGACAAGACTCTCAAAGGAATAGAAAAGTCTATGAGTATGAGCGATGAATGGCCTTAAAGAGACTCTGGGGACAAAAATATTGACCTCAACTTTTGGCCCTGATGTGAAAGAATGAGCAGCCTCTCCTCAGCTGGGCTTCTAGGGAATCAGTGTCCTCAAGAAAGAGTCATTTTTCAGCCAAGGCCAGAGCACTTAAGTGCCATGAGGACTGAAAAAATGCAGAGGAGTTTGTTTACCACAATTGTGGTTCCAGAGGGAAGAGTGGAAATTTCTGATAATGGACTGTTTAGCAGCTTTTTTCTCCATCTTTATATTCTTGGGAGTAGAAAACATCTTTTAAAAAATATAATAAACTTTATTTTTAAAGAAGTTTTAGATTACAGAAAAATTACATTGAAAGTATGAAGGATTCCCACGTATGCCCCTCCCTCTCCCACATCATCCCCTAGTTTTTTTTTAATGTAGCAATACAATTTATTCTGATGTATCTGTAAAAACTACTTATTTAAAAAATGACTCACTTTTGGAAAGGACTAACCTACCTACAGTAATAATCTAAAAAATAAAACCATCATTGTTACAGTTGTCAGTACTTCACAGATCTAATACTGAAGGAGGCAACTACCATTGTCATAGCTCCTTTAATGCCCAAAACTTAAGTACAAATCAGAATTAAGAGAAACTTCAGAATATTCACATTTGCATGCATTTTTGGTTGAACTGTCAAAGATTCCACATATAACAAAACCACAACTTTGAATCAAAATGAATATTAAGAACAGAAAATGTGTCTTTTTATTGTGTTCCCACTGCTAAATGGAATACAATACATGTTATAAGCACTGAGAAAACATTTGCTGGATGAACGAATGATGGAATGAGAAAATCAGTTAATAAAAAGCAAAAAGGAGATAAGACTACAGGACAAAAGGAGATCTACATTAAGAAATGAGCCCAGAAGTGTGAAACTTGGAGGGATTAACTGGGCTCAAGAGCTGAGCAGAACTGATCTAGAGATGCTTTGGTGCAAATAAGGCTTCTACCTTACAGTTGCTGAGGCAAAGGCAGTAGATCTTGGTGGCTGAAGGTTTCCCAGCTCCCTTGAAAGCTAGAATCCCAGGACTCTAGTTGAGCTAGTGTTCTAGGGACCATGGTGGGAGAGGGCTGACCAGTGAGGGAGGGAATGGAACAGAGGCGACTTGTAGCCAACCTCGCAGAGAAAGCAAGGCGTGGCGCCTCCAAGTGCAACATGAGGAGCAACAAGTGCCAGAGAAGATAGACTGAAAAAGGAGGGTTTTTTTTTTGCAATTTTAAGATGTTTTATTATTTTTTTTCCTTTTTTTTAATTGATTTTGTAAAAATATTACATTAAAAAAATACGAGGTCCCATTCAACCCCACCACCCCCACCGTACCCCTCCCCTCCCAGCAACACTCACTCCCATCATCATGATATATCCATTGCATTTGGTAAGTACATCTCTGAGCATCACTGCACCCCACAGTCAATGGTCCACATCATAGCCCACACTCTCCCCCATTCCATCCAGTGGGCCCTGGGTGGATTTACAATGTCCAGTGATTGCCTGAAAAAGGAGTTTTAAATTAAGGAAAGAAATCTTGGAATTAATGGTTTGGGCAATCATTCTGAAGTTTCTCTTGTCCAGCTCCCCTTTCGTAGAGGTACACGCAATGAGGAGGGCATTATAAAGATGCTGAGCCTGCTTACATACTCATCACATACTCAAACTGCTGTTTCCCTTCAGGACATTCCCTTCATAGCAGACCAGGTCCTTGATCTGGCATCGGCATCGTTGGAGTCCATAAACCCCTGTGTAGGATTCTCTATTCCCCATTCCGGTGACATTCCAGGAAAACTGTGTTGCGAGGGAAGAGGAGGCTACTAAAGTCAGACAAGACCCCTGTGTTGGGGATGTTTATCACTTTGAGGAGCCCCAGGAAGTTGTCCTCCAGTTTCTGACATGAGCAGTCTTCATGCCGTTTACACAAGTAGAGGCAGGTGCGTCTGTGAGGACCTGAGGCCAGTCTACCTCACACTAGTGCTGCACCTTTTCTGGAAGGAATTTATGAGGAAGGACATTCTAGGTTACCAATAATTGGTGGCACCAGGGCTTGTGCAAGAGCAGCAGAGCTGGGAGCCAGCGTTAGTAAGGAATGAACTGTTATGGGTAGAGAAGTTAGAGCAGTCACCACCACTCAAATGGATAACCTATAATCCATAATTGAATTATGTTGTGGCAACAGAGGTGGGAAATGGCAACAAGTACCCCTTAGGCACTCAATTGATAAGCTCCACTGGATTTGGGAGAGTAGACATAATATGTCTTCTTTGGGGAAGAAAGACATAAAGTGACTTTATCTTGAGGAAAAAAATGAGGGTTGTAGTTAAGATACAGGTATCTAGGGACAGAAGGTCTTGTTAGCATTCCAAAGAAGTAGATAAGAAGTAGGTGGAATGGTTCATTAGACCAAGAACTCACCTTAGTAAAGAATTCCACCACAGCTAGTCCCAGAAAAGGCCATGCTCATACAAGGTGAGTAGATTTAAGATACAATTAGAGTAGATTCATACAGGGGCAGTGACTAGTGAAGGAGGATGGTCTATGGATGAGCCCTTCATATTGATGACTGTACTTATGAACCTTTACTTTTGAAATTGATACTTACCCTAGTATTATAAGGTACCCAAGGGTTGCCTCCCAGAGCCTCCTTCTTACTCAAATGTGGCCTCTCAGCATATAAATGCATTACCTTCCCCTAGTGTGGGACATGACTCCTGGGGATGACCCTCTATGGCAACGAGTGATTACTTTCTAAGCACCAACTAGCAATGCAACTGGAAAAAGACCTTGACCTAAAGGGGGAAAAGGTAAAAACAAATGAATTTATATAGCTAAGAGATTTCAAAGTGAGTCAGGAGTGAGCATGCTTATACATGTCTCAGCGGGAAGTCATTGACTGCAAAAGAAATCTATTCAAATAGCAGAGCTCGTGAGGACTCTGGAGATATCCAGATACTATAGGCAAAGCAGACAGCTCAGGAGTTTGATGGCCTGCCTGTGGGCCTGCCAGAGTTGGACTCATTTGTGGTTTCCCTACACATGACTCTTCTGCCCCTTCTATTTGAACCTATAGTTAGTACTAGAGTTGATAGGTGTATGTTCAAGAGATCTAAATCTTTGGACTGTCCATGTGCCAGCTGGACCCAGAATCTCAAAGGAGTTGCAATACCTACTCTCCAGTTCATCAGACTCACCCAGGACAACTAACATGGGGATGATGATGGACAACAACCATCCCAAGGAACAGAGAGGGTCTGCAACTACAAGCAAGATAGATCCATCCATCTGCCCCATGGGATCTAAGCCCCCTCTCAATTAAAGGTGGAGTGGGCATCACCATCCCAGAATCCTGAGGACTGGTGAATGAATGATGAACTAGAGTACAGTTACTGGTATTCTGCTATAGACTTATTGTGATTCTAGCAATGGAAGAACTTCTATCATTGATGTGGAAGCAGTGGCCACTAGAGGTTCTGAGGGGAAGGAGGGGGAAAAACAGGACTAATATGGGGACATTTTTGGTACTTGGGAATTGTCTTGAATGACATTGCAATGACAGATATAGTCCATTATATATCTTACGATAACTTGTGACAATGCTCCAAAATGTGTTCCTCAATTGTAACAAATGTACCACACTAATGAAGGATGTTGTTAATGTGGGAAAATGTGGGAGAGAAAGATTGGGGCATATGGGAATCCCCTATATTTTTTATGTAACATTTATGTAATCTAAGTATCTTTAAAAATGTTTTTAAACATGTATTTTTTAAAAAGATACAATTAGATTAGTTATTTTATAGGGAATTATAAACCATGGCAAAATCTAGGCAAAAATCTTGTTCCTTGAAATTAATCAAAGGGTTCTGAATAAATATTTCCTCAGAATAATGGAAACAATGCATGGAAACAAAATTATTTTTAAAAAGGTGTAAAGACAAAATAAGTTTGATGTAATGATATGCCTTATATCTTCTGTTACTTAAATCTATTTGGCCAACAGAGTGTTTGTGTGTTAGGTAGAATTAGTCAGAGGCCTAAGAGAATGTGCTAAGGTTTAGAATCAAGGGGCTCTTGCCTCCTTAGTATACTTTTTAATTGGTAATGTTTACTGGAAATATTTCCTTCCTTCCTTCTCATCTGACATCCACTTCTCCAATGTATGCAATTTTTCCATTGTTGACTCATGGCTAAAAACTTGCTGATACTTATTTCATTACTTTTATCTATAATCGTTTTTCTTTTATCTGGGCTTATTTCCCAAACATTAAATAGCCTGATACATAAACTCAATCCCATCCTATCTTGTCCACCAGAAATGTGTCTGAAGAAGTGGTTAATATGCTCTACCAGATAGGATCTAAGAAGCATTCTGGCCATTTATCCTATATTATCATAACTTAATTCAAGCCATTTCATGTTTTATGAGCTATGGTTGCACAACATGTAGCAGTCTACTTGGTTTAACTCCTCCTATGAAAGAATTTCAAGTAAGAAAATTTCTCTGAGGTCAGCAACTCCTCTTGTTTTTTAGTTCTGAAATGAAAGTCTGACTCAAGCAGTCAGTGGAGAAGGGAGTAAATCAAGTTCAGAGTTCAGAGGGTGACCAAGAAAATATTCTAGATTCTGGAGATTTCAGATTCCTGGACCTAAATTAACAACTTTCAGATTTCCTTAGATTCCGAGGTGCTGACTTACGCCCTCGTAGGAAAAGGGCGTGGGCTGGGAAAATTCTTCTGAAGATAATTCCTCCAACACCTCACATTAACTCAGGAATTCACTAAAGGGACATTTTTTTCATGTAAACATCTTGCTAGTAAGTTTAAACCTTCCAGTTATTAACACCTCAATGTGAATAAATTAATTAGAAATATGCACTTGTTTTTATCCCACAACCCACTGAGGTCCAAGAACTTAGAGAACAGGAGACACAAGGGCAGGAAGGGACACTTTCTCTAGGGCATGGCAGGAGGGCGGACCTGGCTGGGCGCTACAGGGGAAACGGGGTAGGCAATGGGTAGCACAATCTCCTACCAGGGAGGAAGTGATCATGATGTGGGAGAACGGTGCAGGAAGTTAGGGGGTGGGCCATAAAAAGAATTTCTTATAATTTACAGTTTTGCCCTGTGGTTCTTGTTGGCCACCATGTCACGGGAGTGTGTGGCCTTCTGTGGGAGTTCATCATTCTCCTGTTCGTGTAGTCTCACAGTCCACTGTCTTGCTTTGGACACATAAGCGTTACTGTGGGAAGCTAGTCTGCACTGATGTCTTCAGTGCCAGTTAGTTCGCTGGGCTGCCTGGGTCGTGAGGTGTTTTCCTCTCCGCTGTGCTCATCGTGTTGCCTGGAATAAGGGCACTGTGCAGCAGCTGTCACCCCTCTGGCACCCAGACACTGCTCTCCTGTGGCTCAAGCCTCCTGTACTTTTAACACTTCCTTCCCTTGCTGCTCTGGTAGCCTTCAGCAGCTCTTGGCCTGCTGCTTCCTTGAGCCTTGGCCCGGGTTTCAGGGGCGAGTCTCCATCTGGGTCAGCGGCAGAAGCGTGTCCTGGCCATGACGTCCGTGGGGTTGCATGTGCCTTCTTCCAGCAACCTGCTGGCTGGTATTCTCTGAAGTCCAGGGCTTGCCTGGGCCAACCTTGGCAAGGACTTGCAGGTAGAGTGAGATAAACTGCCCAGATCTTAGCCTGGTGAATAGCACATTAGTTCATTCATTCATCCACTTTGCAAACATTAATTGAACAGCTTTGTGCCAAATCCTGTGCTTGGTCTGGGGGATGGAAAAATAAACAGACAAGGGCCTCTGCCTTGGAAGGTATCACAGTTCTTGGGGAGCAAAGATGGTATAACAAGGAACAGCAATCCTTATCTATGTTCATGAGTATGTCTGATGATTCGGGTATTTTTTTCTGGTGCTCCAGCCCAGAATTTCCTGGGGGGTAGTTCAGTTCCCTGGTAAGAGGCAAGGAAACGAGCAGAGAGGAAAGGGGAGATCCTGCAGGTTCCGACATTATTGCAAACACCACTTCCTTGGTACTCTGAGCAAGAGGTAGAAATGGTTGGAGGTGAGCATCTGCCTCTGTTGTGAGAAGAGGTGTAGAATTGCAGCTTTTTAAATCACCAGCACAGGAAAACGGAAAAATAGAGGTTTTGGAACACCACTCTGGCTTGCGTAATTCTGGAAAAACAAAAAGTTTCCAGGACCATGTTCTGGCATGTTTCCTTAAAAAACACAACCTTATTTATGAAGAGTATCTGAGATACAGCAGAGAGCCTAGAGCTACAACAAGGAGGGAATAAATACTAATTACCCTCTCATCTACAGAAACAATTTTGTTTGAGGCCATTGGCCAAATCCATACCTAATACTTCAACACTGCTTCCATGGGAAAATGTAATCTCAAGCCTATCAAAGCAAATATGTAACTTTTCCCTGATGTAAAGGTTTAAGATAATATGCACAGGCCCAATCTAACCTTAGTGGGACAGAATTCTGCAAGGGACACTGCTTCCTGGCTCTACCCTCTCTGGGCACTTGGAGAACCCTTAGACCAGATGCTGTGAAATGATGAAAGAAACATAAAACTGGGCTCACCCTTGTATAATATTGGGCAGGGTAATAATTTCGTGCCCCTTGAAATGAACATTCATTTTCTTTGTCTGATGTCTTCCTAGAGGAGAATGCTAAGCCCTGCTTGGAAAGTATGGAGAAGGCTGATCACTGTGGCTGTGCTTTGTCCTTCTGCAAACAGAAATCACACAGGAACCAGTCCTTCTTGCTCAGGGGGTGGGGTGGGGACCAGTTAATTTCACTTGAGCCTGTTCCTTGGAGGTTTCATCTTCCAAATAAATGACAACTCTCCTGAAAGGCCTCTGATTCTCACACTTGTCGACATCCTGCTACTGTCCATGACCAAGTACGGATTGTCCAGGAACGGTTGGTGATCCTAAGGGATGGCCCCTAAGCTACTCTGCCCAGTGCTGATGAGGAAAGTCATCTTCTGTTTGGGGGTGATGTTGAAAATTGTCCCTCTGCTTTCTAAGTGTGTTGGTGTCAGATTTCACCATTAAATAACTCCGTCTCTCTTTCCAGAAGCCACACAGAAGTAGCACAGGAAATTATTGTTTAATCACATAATATCTAGATTATCTAAACAGTGAATTTTCATGATGTACTTGACATTTTTCAATATTTTGTTATTTCAAGAATATGATGCCTTAGATAAATTCTCAGTAAATAACTGATTATTAGATCGTCTTATTTACATTTTAACAGGAACATCACGAATTAGGTTGGCTTCAGCTTTAATATATATAAATCAATGTTTCTATAACCATGGAAAATTAAAATAAAGGTTCTAGAAAATATATTTCAACATTTTTAAAGATCATGTTCAAGAAAACGCACTTTAGAGTCGAAATCTCCAGAAGTTCAATGCAAGGTGACGATGGCGTGACAAAGCGTTGCTAAAGAAGAGGCATGGAGTCTGGAGTTGGCTTCACTCCAAACTGCACTGTGTACCTTTGTTGGGAAATGTGATTTAACAGAGTACATCAGAGGTTCTTAATGAGGGGTCCTTGGGTTTAGATTGAAATTCAAAAAAGCATCACCGTGGGGACGTGTTGGTGTGGGTGTGATGTATTTATTGAATAATACACAGCATAGTGTGGACTTCGTAAGGGGGCTGTGGTTTTCACCTGACTGGCAAAGGGGTCCATGGAACACAAAAGGTAAGGAGCCCCTGGATTAAAGCATGGCCACACACTTATTGTTGTCATTAGCATTACCAGCCCGATAATCCCTGTCCAGAAAACACACACCAGAGTTCACTGACAAATGGACCAATAAGAAAGTTTTCAGGCAAGTGCTGATCAGTATTCCTCACTTGTTTATGGAGAATTCATGAAGAACAAATGGCTTCAAATGCAACAGAAACTATTTCATCCAGTAAGAGCATTAAGAGAAAAACACTGGAGTGTGGATTTCCTGGCTTAGAGTATCTTCAAGAAGAAAACGCACATCTGTTTGGGATGGTGTCAGGGGGAAATGCCTGCCTGAGAAGGTCAAGAGGCTAATGGAGTTAATCCCTTTAGGTTCCTTTAGTGTTAAAATTACCTTAATCAGTTTAACTGGATTTTTATTAATACAGCGTTCAGTGGCAACAACGACCTTCCCAAGCTGCGAATAAGCACTCCCGCAGCAAATGCGTTCGTCTGCAAAGCGCTGGTTCCTGGGCAGCGGGGGCCCAGCCGTGCACCCCATCGTCCCACAGGTGGCCGCAAATACACACCGAGAGGCGTAGGACAGGGTCATCTGAGGTCCCTGAAGCCTTGCCATCGCTCACAAGACGGAACTGCACGTGCGCACGGTTCCAGGGACAGAGGACCAGGCTCGTTCACCTCGAGGGCACTAAGACCACTGCTTTGGGGGATCTGGCCGTGAACCCTGGCTCTATTTGATGGGTCCCCACACTGCAGGGTCTCTCAATCCTGTGTCTTTACCCGTGTCGCCAGGGGGTTCCGCGCCAGGCTCCAGAACGCGAGAGTGCTCCCGCCGGCAGCCCAGCCTTTTTCTGTCCCAGGCCCCGGTCCTGGGCACTGCCCAGTACTGCGGCCAAAGAGGTACCAACCTGAATTAGCCCCGTGGCTCTCTGCCCCTTGCTTCCTCCACACACAGAACAAACCCCGTTTCTGATTTGACTTGTAACATTCCAGGCAAATTCTGGAATTCCCTCTGTCTCTTCAAGATCCTTACCCAGAAACTTTTCCTCTGGTTCCCTAATCTACCACTTAGAGTGATTTCAAAAAGCACGGCAACCTAAGGGTCGGCTTTGAGTTTGCAGTCTGCTTTTCCCTCTTCCAATTATTTTGGCACAACTGACTGTTAATATAAGGGATTTTGGAGCGTGAAATGATGCGTTACTGCTTTAGAGGGCGAAACAGCAACGCATTCACGGTAACCAGGATGCAATTCAGGAGACGGGGACTCTGCCGGTGCCTGATATTTCTATTAGTGTGTAGAAACTAAGGGACTGATTTCGTTGTGAGCCACGCTTGTTATTATATGCATTTTACTCTGACAGAAGGGTGTCAAATGCAAAGCCTGATCTTGAGCAATGGCTTGCAATGACATTTACTTTACTGAACTGCAGAGCCAAATTAAAGTTTAAATAGTTTTCTCCTGAAGCCAAAAGAAATAGAGGTTTGAGTCAAAACTGCCTTCCTGCCTCTCGCGTGAGGAGCCGGCTGAGTTCGTGAAGGCTGGACGTGGGCCAGGGCTTCTAAGAGTGGAAAAACATTTCCTCCCGCCTCGCCACTCGCCAGCCTCAGTGGACCGTGCTGGACCCTGGAAGGCGGAGGACGGGGCTCTCTGTTTCCAGACGAGAAAATCCACCCATGGGGCGCAGGGCTCCAATGCGGGTTTCTACAGAAACAACCAGAAGCGAGAGGGGCTGGGGGGAGCCAGGAAGAACCGAGGGGTGGGTTACCAGTGAGGGAACTCGCCAGGTAGCTGAGCCTCAGAAAACCAAGGAAGACTCAGGCACGAGACTAAGGCTTCCGAGGGGGCGGCCCTTCTCGGCAGGTGTCGCGCTCTGTCCTGGCAGGGGTCAGTGTGGCGCCGGCAGCGGCCTGGAGAAGAGCTGCTGGTGACCGCAGGGCCCTGGTGTGAGAGCCTGCGCGAGGGGGCCTGGGGCCCCTAGGAGAAAGCCCTGAGGGAGGCTCCCTGGGATGTCGCGGCGGACGAAACCTGCAGGAAGAACTCTGAGCTGGGACACGAGCACCAGGGGAGAGCCCTGCCTCCTGCTCAGGGGCAAGGTCCCACCCCGCGAGGGGGGCGGGCGCCTTGAAAGTCAGCCTCGGAGACGTGACACTGAGCGAGCAAAGGCGGGCGCAGTGGACAGACACTGTGAGCTCCGCAAAGGAGGTGATCAGAATAAGCAAATTCATAGGGTCAGAAACGAGACCGGTCACCAGGGCCAGGGGGCGGTGGGGATGCGTGGCCAGTGCTTACCTGGGGCCGCGCTTTTGTTTGGGGAGAGGGAAAGGTTTGATGACGGATGGTCTGATGGTAGCACAACATTGTAAGGGTGACTAACACCGCTGAATTGTATAGTTGAAAGGGTTTAAATGGGAAATTTTATGTTGTATGCAGGTTACCAGGATAAAAGTTATTTAAAATCATAGAACTGTAGAACACAGAGTGCCCCAATGTAAGCCATGAGCTATGGCTAATGCTATAATTATAATGATATCGTTTCATGAATCGCAACAAAGTTACCTCGCTAATGCAAAATGACACTAGGGAAAATTCTGTGTATGTGTGAGGGGGTGGTACGTGGGAACTCTGTACTCCTGCTGATTGTCCTGCAAACCTACATCTGCTCTAATAGAAGGGGAAAAAGTCAACTTCAGTCACCTTGAAGGGTGTCTCGTGATGCTTGATATACACGATGGAGAGGAGGACTCAGCTTGGGAACTGTTTTAGAACGTTTCGGCTCAGAAGTTCCCTGGACCGACAAGTTTGGGCGCACAGATCCGTGGGTTTCTTTTAAGGAACGGCCAGGCTGGGGGCACCTTGAGCCTCGTGTGTGCGCTGGCTCCTCGCCGACCCCTGGGCGCTAGCTGGGAAGGGTCTCCCACAAGGGGCTGCCCAGCCACCTGCGCGGGCAGCCCCAGCCCTCGCCCCTCTGCCCCCACCCAGGCCGCGCAGCTCATTCAGGCCTCCTCCCGTGGCCGCAGGCGCCGGCCCGGCGTGCTCCTCCTCAGCCAGGGCTCCCTAGGGCGCGTGGTGTCTCCTCAGAGGACACGCCTGGAGTCCTTGCAGCATCTCGGCTGCTTGTTCCCAGCGGGCTCCTTGGTCAGAAAACCGTGGGCTCAGAATTCAGCACAGTGTCACTTGATAAATCATCCTAAAAGCACTTGCAGAGGCTGCCTGAAGCCTGCCAAGAGCCGGCCTTGCCCTGCAGAGCTCTCCTGGTGCGTGTGCACTGGTAGCGCCAGAGCTGGTGAGCGTCACAGGACTGATACTAGCAACTGAAAACCCTCATAATCCCTTCCACCATAGCGTTTCACCCCATCATCCTGTTTCTCTATTGCCCTTTGGACCCAAAGGCGGGGTTTTTACTTATTCCCTGTTAAACCACGCCCCCTAATTATTATCTCATTGTTCCAGCCGGTTAGCTCTGGACTTCGATTCTATCATCCAAGGTATGCTCCATTCTCTTCTGCGTATGTGGATCACAGGCTTTCTAGAAATGTGGTGGGTATGTTCTTGACTCCTACATGCCACATAAAGTTAAATGAAACAATTCATTCAGCAACCATTTATTAAAAGGACTGGGTATGTCCCAGGCATTGCTCTGGGCATCAATGAACAAAATGGACAAAAATCTCTATTGTCATGGGGTTTCCATTCTCGTGCAGGGAGAAGGACAGAAAGTGGCACCATCAAACGAGAGTTATAAGTAGACGATGAGATGGTAAGCACTGTGGGAGACACCAGAGCGGGGTGGGGACATCACGAGCTCTTCCAGAGCCCTCAGCCTGAGCTTGGAAGGACCAGGGCAGACTGAGGAGCTGTGAAGTCTAGTCTGCGAGGGACACCTGGGGGGCCAGGGGCTGGTGAGAGTGTGGCCGTGGAGGCTGCTGGCTTTGTGGGGACCCACAGTAAGAACGTGGGGCGAGGACGCTCCATCCACGAGCCAGGACTTTCCGTGGCTAGAGCGCCTTCTCCTCGTTTCTGTTTTCATGGATGTCAGGAGGGCAGCTGGAGCAGATGGAGAGCAGGTTAGACGCAGACCTGCCTGGGGTCCTCTTCCACCAGTCACTGGCGTTTTCCCTGAACACTTGGCTCGACGCTTCTCAGCCTTAGCTCCCTCTTCTGCAGGTTGGAGCTGTCACTCCCATAAGGGACTTTTGTCAGGGCTGAAAAAGAGAATGTGAAAAACCCCTAACAGAGAGGGCTTTTTTGAGATAGGAATCTCAGGCCAATCTCTGTCAACCTGTCTCTCTCATCTCATTTTTCCATCCATGATTTCCTACTTTAACTAATACTACTGTCTAAAAAGGCAATTCATCTTCACATGACTTGCTCCTAGCATACCTATACCATCTCCAGTGACTTCCACTTCCCTAATAAATTGGCTCTAGAAGTTTCGACATCACTACGAGAAGGTTGTGGACTGAAGAAGGCATCATGTTTTCTCACTTTCAAGGCTTTACCCACATCTGCCAACCCCAGCCTTCCATCACTTGAGAGCTCAGCAGCAGCCGCTTGTTATGTGCCAGTCAGCAGCCCCTTGATCTCTGTCTAGCTGCCCTCAGCAGCAGAGAAGGGGAAACTGAGCCACGGACAGATGGGCTCATCCAGGGCTGGAAACCGGCAGCACAGCTTTGGTGGAAAGACAAGTAAGTGGGAAGAGTGGAGCGTGATGGGACTATTAGGAAGTGAGCTGATCGTGTTGCTCAGCCGTGCTGGTAAGGAGCTGAGCTGAGCAAATAGAAAGCCCGATTCCAGTGACGCAAAGAACAGCGCTACTTGGCGTGGACGTGGAGGAGGCGAGGGGAGCTGAGTCTTACTCCAGAGGAGGAACGCTGCAGTGCGCGCTTGGTTTAGGGGGCGCATGGAAGTGCAGACTGTCAGGGGATAAGAGGAGAATATTTTGAGAAAAAACCATAACAAGGGATAACTATCTCTATCAGCTATCAAAACATACTTAAGCTATCATGTTTAAAACAAAGACAGGAATGAAAAATAGACAAATGTATTTGTGGAAAAGCATGGAGAGCCCAGAAATTGACCCAAGTTTGTATGGGACTAATTAAACATTGTCGAACAATGTGTGGGAAATAGCAAAAATTTAATAAATGATATTGGGGCAAGATATTGTTCGGGGAAAAATAAATATATAACCATATTTAAATAATCTCCAAATATTTTAAAGAACTAAATATTAGGGAAATCATAGATAAGCTAGCAGAAAGGCTGGATTTGTTAGAACTTTAAAGTAATGTTAACATAGAAAAATAGAAAACATACCTATAATGAAACAAGTTGTATAAATTGGCACAGCCCTATTGGAAAGTTAAATGACTATGAATGTATTTATGTAATTTGGGTCAGCATTCCTACCCCTAGGAATTTATCCTAAGGAAAGGGCAGAAAGAAGAAACAGCTAGGTCCATGGAAGTATTCATTGCAACATTATTTATAACTAAAATAATAGAAACAGATCAAAAGTCTAAAACTAAGGAAATGGTTAAGAAAATTAAAATACAGCGACCCAACATAATATTTAGCTATTAAAATGCTAAATGAATTCTATGTACTAACATGAAAAATATTTGAGATAATATCATAAGACCATGATGACAATTCTTTTTATGCTCATGGGCAAACACTGAAATCATACACAGAAAAATTAAAATAACTCTTAGTGGGCTAGGATTATAGGTGTTTTTTTTTTTCTAAAATTTCATTCAAGAGTTAAATATGTTGTTTTATGATTAAAGTATAGAGAAATCAAACAGAGGGCATGAGAAGGAAGGAAACAGGAGAAAGGCCTCTGGGTCTTGCTGCGAACAAGAGTGCTAAGTCACACACTGCAAACGCCCTAGTTTGGGTCCGAAGCCCAAAGGAACCCTTTCCTTATCAGCGCTGAGTTCGTCTGTGTTACTCACAGGAAGGAGGCTGGCTTAGATGACTGACTCAGTGCACCTATGTCGCCCCTCCCTTTCACCTGTCACTCCTAGCAAAGACACACCACCGTCTCGTCCTAGGCAGTCACTCTAACCTTCCTAACTGCACAAAACATGCCAGTTTCAACGTTTATTTGATAGGTTCCTTTTAATTTCAACTTCCCAAATCTTCCCAGAACAAAATGGACTCCTGATGCTGAGCCAGCTGTGCTGGTACATCAGGTTCTCTGAGACCAGACAGAGCAGGATTTCTGCATGTGTGTCTCTCGTTTTTGTATTTATTTTTTAAAAATCAATAGACTTTACGTTTCAGAGAAGTTTTAGGTTTACAGAAAGTTGAGCAGATAGTAGAGCGTTCCCACACACCCGCTCTCTTCTCCGCTCGCGGCTACCCCTATTATCAGCATCTTGCGTTAGTGTGCTACATTTGTTGAAATGGATGCACCAGTGTGATACACTACAATTAATTAAGTCTATAGTTTGCATTAGGGTTCACCCTTCATGCTGCACCGCTTCCTGGGTTTTGACAAAGCATGCCCTGTATCCCCCATTCCAGCCTCACACACAACAGTTTCATTGCCCTAAAATTCCCCTTGGAGCCCCGATTCTCCCGACCGCTCCCCCTCCTATTTCCTCTCCTCTGGCTGATCTTTTTGCTGCCTCTTTATTTTGCCTTTCCCAGAATAATGTCACATAGCTGGAATCATGCAGTATGTAGTCTCTGGGGGGCTTGCTAGCTCTTTTCTATGTACAGGTGAATAGTATCGTATTGTATAGCTGTCCCACTGTTGTTTTTTAAATCCATTCACCGTTTGAAGGACATCTTAGTTGCTTCCAGCTTCTGGCAATTATAAGTAAATCTGTTATAGACATTCATGGTTAGGTTTTTGTGTAGATCTAGTATTAGGTTCATTTGGGTAATTACCTAGGAGCTTGATTGCTGGATCATATGGTAGGCCTGTGTTTAGATTTGCAAAACACTGCCCAATTGTCTTTCAAAGTGTTCGTACCATTTTGCATTCTCACCAGCAATGAATAAAACTCCTGTTGCCCCACACTCTTGTCAGCACTGGGACTCTCAGTGTGCTGGGCTTCGCCATTCTAATGGGTGTTCTGTGGTAGCTCACTGTGGTTTTAATTAGCAACTCCATAAGGGCAAATGATATTGAGCATCTTTTCATTTGTTTATTTCCATGAATATATCTTCCTTGGTGAGGTAATGTTCAGATCTTTTGCCCGTTTTAAAATTGAATTGTTTGCTTTCTATTGATGAGTTTTAAGAGTTCTTTGTAGATTTTGCATTCAATTTCTTTATTAGATATGTATTTTTCAAATGTTTTCTCCTAGTCTGTGGCTCTTCTTTTCATTTTCTTAACAGTATCTTTAACTGAGTAGAAGTTTTTAATTTTAGTGAACTTCAACTTACCCATTTTTTTCTTTCATGGTTCATGCTTTTGATATCATATCTAAAATCTCATCACCAAAGCCAAGGTCACCTAGATTTTCTCCCATGTTACCGCCTAGGAGTTTAACAGTTTTGTATTTTAAATGTAGGCCTCTGATAATTTAATTTTGAGTTAACCCTTGTGCAAGATGCAAGATCAGTGTCTAGATTTTTTTTTTTGCACGTGGCTGTCCAGTGTTCCAGTACCATCTGTTGAAAAGACTGTCCTCTCCCCACTGAGCTGCCTTTGCTTCAAAAGAGCTCAAGGTCAGCTGACTCTATGTGTGCGGGTCTCTTTCTGGGCCCTTTATTCTGCTGCCCTGGTCTGTGTGTCTGCCCTTTGGCCAATACCAACCTGCCTTGGTCTCTTTGTAGTAACTTTTGAAGTCAGGCACAGTCAGGCTTCTGACGGTTCCTCAGTGTTGCTCCTCGTTTCAGTCTATTTCCCTATCACATAATACGTGCATCTTGTCTGATGAAAAATTACCAAAAAAAGGGAGAAATGAGTAGAGAGAAAGGAAGAACTGGGGGGAGGACTTTATTCCGAGACTATCTGTTCACAGAACGAGGAATTGGAACGAGACGCGGCAAGGGGGCTTTCGGGGGGTGGTAGGTTGGCACAGGAGAGCAGCTCTGGGGTGCAGGGGACCTGGGGATTGAAGGAAGAACTTGTGAAAAGTGCTGCTATGGATTGTGAATCGGATCTCTATTAATGTCCTTCACAGGGTGGACTTGATGCCTGGAAGACCTTTTTAATTCCTGTCTGCTGGCTGGACGGTGCTTCTCTTGCACATGAAATGTTACTTTCAAACAAGGATCCACGTGAGCCTCAGAATTTGAGTGCCTCCCTCCTCTTTCCATGGGTGAACGCCTGGGCGCTCCACTGCCGTTTTGGAGAAGCAGCCCAGGCTGGCAGTGCCTCTCGCTGTGAGAAGGTGGATTTCCTATGGCACAGGCCCTGTGGACTGGCCAAAGGGAATTGGAGTTAAAAGTCCTCTCTGCAAGGAAGGGAAGTGAAAGCAGACTCTTCGGTGTCAGAGTTACGTGATGAAAGGTGTCTAGTCAAGCAGGATTTACACAGAGAAAGGGATTGTTCCTCATAAATTCTTCCCTGGGGGAAAATAGTGAAAGGGAGAGAAAACTCTGTACTGTTGCCAGTTTTTCAGCATTAATTCTCTCCAGGGTTAACACTGAAAATATTTATCAATTGGCTATGGTTCAGACAGCAGTCAATCAGACCAAAACAGACACTAAGCCTTTGTTTGCTGGAAGGAGGCAAGGAGGTGCCTGGGAGAGAGTGAGCTTGATGAAACGGTCATTTACCAACCAGCATGGAAACATTTTTAAAATTTCACCAAAAGTATGGCCATATCAGTGCTATTAGCTGAGGCCCAGCCTTGGTCCCTCCCCTCCTCTCTTTTCCTGTTCCCTTTGGTGTCTGCAGCCTCTTGTTCGTTCCTCCTTTCCTCTCTGACTGGGTGTGAGTCCCCCCACTTCTGTTTGTAAGCTACTCTATGTGCTTCCAGGAGCCTACAGGTAGACTTACTCTTTAGCTGAGACAGGAACGAGTGGGTGCTGTTCACGACGAGGCGCAGGAGCCAGAGTGATAGCTCGCACTGCCCAGGAAGCCCAGGTCCGTCCCTGGAGTGGGAGGAAGCCAGAGGGCGGCCAGGATGGCAGAGTAATGTCGACACTTCAGGTGGGGAGGTGTCTGGGCTCAGGCCATCGGGAGGCGCCCTGATGGCCACTGACAGCCTGAGTTGTCAGCAGGGGTCATCATCGGTTCTAGTCTCACAGCACTGGCCACTTTCCTCCACATGGCTGGCGGTCCAAGTGTCACAGAAACCTGGGGATCATTTCATTGCACAGCATGGCTGGGGAGTGATCAAGAGGGGAGGCTCTGGAGCAGGAACTGGGGTGGAGTGTTGCCCCCTGCCATACATTTACTGCCTGAGTGCCTTTTGGTTACATCCTGTCTCTGAATCAACACTTCTAAAATAAGAACAGTAATACTTCCTACTTAATAGGGTTGTTGTGGAGACTTAGTGTTTGGTAACAGCCTAGTATGGTGCCTGGCATATAGTAAGGACACAACAAAAACATTATTATTGTTATCACTTTCTTCCCTTCTTCTCCTGCAGTTGCTGAGACCGGCTTGCCCCCTGACACCAAACTTGCTTCTCATTTATGCTTATACACAGATTTTGAAAGTGTGCTACAGCACTGTTTCTTAGCCTTTTTGCTTTGTTTTATTTGTTCTTTTTGGCTTCTTTTCTTGTTATTACTTTTCTGTCAATCTTTTTTGATAAACATAAAAGTAGCATGCCCAGCTCTCCTAGGAGGTGATGATACACTCCTAAGCAGGACTCGCCCACACCACCCTCATCCTTAACTCCCGTCACCGCTTATGCTGACAATCAGTGCACCGTACAGTAGGTTTTGGGGACAAAATTGCTCATTTGATTTGACTGTGTCCAACAACTTCCCAAGATTTGAATAATCTGTCCAATATTGACTCTTACTCTTCTGGAGGGAAAATGTTATGGAAAGCTTCAGAAAATGTGTGGGGTTTTACAGAGCTGAACCTGAAAGAAAGAAAGGCAAGCTTAAGGCTGTGATGGACTCCAGATCAAAGGACTACATGGGACTCAGAGCAAGGAGGCCAAGTTTTAATAAACCAAAATGGAGATTTGATGGGCCACTGGACCAAAAGGGTACAAAGGGCATAATGGAGTCTGGAATCTCAGACCCAGAAGAGAGTAAGCAGGATGTGGTTTTCTGGAACAGATGTTACTCCTTAGGGCTGGCGTTGACAACTGTTGAGGGGTTTGAGGTAGGTAAAGCTGCCCTTACAGGGTCTGGGACCCAGTGAAGGGACTGGTTTGAGGACAGTCATTGCCTGATATTGAGGACAGTCATTGCCTGATAGTCTTGAGTCCAACATTAGATTGTGAGCCTACGAAGGCACTTTGAAAGACCAAACAAAAATTTCCACTTGGCAAACACCACAGTAATAACTATTTCAGACAAGAATTATCAATAGGTGCGAAATGAGTGGGGGAAAAGGATGATGAGAAAGAGTATATTTGTGTAGTAACAAAGTATCTCTGCATAAGATGCTTAATAACTGCAAAGAGAAAAGTAATAACTCTATAGTTGAGAAACCTGGCAGACACTACCTTAACCAAGAGATTAAAATTAAAATCACGCATATTGAGAAATGCGACATGCATCCTGACATGATGCATTTAAAGGGTACAAGATCACTTTCATGGTATCTTACCAAAAATGCATAACCTGAATTTCATCATAAGGAGACGTATGAATCCGAAGAGAGGGACTTTCTACCAAATAGCTAACTAGTACGAGTTAAAGCTCTCAAGATCATGGAAGACAAAAGGACTGAGGGACTGCTCTAGATTAGAAGAGACTGAGCAGACATGACAACTAAATGTGAATTGTGGTCCTCGACTGGATCCTGAACAAGGAAACAACATTTGTGGGGCAATGGAACTTGAATGAGGTCTACAGGTGCTTTCATACTATTGAGTCAGTTCAATTTCCTGGTTGTGATCATGGCACTATGGTGACATTTTGAGAAGCTGGGAGAAGAGTATATGGGAACTCTTTGTAATATTTTTGCAAACTTTTGTTAGCCTGAAATTATTTAGAAATGAAAAGCTAAAAAATAAAGAATAGGGAATGGATGTGGCTCAAGCAATTGGGCACATGGGAAGCCCCAGGCTCTGTTCCTGGTGCCCCTAAGAAGACAAGCAGACAATGAGCAGACAAGAGAGCCCTCGCAGTGGGGTGGGGGGTGGGGGCAGATAAAAATAATTTAAAAAGAATACATACAAAAGGAAATTTTCATGAAGTATGTAACAGCACTGGAAATGACTGTAACCAACTGCTAGGAGTAGCACAGTCACTTAATGAAGGTGGTGGCAGACCTGTGTGTCAGCGACAGGGCCACAGAGCAAGCTGACAACCCCAGTGAGCAGCATGCAGGAACGCCGCGCTCTGAGAGCCAACGGCTGGACTGGCCTGGAGATCAGCAGGAAGGAGCGCTAACCCAGGCTGCATCAGGGCGAGGGAAACACATGGCGGTAACTGTTTGTGCACATGCTGCTGCTAGGGGCAGCTAAAGTTCACCGTCTTGCCCCAGCTCCAAGCTGCAGGGCCTGACTCAACCAGAGACCCGTGCTGCCCTCTTGCCCCGACTCAGGAATGCTTTCTGACGTGGCCAGGCTCGAACCCCATTCACTGCCCTCACCCGCACCACTCTCTCGATATCACCGTCATCCCATAACCACCCCAAAATCAAGAGGCCAGGCTCGTGGGGATAGCAGGGGGCAGCCACTGCTTCTGGGAGGCGCAGGCCCTGGAACGACAGGCATTCGACGCCCGGCAGGCTCTCCCGCCCCATCCCCTCACCCCTGCTCCAGCCCTCACGGGGTCTTCAGTGTGTGCACTGCTCACTGGTACTTCCCGGCACGTCATGGCTTCTCGGTCGCCTCTGAGCCTTCGGACGTACACTCCAGCTGCCAGGAACGCCTTCTCTTCTACCTCCTTATGACACAATCTCCCTGATTCTTCAGGTTTCTGCTTAAATGTTGTTCTTCAAAAAGTCTTCACCAGTCTTGGAGGATGGGCTCAGGTGGCACTCAGCTGTAACAAAATCTTAGTTGCTTCTTAGCCCTGGAACTGCACCTACCACACTGCATTTTCGCTGCTCACTTGCTTGTCTGGCCTCCTCTAGACGAGGGGCAGGAAGCACAGCCCCAGCCCCCAGCGGAAGGCCTGGAAGGTGGTGCCTGGTGGATGGAGGGGTGAGAGCCACGGTCACGGCGTGTTCTCCGTGGCGGATGCCGGATGACACGCGGCACCTCTCGCCTTCCCAGAGCTGCGCGATCGCCGGCTTTCCGAGTCGGCCCAGGGGCGGCAGTCTTACGGCAACGCGCTCCTTGGACTAGACCCCGAGGAGGGCGGGAGTGGGAGTGGGAAGACCGTCCTGGGAGCGACACTGATTCCCATCATCTCACCCTCGCTGCTTGTATCATCCACTCGTAAATCAAGTTTCACGTGCCACTGCCTCCCATTTAAGCCGTAAGACAAAAAAGAAGCAAGTTTTCCAAATTGTGAAGAGAAAAAGAGGGAAACCAATGCAGCTTTAAAGGAGGTAGATGGTTTTAACTTCTCCAAGTCCACTCTCATTTTACTCTGTACAGCAAACCCCGGTTTGTAAAGTAAGACCCAAAAAAAGGTCCCAATAAAGAAGGAGACAGAACATTTGCATTTGAATGGCTGAGCTTCTAAAGCCTCAGTGCTGTGAAGCAGCAGCTGCTGCGGGGTGGTGGAAAGGAGTTTGGATGAGGATGGAGAGATCTGGACTGGGGCTGGCTTCGCCCCCAGGAGCCGGGAGGGTCCAGCTCAGGCTGGGCCTGGGTTTCATGTTCAGTGAAACAAAAGGTTGGACTAAACAACCTCCCAAATCCCTAACCAAGTAAGAAAACTCCGCGTGCTGCTCGCAGTAGCCGGACATGGCAATTTCTCGTCCTCTTACCCTCCTCACCCAGCCGGGTGGCACCCTTGGGAGACGCCTGTTCACCTGCTTTCCTCAGTGCATCACAACTGGATAATTGGGAGGAGCTGGAAAATATTTCAACCTTAGACGTTACTGGACACAGGTGAGGAGGCTATGGCGTTAGCCTCAGACTGATTTTATTTAAAGGCCGTAAAACTCCACAAAGGGTGCTCACTTTTCTTAGTCCATACTGCAGTCCTTTCAGCAGCTGAGGAGCTGGATGGCATTTTGTGTCTTTGTTTCCTGGGCTGCTGGTTCAGAGCACCACAAACTGGGTGGCACAAAACAAGAGAAAGCGGGCTGCACGCAGCTCTGGAGACTGGAGGTGTGAAATCCAGCCCTGCAGGGCCAGGCTGCCTCTGAAACCTGTCGGGAAGAGTCTGCTCACACCTCTCTCCTGGCCTCCGGCAGCGACTTGTGGGCGACCAGGCGTGCCCTGCCTCAGTGGCCTCATGCGCTCTCCCATGAGTGCCCAATTCCAATTCCCACCTTCTCACAAGGACACGGGGCATAGCGGGTCAGTTGTCCTCTTAACGGGGCACATCTTCAAAGACCCTATTTCCAAATAGCATCACATTCACGGAACTGGGGTTTAGGACTTGAACATGACTTCTGGGGGCACAATTCAAACCTTAACAGAGACCCCGCTTCACACAAGAAGGCTGGGACGGACGCTGAGGAGATCTGGTTCAGCTCTGGGCTCCGAGCGGCTGAGGATGTGGAGGGACGGCCGGGCTGTAGCTCAGACACGCAGGTGGCATGGTGCTGGTCAGATCCGAACATGGTGTAGGAGGACGTTAAGGAAATAGATACTACCAGGTGTGAAGACTGGATAAGGAAAGCGGCGAGGGGCAGGGTGGACTCCAGTTAGACACCTGTGGTTTGTGGACTGGAAAAGTGGATGATGTCCATCACAACATTAAAATCAAGAAAACGCAAAGTTTAGGTGTGGGGCTCTGGGGGCATGGGTGAGCTGAGTGGGAGGTACTTGCAGAATAGTTAAGTGAGGGTGTGAAAGCTCTCACATGCTACAAGCGTTATTCCAAAGCTTGGCTTGAAACCTATAGTTAAGTTGAAGCCATGTGATTAGAGGAAGTAAAAAAATGCAGAAAGTGTAAGAAGAGAAATCACTGCTTATGAGGTGACCGAAGAGAGAAAAAATATTAGAAGCCCTTTTAATGGATATTTAGGGGAATTCTGTTATTTTCTGCATGCTATTTCTGTAAATCTTCTCAAAAAAAAATTTAGAAAAAAAGACGTCTAGAAAGAACAGAAAGAGAGTAGAAGAAAAACTGGGAAAGATGATGTTTTTGACCGGAGAGAATTTTAAGGAAAGAGTAATCGAGGGTGTAAAATTGAAGAAAGTGTGAGATGGTCTTAAACTGATTATTGGTTTAAGAAAATTGCCTTAAAATTATTGCAACGGTTTACTTGATTTGTAGAAAAACATACTGAACTACTTGGTGTGATTTCCCCATTATCTGGAAAGCTGACATGAACCTTTGGGGAAGTTTCTTGTAGGAAGGAATCTTTGAGAGATGAATTTGATCTCGTGCTTAATGAGTATTTTACACTGAAGCGTTAATCATATTCCTCAGGATTAAGCCACCATATACTTTTTCTTCCTTTGCTAATTTAGAGCTGAATGCGATGCAGTAAATACTACCAGCATTGACCCTGTCAGAGGGGAAATGACTTCATTATCAGTCTTGTGGCCAAAACCAGTACAGAACAGATGGTGACTCTGGGCTGAGATGGCCAGAACAGCCTGAGAACGGGGGGAAAGAGAGGTTCTTGGTAGTAGGAACACTTAAACGCGGCTCCCGAGGTCTCTGTTTTATGAAAACGAACATGAAACTTCCACACATTATCAAAGACTGCATCAGAGACTTGAGACAGCAATTTCAGAATATTTGAAAAACAGTAACAGCATAAAGCATGTCAGCTCAATGGTTAGAATTCTGCAAATGAAGTTGTGGGCTGCCCAAGGATAACATCTGAAGACAGTGGGGAAGTGGAAGTGGCTCAAGTGATAGGGCTTCTGTCTGCCATATGGGACGACCTGGGTTCCATCCCTGGGGCCTCCTGGTGACAAAGAAGAAGAGAAAGCGTGCCTGCATGGCGAGCCAGCGCCCGTGTGAGTGCCCACGTGGCGAGCCAGCGCCCGTGTGAGCGCCCGCGTGGTGAGCCCGTGTGAGCGCCCGTGTGGCGAGCCAGTGCCCGTGTGAGCGCCCGCGTGGCGAGCCAGTGCCCGTGTGAGCGCCCGTGTGGCGAGCCAGCGCCCGTGTGAGCGCCCGTGTGGCGAGCCAGCGCCCGTGTGAGCGCCCGTGTGAGCGCCCGTGTGGCGAGCCAGTGCCCGTGTGAGTGCCCGTGTGGTGAGCCAGCGCCCGTGTGAGCGCCCGTGTGGCGAGCCAGCGCCCGTGTGAGCGCCCGTGTGAGCGCCCGTGTGGCGAGCCAGCGCCCGTGTGAGCGCCCGTGTGAGTGCCTGCGTGGCGAGCCAGCGCCCGTGTGAGCGCCCGCATGGTGAGCCCGTGTGAGTGCCCGTGTGGTGAGCCAGTGCCCGTGTGAGCGCCCGTGTGGCGAGCCAGCGCCCATGTGAGCGCCTGTGTGAGCGCCCGCGTGGCGAGCCAGCGCCCGTGTGAGCGCCCGTGTGAGCGCCCGTGTGAGCGCCCGCGTGGCGAGCCAGCGCCCGTGTGAGCGCCCGTGTGAGCGCCCGTGTGGCGAGCCAGTGCCCGTGTGAGTGCCCGTGTGGTGAGCCAGCGCCCGTGTGAGCGCCCGTGTGGCGAGCCAGCGCCCGTGTGAGCGCCCGTGTGAGTGCCCGTGTGGCGAGCCAGCGCCCGTGTGAGCGCCCGTGTGAGTGCCTGCGTGGCGAGCCAGCGCCCGTGTGAGCGCCCGCATGGTGAGCCCGTGTGAGTGCCCGTGTGGTGAGCCAGTGCCCGTGTGAGCGCCCGTGTGGCGAGCCAGCGCCCGTGTGAGCGCCTGTGTGAGCGCCCGCGTGGCGAGCCAGCGCCCGTGTGAGCGCCCGTGTGAGCGCCCGTGTGAGCGCCCGCGTGGCGAGCCAGCGCCCGTGTGAGCGCCCTCGTGGTGAGCCCGTGTGAGTGCCCGTGTGGTGAGCCAGTGCCCGTGTGAGTGCCCATGTGGCGAGCCAGCGCCCGTGTGAGCGCCTGTGTGAGCGCCCGCGTGGCGAGCCAGCGCCCGTGTGAGCGCCCGTGTGAGCGCCCGTGTGAGCGCCCGCGTGGCGAGCCAGCGCCCGTGTGAGCGCCCGCATGGTGAGCCTGTGTGAGTGCCCGTGTGGTGAGCCAGTGCTCCTGTGAGCGCCCACGTGGCGAGCCAGCGCCCGTGTGGCGAGCCCACGCCCGTGTGAGTGCCCGCATGGCGAGCCAGCGCCCGCGTGAGCGCCCACGTGGTGAGCCAGTGCCCCTGTGAGCGCCCAAGTGGTGAGCCAGTGCCCGTGTGAGCGCCCGCATGGTGAGCCCGTGTGAGCGCCCACGTGGTGAGCCAGTGCCCGTGTGAGCGCCCGCGTGGTGAGCCAGCGCCCGTGTGAGCGCCCACTTGGTGAGCCCGTGTGAGCGCCCGTGTGAGCGCCCGTGTGGCGAACCAGCGCCCGTGTGAGCGCCCGCGTGGTGAGCCAGTGCCCCTGTGAGCGCCCACGTGGCGAGCCCCTGTGAGCGCCCCTGTGAGTGCCCGTGTGGTGAGCCAGCGCCCGTGTGAGCGCCCGCGTGGTGAGCCAGTGGCCATGCAAGTGAGCCACGCAGCAAGATGATGATGCATCAAAAGAGAGACAAGGGGAGAGTCAAGGGGAAGCACAGCAGAAACCAGGAGCTGAGGTGGCACAGCTGACAGGGAACCCCTCTCCACATCAGGGGTCTCCAGGACCGAATCCCAGTGAATCCTAGAGGAGAGAAAATGAGAAGACAACACAGACAGCAAAAATAGCAGGGTGGGAGGAGGGGAAAGGGAGGAAGTAAAAAAAAAAAATACATCTTTAAAAAATAAAAAATAAAGACAATGAGAGGACCCCACTAGCTGGAGTCGCCAGTGCCTACCAGCTGTGGCGTCTCCCCTCAGTTACAGTTTGCTGCATTTAAATTAGACACTGATGGACCATCAGGTCTCAGCCACTACCAATATACTTTCAAAAGTAAGACCTTTCCTTCCAAATGTCCGTTCCTTTTCAGGCATTTATTTCATCATTACTCCTTCTGTTTTCCTGTAATGCATTCAACAAGTAGTTCGGTTACTGCCCTATGTGCCTCATACTATTTTAGCGAAGAACAAGATAGACAAAGTCCCCGCCCTAGTGAGAGAGACAAATGTGCATGGCCCCAGGGACGCTGCTCCTCACTTTCCTGGTAGCTTAGCAGACAGCCTGGTAAGAGACTAAGTCAGCTTCAAGAAGGACAGGCCGATACTGGTTGCCTGGTGCTGGAGGACCCGTTTCTGGGAAAGCCACGTCCCCACTGTTCTGCTGTGTGGTGGAAGTGCTGGTCCCGCTTCCCCTTGCCCAAGCACACACCGCTTGGGGTCGAGTCCTTCTCAGCGGGCCCCGGGTCACGGTCAGCAACAGGCAGAGACCCAGGTGAAGGCACGGGTTGAGTGTTTGCTGGAGGGAAGAAGCCAGGAGCGTGGCCGCTGCGGGGAGGGTGCCGGCCGACCTCGGGCAGGCAATCAGGCCTCCTGCAGGAGATGAGGTTTTATTCTATCTGTGAAGAGCTGCGGTGGGTGAAGTTAGAGTGAAGGCGTCAGAAGAGTTGATAAACGTGTTTAAAAGTGAGGATGGCACGCAGGCACCGGGGTGCAAACGGGGCACTGGCTAGGAGGCTACCGCGGGCCCGTGGGGGAGCGAGAGCGGCGGGCCCTCGGGCTCCCGGGCGGGTGGCGGTAGATGCGGGAGGTGGGAGGCCGCCCCGGGGAGGACCCCGGACGGGGCAGGCCTAGTCCTCGGAAGGCTGGTGCCGGTCGTTCAAAGTCACGCAGAAGCAGCCCTGAGGAAGCGCGGCGGCCGTAGGAAGCGAAGGCTGGCAAGACTCTCCAGTGTGAGCGCGGCCGGGAGGCCAGCCTGAGCAGGCAGCGCCCTGCGCCCGGGGGCTGCGGGCGGTCCCGGCCGCCTAGCCGGCCAGTGCTGGTGCAAAATGGGGCGGATTATTCCTCAAAAATGGACTTTAAGAATGGGGGGTGGGCGGGAAGCTGACACAGCTTGGGAGACGCAAGGCCCCAGGCCTGGGAGACGGCTCCGCCCAAGCCCTCGCTGGCCGGAGGTTTGCCCTTACCAGCCCTCCGAGCCGAGGGTCAGGCGCAGCGCGCCCCGTGGGGCCCCGGACCCGAGGGGGAAGCAAGCGAGTCCTGCACCCCACTCTTAGGTGGAGACGCCACCACGTTATCTGCTAGATCCTCCAAAGAAAAGCTTTGGGAGGAGGGATACAACAGGCCGGAGGCGTCCCAGAGGACAGACAACAGCTGGGAGAAGCAGGTAGCCGCCTGGGTCGCCTCTCCCACAGCCCGGAGCGCCTGTCCAGCAGGAGGGAGGCTTAGGGCAAATGAAAGCAGGGCTGCTGTTGGGCCCCCCCCAGCTCTGCGGGGCCAATGCACAGGGAAGGCTCAGCCCGAGAGGAGAAAGCGCCTTAAGCAGCTGATCAGACAGCCCAGAGGCAGAGGGGAGGAGGAGGGTCGTGCAAAGCCCTGAGGAGGGCAGGGCGGGAAGAGTGACCCACGAGGAACCTAGCAGGAGCGGAGCTGCCCTAAGGACCGCAGAGGCTTCTCCAGAAGGCCAGCGGGGAGCTTCTAGACAGGGAGAAGGAGCCACACCCCTTCAGGCCCACCAAAAAGAGCTTCCCACAGCACAAGGAGGAAGGAAAGCTTTGTCCTACGGTGACTGCTGTGCCTCCCAGGGAGTGCAGGGCGGTGGCTGGCGTGGGCCCAAGTGGTCTGGTCAGCAGGTGTCCACACCGTCCTCGCGGGACCAGCTCTGGGCAAATACCATTTCTCCTCGTGCTCTCTCATAGCTCACGCGGCCTCAGGGTCTCCAAACACCTTTCACTCAACAAGTCCCTCACCAGGCCTGCAAGTGCTCTGGGCAAAACCTTCCAGCTGTAAAAGGATGACATGTTTTCCTCTTGGTTTTATGTAACTGTTGGTAACCTAATATGTTTGCAAATACATCTCCTTAGGGATCTCTCACCATTCCTAGGTAAAGGCTGTCTTGGATTTTTAGCAAGGTAGATTCACACCTTAGTATTCAATGATTTTTGCAGTTGCTTTGTTTTTATTTTTAATTTGAAGTATAATTTACGTATAATAAAACAGAGATATTCAGTGGAAAGTTTGTTCAGTTTTCACATGTCTATGTAACTATGTAACCATCCTCCCAGAAAATCCCCTTACACTTCTTCCCAGTAAATAGTCCCCAGAATCAACCGCTACTCCAACGTCTATCACATGAGATTAGTTTGCTTGCTCTTAAGCGTCACGTAACGAGAATCATAAGAGACATACTCTTCTGTGTCTGGCTTGCCTCGTTCAGCCTCATTTTACCAAAGCACAAGCAGGTGGTTGCGTGCGTCGACAGTCTGTTCCCTTCTATTGATGAGCAGCATTCCACTGTACGGAAACCCACATTGCTTTACTGGTTTTGCTTGTGGACTCAGGCTGTTTCAAGCTCGGGGCTATTATGACTAACGCTGCTGTGGACATCTTTGTACAAATCTTTTTATGGGCAAATCTCTTCATTTCTCTTGGGTATATAGCCAGTAGTAGAATTACTGGATCATCTAGTAGGTGTATGCTTAACTTCATTAGAAATTGACAGTTTTCCAAAAGGACTGACTCACTTTATGTTCCTAACGGCCTTGTATGAGCGTTCCAGCTCTGCCTCACCCTGATGATTTTCGTGTAGTCAACTTTATTCAATTATGTATCCATTCTGCCAGATGTTTAGTGGTAACTCGTAGTCACTCCAATTTACATTTCCCTTTTGAATGATGCTATTTTTTCATATGCTATCCTGGCATTTTGTGTATGTACCAATCTTTTGCCCATTTTAATTACTGAGATTTCTAATCGATGTATAGTTATATATATTCTGAATACAGAAAAATATGACAAAAATGTTCTCCCCATCTATGGCTTGATTTTCCCTTTCTTAATGGTGCTTATAACGAGCAGAAGCTTTCAGTTCTGATGCAGTTCAATTTATCAATTTTTGCTCTTTAATATTTTTTTTTTGGTTGAGATTTTCTATGTGTTTACTAATTTTTATGCCCAGTTGGTCTACCAGTTGTTTAAAGAGGAGTGTTAAAATCTCCATTTTCAATTGTGGAAATGTCTATTTCTCTCTTTTCCATCAAGTTTTGCTCTTTTCCTGTCAATTTGAAGCTGTTATAAGATGCATACATATTTATGATTGTTATGACTTCCTGATGAACTATTATTTGTATCAATATGAACTGTCCCTCTAGTTATGATAGAACACTTTGCTTTGTAGTCTATTGATCTATATCAATATTACTACACCAGCTTTCTTTTATGCCTACTGTTTACAGAGACTTCTTATTCCATTCATTTACTTTCAACCTATCTGTGTCTTTATACTTAAAATGCTTCTCTTGTGGACGGCACATAGTCGAAACTCCCTTTTTACCTATTCTGACAATTCCTGCTTTTACATTGAAAGTAATATATAATGTACTGGGAAATAAAATATGGACTAGAGGGGACTTACTGGTATTCTACTATAGACATTGTAATTCTAGTAATGGAAGAAATTATATCATTGATTTGGAGAGAGTGGCCACTGGAGGGGCTGAAGGCAGGGAGAGGGAAAAAGAGGTGTGATATGGGGGAGATGTGTAAACTACGATGTACACTACAATCCCTGCTTAGTGGCAATGCTCCAAATGTGCTCATCAATTGCAGCGAAGGAGTCACACTATTGAAAGACGTTGTCAATGTGGGGGAAAGTGAGAGGTGTGGGGAGTGGGGCATATGGGAATCCCTGATATTTTTTTGTGTAGCATTTTGTGTAATCTAAGTATCTTTAAGAATATACATATATATACATATATATATATTTTTAAAAAAACACCTCCCCCTGGGGAGCATATATAGCTCAGTGGATGAGCACCTGCTTCCCATGGATAAGGTCCTGGGCTCAATTGCTGGTGCACCCTAAAAAAAAAAAAGGCAAAATATAGGGAAAAAACCCCCCATATAATGTAATTTTGACGTGGTTGGATTTATATATACCATTTTATTATCTATTTTCTGTTAGCCCCTTTGAAGTTTTTTCCTGTGTTTCTCTTTACCTACCTTCTTTTTAGTTATTTGAATATATTTTACAATTCCACTTTAGTTTATTGATTTGCATTTTAGGTATGCCTCTTTGCATTTTTTGGTGATTGTTCTAGGGGTTACATTATATGTCCTTAACTTTTAACATCTATTTAGAATTAATATTGTTTCATTTCACACAAAATGCAAAAATATTGCAATGATATAGATCTACTTATACCATCTTCCCAGCCTTTATGTTATAGTGGTCATATGTATTTCTTCTATATATGTTATAAACCCCATAATGCAATGTTATATATTTTTGCTTAATATGTATTTTAAAGAAATGAAGAAAATAATGATCATATATGTTTATACAGATATTTTCCATTTCCTCTGTTCTTCATTTATTCCTGAAGATCCAAGTTTCCATCTAGTATCATTTGTTTCCATTTAACCTGAAGACTTTCCTTTGAAATGTTTTTTGTAGCGCAGATCTGTTGGTGACAAATTTTCTTGGCTTATTTCTAAAAATGTCTTTATTACACATTCATTCCCCAAAATTAGTTTCACTGGATATAGAAGTTGGAGTTTACAATGATTTTTTCTTTCAGCTCTTTAGGTATGTTATTCCACTCTCTTCTAGCCTCCACGCTAAAGGTCCTAGGTATTGTTGTTAGGCTGTATTTAATGGGTTGTCTTCCCCTCCCACTACTTTCAAGCTTTTCTTTTAACCTTTGGATTTCAGCAGTCTTGTGATATGCCTAGGCATAACTTTCTTTGTGTTTATCCTACTTGTAATTCACTGAGCTTCTTGAATCTGAATATTGTCTTAAACCAAATTTGGAAAAATTTCAGTCACTATTCCTTGAAATATTTTTTTCCAACCCATTTTTTTCTCCTTCAGCAGCTCCAATTACACGTATGTTAGGTCTTCTTCTATAGTCTCTGAGGCTCTACTAATTTTCCATCCTTTTTCCTTATGTTCTGAAGGTCAGATATATTCTATTGCTCTCTCTCCAGCTTTGCTGGCTCTCTATCATCTTTAATCTGTGATTACACATACACAAAGAATTTTTTTTAGATTTGTTTTACTTTCTAGAATTTCAGTATGAGTGTTTTTTAGTTTCTTTACTGAGATTTCCTCTCTTTTCATTAACTATGAGCATATTTTCCTTGGCTGTCCCAAGCATAGTTATAACATCTGTTTTTAAGTCCTTTTCTGATAGATATAACACATGGGCCACCTTGGGGCTGGCCTCTGCTGATTGTCTTTTGAGTGTAGTTCAAAACTCCCTGTTTCTTTATAGGCAGGGTAATTTTGGACTGTATCCTGGCCATTGTAAATGATACATTATAGGGACTTAGGGCTCTGTTATCTCCCTCAGGAGAGTTTGGGTTTAAGAAGAAGTTTTTAATCAGGGATTTAACTAGGCTGATCTCGAATGTTAAACTCTGCCTCCCCTGGTTGATGAAAGCTGAACTCCCCAGCTCAGCCCTTCCAGCCCTAGCTGTGGGAAGTCCACCCAGTCACGGTTCAGGGTCAGCTAGACACACTTTGTGCACAGCATCTGTGGTTCCTTCCTCTGACTCATTCTTACTACCCTCTCCCCCTTGCTCTCTAGTCACTACGGGTGTCTCTAACTATGTTCTCTAGTTCCTCAAGTCAGTAAGATGGGGTTTGCCTTCTGGACTTTAGCCACCCCCCATGCCACAGACTGGGGTCTGCCCTCAGGCTAAAATCCATAAAAATGGGAAATTCACCCAGTGCTATCTGTTCTCCCAAGTATCAACGTCCCTCTAGAATCTGCCTGCTTTTCTTCTCTTTCCACTGACTTCATGTAGTTGCCTGGTATATTGAATTCACAGATTGTAGTTGTTGCCTTCAGAACGTCAGGAGAGTTAGTTTGATTGGAAATACCCTGACATTACTAAGCAATGTTTTAAGCAAAATATCCAGAATCATTCAGATGGTTTCTAGAAATATACACATTTTCTTATTGCCCTCACTTTTGATAGAATGTTTCCTGGTGCTCACTAACAATTGAGTTATAGTTTCCTTTTGTAAAAAATCTAGTTGTTTCCTTCACTAAAACCACAGTGCTCCAAGGCCCAACAAAGGATTCCACAGGCGTTTCCCACATCCCATTCACGTACGAGAGCATTTATGCTTCTGCACTGCCCTCCAAAGGCTGATGTCTGAAGTACAAATCAAAGTATTTGAGAAATGGAAAGCACTCTTTGGAAAGGTAAGGCAATTTCTCAGGCAGTTCCACTGGTGATTAACAAATTGTAATAGATATGTGTCTCCTTGATAAAATATATTACTGATTGTGAGTTATTTATCTTTTCTACTTTAATTAGCAACAGAAACAACAGAGCTGATTGTCTTTTAAAAGCTCATGAGATGTTTAAAGGATTGGTGGCAGTGATTGAATGTAGATGATAATTATGCAGATTAGATAATCCTCCCAGAAGCATCTTGAAGAGAAGGGATTGAGGACAATACCTTCAGCTACCTACAGGAAGGGCCTCCGGTGAAGCTAGACGTCAGTGGTGAGCAGCAGCAGAGGTAGAACTTGATGAATGCATGAAAGTCACTGCGAGGCTTATTTTAGTTCTAAAATGAGCTAAACTAAGCAAAGGATGGACTGCAGTCTAGATCATCACTAGCGAACCTTATTACCATACCCGATAAGCTGATAAAATCTTGTTGATGACAGACCAAGGTCAGATAAAGACATTTAGATGTCCTAAGCATTGAAAATATTGTGGTGCTTCCCATAGAACAAAAATATTTCAATAACAACAACAACAACAGAAACTCACGTGTAGGCAAATAGCTTCTTTGTAGAGTTTTTGGTTGAGACATTCTAAGTAAATGATGTTTCTTTCTTTCCCTCACTTTACTATAGCTTTAATCAAGTGTGTGGTCTATCAGTAAATAATCAAACATTACTTTTTAAATACCTCTAAAATCAACTGCCCTATTTCCAAACCCCCAACTACTACCAAACTGAAGACTTTCCAACTTAAATTCCTCCTGGAAAGAAATGGTAAACAAATATATTCATACAGGTACTCTTTGACTCTTGCCCAGATACTATTAAAAAGACTTTCTAAAATGGACTTCCATGACTCCAATTTTCCCTTTATTTAAACCATCTTGCACACTGCTACCACAATAGTTTATTATTAAAAAAGAAAGAAAGAAAGAAAAAGACAACAAAACAACCATGCCCTTGAAATGCCTGCGCGGTTCTCTAACCTGTCAGGAACGTTCCTTAGCAGGGCGCCTAAGCCTGGCCTCCCATTCCCATCCACCCTGCAAGCCCAGGACGTGCATGTGCCCGCGCTATCTGGGCAAGTTAGCTGATCTCTCCTCTCTAGCATGCAGTATAGTACGTTATAATTATTCCTTATATACCTCTGTTTCTAAAGGGAGCAACCATCTGATAACAGCCACTTGAATGGATGCATTGGTCATGCATTCTTGGACAAACTGCTGGAATAATATAAAACTTTTAATTTCTGTATGGATGAAATTTAGAATCGCAGGCATTTCTGAGGGTTTTTTTCTATGTTTACATAAAGAATATTAACTTCCCAATCTGGCATATATAGTATGTTACCGTACAAAGAAAGAACATAAAAAATATAGCCTATGTACCCACTCTCATGTTGATGTGACTTCCACACATTGTTCAAATTCTTCCCTCTGAAAATATACAACACAAACGTCAAATTGACAGCCTGAATATATATGTTCATGGAGTGACAGCGCCATCTTGTGGGTATTTTAGATACTGCGGATAAAAATATATAAATCCTCGTTTATGTATTTCTTTAACGAGAAATTTAAGAATTTGTTTCAAGGTTGAAGAAGGAGAACATAGATGCTTAAACTTTTTTTTAAAACACAATATGATTTCCATTCATTACAGCACATCCTGATAGCAAACTGATACTCTCAAACTGCGTCAGTTCAATGAATTTTGACAAATGTATACAGACCAGCACAATCAAGATACGGAACATCACCTCCCAAAGTACTCTGTGTCCATTTGCAGATGATCTCACCTGCAGCTCCTGACGGAGGCAGCCACTGATCTGCTCTCCTTCGCTGCAGATTGGTTTCGACATTTTGAGAATATTCATATGGATGGAATCATACAGCATGCACTCCAGGCTTTTTTGTCTATATGAGTATGTGCTTCTTTCCTTCAAAAGAACATTCCTGAGACCCATTCGTTTTTGCATCTATCGTAGCGCATTCATCCTTCTTGCTGAGCACTATTCCCTGTGTGAATGTACCCCTATTTACTCATTCTCTTGGTGCACATGTGGGGTGCTTCCTGTTTTTACTACCATGAATATGATTGCTATGAACATGTGTGTGTAACAAGTGTGTTACATTTCTTTTGGTAAATACCTGGAAGTGGATTACTGGGTCTTCAGGCAAGTATATGTTTAACTTTATTTTAAAAAACAAACAGCTAAACCATTTTGTAAAATGGTTACGATTTCATATTTCCACAGCAATAAATGAGAGTTTCAGTTGGTCCATATCCTTGCCAATATTTGGTGTCATCATTCTTTTCAAGTTTAGCCATTCTAGTCGGTGTGTAGTGGTAACTCGACATGATTCTGATTTGCATTTTCCTGGGAACTAATGATGCCAAGCATCTTTTCATGTGCTCACTGGCCATTCTTGTGTATTCTTGTGTTAAAACATCTGTTCAATTGGTTTACTCTCCAACCCCCTTTATAAAATTGAGTTGTTTTCTATTTATCAAGTTACCAGATTTCTTTATATATGCTCTACGCCAGTCTTTTGCAAAATAAATGCATTGCTTAATATTTTTCCGAGACTGTGACTTGCATTTTTACATTCTTAATAGTGCCCTTTTCAAACAACATACCTAGGAACCAAGAGCGCCTACAACTGCAAGCAAGCGAGTCCCATCCACCCGCCCTGTGGGATCGCAGCCCCCCTCTCTTAGAGGTGGAGCGGGCATCACCATCCCAGAGAACTCAGGACTGGGGGATGAACTGTGGACTAAAGTAGACTTACTAGTGTACTACTATAGATTTACTGTGATTCTAGCAATGGAAGAACTATCACTGATGAGGAGGCAGTGGCCACTGGAGGTTCTGGGGGTAAGTAAAGGGAAAAAGAGGTATAATGTGGGGGCATTTTTGGGACTTGGGAATCATCCTGAATGACATTACAATGACACACACAGGTCATTATGTATCTTACCACAACCTACAGAGTTGGGTGGGAGAGAGAGTAAACTACAATGTAAACTTTAATCCATGCTTAGTGGCAATGCTCCAGAAAGTGTTCATCAATTGCAATCAATTTTCCACACTAACGAAGGATGTTGTTAATGTGGGGCAAATGTGGGAGGTGTGTGGAGAGGGGCATATGGGAAGCCCCTCTATATTCTATGTAACATTTATGTATTCTAAGCATCTTTTAAAAACTAAAAAAAATAGTGTTCTTTGAAGAGCAAGTGTTTAATTTTGATGAAGTCCAATCCATAATTTTTCATAATTATAAAATATAGCTATATTTCTTTATAATCATAGCTGTCTAAAATCTTTTCCCTTCCCTTCCCTTCCTTCCCCTTCCCTCCCCTTCCCAGTATTATAGTTTTCACTTTTACATTTGGGCCTAAGGTCCTTTTCATGTTAATTTTTGTGTGTGATATGAAGTAAAGGCCACATGGCTAATGGTGCCAGCACCATTTGTTAAAAAGACCATCCCTTCTCCACTGAATTACCCTGGTACCTTTCTTGAAAATAAATCAGGCATATTCATGTGGGTCTACTTCTGGACTCCCTAATTTTATAGATTTTTTATCAGAACTTAAGATAATATGGCACTGTCTTGCTTGCTGTAGCTCAAAAGTAAGTCTTGAAGTATGTAGCTTCAAAAATTGATTTGGGAGGGGTTTCCTTTCCTTTATTTTCTGAGAGTCTGTGTATTACTTATTATTGTTTCTTTCTTAAATGTTTGGTAGAATTCAACGATGAAGCTATTTGGGCTTGAACTTTCCCTGTCAGCATGTTTTGAATTATGAATTCAATTTTTGTAATACATGTAGGGATATTCAGAATTTCTATTTGTAATTTGTCTTGCAAGGAATTCGTTAGTTTCTTCCAAGTAATAAAATTTAATGGCACCAATTTTCTTGTTCTCCTCTCATACTACTCTTTTCAATGTCTGTAAGATTGGTAGTGTTGTCTTCTCTCTCATCCCTGTATTGGAAATTCACATTTTTTCTCTTTTTGTCAGTATATCGTTTCAAAGAATCTGGCTTTGGGCTTCATTGATTTATCACTACTGTCTACTTGAGGGGCTGCAAACATTTCTGTAAAGAGCCAGATAGTAAATATTTTAGACTTGTGGGCCATATGACATTTAAGGATGCATTAGGCAATAAGTAAATGAATGAGGGTGGCCGTGCTCAACCAAAATTTTATTAACGAAAACAGGTGATAGGGGAAAAAAAAATGGTGGTAGACCAGATTTTGCCTACAAGTTGTAGTGTGCTGACCTGAGGTCTAATTCATTAATTTTAACTACTCTTTTTGCTTCCTTGTATTTACTTTGGACTTAATAATATTCTTTTATTTTCTAGATTTCTAAGGTGGAAAGCTTAGGCTATTCACTCGTGAAACACATTTCCAGTGGATGTAGAAGTGTAGGTTTGTATTTTGTTCTCAGCTGTTCAGATGTGGGTAATGCCTTTTTCTCATTTCAGATGACATGTCTGCCCACAGGCTTGTCTTTGTTCCTTTGTACATGTGCATTTTTTGGAATCCTTTTAAGGTTTTATTTTTATTATTTGCTTTCATAAATTTGATTATTATGTACTTGGCTGTGGTCTTCTACTGTTTCTTCTGCTTGGATATTTCAAACTTATTTTGTCTGTCAGTTTGATTAAATTTGGAAAACTTCGTGTTCAGAGATGTCAGCATGAAAATTGACCAACGCTATAATCAGCGAGTCAGTTGTTAAAATTTACCAGCACGTTTCTGTTCACAGGCCCCTGATTTTTGGTTCATTTATTTATTTATTTATTTTTAAAGCTTTGGGCAAAGCATAGTCCCCTATAATGTTAATAACTGATTTCATTTATTTATTTTTTAGATTTATTTATTTCTCTCCCCTTCTCCCCACCCCCGCCCCGCCCCCGCCCCGGTTGTCTGTTCTCTGTGTCTATTTGCTGTGTCCTCTTCTTTGTCCACTTCTGTTGTTGTCAGCGGCACGGGAATCTGCGTTTCTCTTTGTTGCGTCATCTTGTTGTGTCAGCTCTCCCTGCGTGCGGCACCATTCCTGGGCAGGCTGCACTTTCTTTCACGCTGGGTGGCTCTCCTTACCGGGCGCACTCCTTGCACGTGGGGCTTCCCTATGCGGGGACACCCCTGCTAGCACGGCACTCCTTGCGCGCATCACCACTGCACATGGGCCAGCTCCACACGGGTCATGGAGGCCCGGGCTTTGAACCACAGACCTTCCATGTGCTACACGGACGCCCTAACCACTGGCCCAAGTCCACTTCCCTGGTTCATTTATTTTTAATCTTTCCCCCTCCCTGCACTTCTATTGGGGTAGTTTCTACTGCTAGGCCTTCAGGTTTACTAATCTTTGCTTCTGCAGATCTCACTGGAGGCTATTCCTATACTGTGAATTTTTCACTTTGGCTATTGCTTTCTATAGGTCTAAAAGTTCAGTTTGGTAGTTCTTTGCATTAATGAGAAATTGGAAGTGTTCTACATGATCTTGCAATGATGGATACAGGCCATGTTAAATTTCATTAAAATTTATAAAAGTGTACGATCCAAAATGTAAACCATTACGTAAATCATTGATCCTGGTTAGTAGCAATGTTTCAATATTTGTACATTAATTGTAACAAATGAACCGTCATGTAAAATGCTATTAATAGTGGAAAAGGGAAATAGGGGGAGGCTGTTGGGTATATAGGAACCCCCTATATTTTATATGTCCCTTTTCTGTATCCTAAAGCTTCTTAAGGCAACTTGAAAGAATAAGACACTGGGGGAATAAATGGAAGAAAATGTCACCGTACATACAAGATAACAGATCTCACAGTGATGAAAGACGTGTCAAAATTTTTAAAAATTTTATACTTTTATTTTTTTTATTCCAAAATTTAAAAAAATCTTTTGTATTTTGTGATTTTTAGAACTGTCATTATTATGTCATTTTCTTATTCATTGTAATTGGCTGTTTTGTTACACCTGTGGCAAGGGAGGCTGTTGGAGCAGGTGTCAGGGACAGGGATGCGTGGGGGGAGGTTCACCTGCACGTGCCTCTAAGGCATGTGAATGAGTTCAAGTGTTCCTGGGGCATTGTCACGGAGGGGGGAGAGCCACATAATTGTTTTTGAAGTCACTGTGTTAATTCCACAAACTCTGTCATTTCTGCATGTTTCTATAGACAGTTTTCCCTGGTTCGGGGTCATAGTTTTCTGCTTTTTTACATGTTTAATATTTTCAGTTGGATGCTGAGCACTGTGAATTTTTCATTTTGAGTGTTTAGAGTTTGTCGTCTTCCTTTAAAGAAAGTAGACAGCTTTGTTGTGGGTGGGCAGTTAGGTTACTTATAGTGGATAAATATGATTCTTTCAAGTCTTGATTGTAAGTTTGTGCTTTGTTTTTTTTCAGAAGTCTTGAGTAACCTTTTATTTACTGTTAATTCAGCCCTACTACTGGGGTGTCAACCCTCTTCGGTTCCTACTGAATGTCTCATATATTCATCAGGGTCTCTCCATTTTGGCTGCCCAGACGTGGACGTCTCCCCGACCTACACGTTCTCTAGGAATCGTTCATCTGTGCTCTCTAGGAATTGCTCCTGGCCATTCTTGGCCCAGCCTTGTGGAGCTCCATCTTATATCAGCATGGCTTGGTTTGTTATCATTGCAGATTTCTACAGCATTCTCCATCTAGCTCTCTCTTCCACCAGACTTTCTGATCTCTAATATTTGTGTCCTGAGCTCATGGGATCACCATGCTCCATGTCGGGCCCTTCTCTCTACCTCACAGCTTTGTTTTGGAAGGTGCCTTTAAGGCAGAATGCTGGGGTAATTTTAGAACTCATTTTTTTGCCTTTCTCTTATGTCTGAAAACAGTTTTTCCATATATTTTGTTTAGTTCTCTTATTTTTTATATTGGGAGGACAGTCTGCTCTCATTTTCTCCATCATAGTGGACACTAACATCTTTCTTTGTCCACTCTTGAGCAAACCAACGACCTTCCTTCATCTGGGATGTTCCAAAGCCTTGATAGAGCTCGGAACAGCAATACCAGGTTTCGTGGGACACGATAAACAAGGGAGTAAACATTAAAATCCATGGAATCAACGCCTTATCACTGAAGGAACTGTATGTTGCAGTGAGACGGTTCTGTATAGTGAATGAATGATATGTCCTTTCTTGGTGCTTATCCCTTAGGGGAAAATAAATAAAACTGAGAGCTACATCTTAAATTTCCCATTTCTAAATGACTTACTAGAAGTAACCATCTGGGATGCCAACATGGAGTGGTGGAAAAAAACCAAATTTTCCATTTACAGAAAAAATTCTGCCTTGGGAGTTAGGAAGCTTGGTTAAAAAGCCAGGACTCTAATAATTATTTTCTTCACTTGCTTTCATTTCTTTTTATAAAAAATATGCACTTGAACTCTTCACTCGGTAACAATCCTTCTGGCTTTGACATTTTTGCTATTATATTATTTTGTTTTCTCTCCATTGTTCTTAGCATTATCCTAGGCTAGGACAGTTAGGTTCTTAAGGGCTTAATTACTCCTATTGCATCAAATTAGTACAGGGTAGCTGCTAAGAGTAGTTGAGGGAAAGTGAGGGGAAGCTAAAAAGCAGGACTTAACAATTGGCTTCTTGGAATTGTGTAGAGATTGCTGTATTTTCCAGTTAAAAAGAGCACTTCTGGATTAAAAGGATCACAATGTATCCTGATATTGTAATCTTCTAACTTCTTATTAAAACAGTAATGATTGTGAAGTAATATAAGAGCCCAGAATTCACCTCCTCCAACACCTAATGTAATGAACAAGAATTATTAAGAGCTTAAATAAATTTAACAGGGAGAACCATATGAGGAAATGTGTACGAATTCATGGCATAAACTTCAGTAAGCAGTGGGAAAAGCTCAGAAGTGAAGAGTCTGGCTCAGCTGGGTACTGCTCCCTAACCTTGACCACAAGCCCCAGAAAGGTGGCGGAATAAAATTCTGACAATTGCCATGAAGATTTCTTATTGTGGAGACAGGAAGGCCAGGCCCAAGTCAAGGAGACATCCTGGAGAGTGGAAGCCTCTTCCTGTCACAGAAAGACCAGAGATGTGCTGCACTGGAGAGAGAGCTGAGACCAAGGGTCTCCCCCGCAGGAGCGGGCACCGGGGGCCACATGAAGAGAATCCCAGGGTGGGGCACTCCACTGGACTTCAGGACAGAGAACAGAATCCATGTCCTCCAGCCATGGAAACACCCCGCTAGAGGCAGGCCCATGCCATTCCTCTACAGCTTCAGGCCACAGAGAAATCAATAAAAGCAATGTACACCTCTCAGATGTTAGTTCTCAGGGAAGAAACAAGACCCTGAAAAGGATGGCCAGACGATGAGGAAAGGGAGCGTCAGGCAGGGCTGCCTGTGCCCAGCACACCAAGAGGGAAAGGGGGGTGCTGTGATTGTACTAGACTCTTTATTTTTGCACTTTAAAATCTTATAATGAACACTTTTAAAGAAAGCTGTTTAAATTATACAAATATACTACTGGAAGATACACAGGTAGAGAGATGACAATGGCGTTCAGAAGACAGAGAAAGAACCTAAAAGAGTATCAATCTCGAAGAAATGGAAGGAAATGCTCTGCAACTACTTTCTGTTACAGCATCTTAACACAGACATGAGCTTCATAAAGTAATTTTCCTTCAGTGAGATCATTTTTAAGAAATAGAATGGATGCAAAGGAAGGCCTATGTCACTAAAGAAAAAAGACAGAATGAAAATAATATTAGAGAACAAATAATTAGAAACAGCAAGAAACAGGACAGCTGAAAATTGAATATTAAGAGCAAAAAATCTTGAGCAAATCACAAGGAGTACAGAAAGAAAAAACAAGGCGAACAATTAAGAAAAAAATATATACAAAGAACACAGAAAAGCTTAAAAAGCTTAAATCCTTAAACAGATATCACAACAGACCAAAGAGAAAAAGTATTATAAATATAAGAACCCCAAATTTCCCTAAATTGAAGTAAGAATTTCAGGTGTAGCGAAAGAATTCTTTAATCACTTAGAAGGGACAAAGTAAGATGGGAAACAAGCAGGCTGGTGTCATATTTCATCTTAGTAAACTTAGTGCTGAAAATAATGGAGTAACTCTATTTTTGCCAAGTGTTATAAAAGAGTGATACCCAATTTTATATCCTCTCAAGTCACTAAAGTTTAAAAAGAGGTATAATTCAAATATTCACAAACTTAGGAAATAGTCACCCATAAAACCCTCTTTTTAACAGAAGAAAACTATTTGACAATGAAATTTAACTGACCAAGAAATAAATAATAATTTGAAAAATGATGTTAGAAACAGTGATCCCTATCCCTAATACAAGTTTTCACCAAGCTCTGCATCTCTTCCTGAAAGGTTAATTACACGTTGCAACAATGGATGAGAACATTCAATCATTTTTACGTTCCTGTGAGATTACTTTCTGGGCCCCAAAATTTTACTTGCCTTGCTCTTTCAACAGTTCCTTTAGGAAACAGGAAGAGGAAAATAAAAATAAAAAAATAAAAACAAACCTTGCTTTCTGGGCCCCAAATTTACATGGGACATCATGGTCCACTATCTAAGTCCAGGGACTGTCCTTAACTAAGTCAGCTGGTTGTGCTTGGCGTTGTGGGCAAACTCATTTCTGTCCATCCCCTTGTCTTGGGAGCAGTGCTGGGATGCTCAGAATCATGAACAGAAAGATGGACAGGTGAGGGAAACAGTGGAGTGCGAAAGCTGCTTACCAGTCTTCAATGGAAGGCAGTAAAGGAAACATGGGAGAAAACTTTAGTTTCTCTCTTGGGGTCCTAAAATTTTGACCTTGTTGTTTTTAAAAGAATTAATGTAGATTTCACCAAGGGAATCATCCCTCATTTAGGGAGTATTCTAAAGTATTAACAAAAAGAGGGGGGGGGGAAGGGTGAGTGGGAAGAAGTGTATTAATTTTCTTGTCATAGCAGGGAGTCCATTTTACTGTGTATAATTAAAACACTGTTAGAATATATATCTTATTATAACTACAGCCACTTAATGTTTTCCACAATTCTTCTAAATCTAAAAGATAATTTAGGAGCAAGACCACATGTGGTGAAGAAATGTTTCTCTCACATTCAGAACCTGAGAAATTATTTCATTTTCATTTTAGTTCATTTTTCTTCTGTTGCAAAGTTAATTTTGCTATTTTATACAGTATCATTTTAATATTATATGTTTATTATGTATCTATTTTTCTAACTATATTCCCTGAGATCCTTCTAAGTATGTATATAGAGAGAACTGGAGTGAGGTTCACTAATTAATTATGTCTTTTACTAAATGAAGGTTTTTACTAGATGAAGGATGGTGGATGATTTTTACACTTTTCCTTGTACTTGTCTGTATTATTCAAATTTTAACATATTTAGCATGTATTACTTTTACTAAAACAAACATGTTATTTCAAAAGTAGTCATGAATGTTCACAAAACGATGCACCGACAACCCAGAAAACTGAAGATAATAATCAGCCCCGTGTCCAACTGGGCATGGAACCTGCCAGGCACAGAGAACGCGGTTCAACTATGACACTATGTTGGCTTAAGCATCTTCTTCCCTCTGAAGCAGTGCCCCACAATTTGGGGATTTAGGTAGAAATCACCCACTTATTTTCTCTTGCCTCTTCCTAGCTAAGGGATTAAAATGCTGCATCAATCAAAAAACTGACCACCAGACCTAAAAACTATAAATAACACACTGCCTGAGGCGGCTGAGTTGGTCAGCATCCTCCCCATAGCGCAACGCTTGAGCTACTATCTCAAGAGCTTAGGACAGTAACTGTAAAAACCCGAAGGAGAGCAATAATTTTCAGTATCATGTCATTTGTATGTGTGAGTACAAGTATCAGCTTGTTCATTGAACCAGGATAAAATAAATGAGATGTATACCTTGTCGTTGGTTGATATGTCCTTTACATATGTTTGATTCATAGACTGTCCTTTGTTGATGTGTTTTTTGTTCTTTTCAAGAACACTGGGTCATTTGTCTTCTGGAGTTTTTCATTACATGTACTTTTCTGGATGTACGTTGGTAATGTTGAACATGTTTCCCTACATTTCTGTAAAATGACACTTAGATCTGGAGGTCTGATGAAAGACTTAAGGCTAGGATTAATTACTTGTGGTTTTTTTTCCGACAAGGCTTTGTCATAGGCAGTGTTGTGTTCTTCCATCAGAAAAGTATCTGATCCTCTGTTTTGTGATGTTATGGGTCTTTGATGAGCAAAGCCTAGCTCAAGGTCCGCAATCTATATGGCCCACAAGCCAAATTCGACTGTCTGCCTGTTTTTGTAAAAAAGTTTATTGGAACAGAGTCACACCCATTTATTTACAAATTTTCTGCAACCCTAAAATGTTTATCTTACCTTTTGCTGGAAACGTTTGCTGACCTGATTCCTAGTCCAAATCCATTAATTTATAACAAAAAGGTTATAGTCTAACTATATCATTTTGTTATTGTTTATTAGCTGGAATAATTTTATAAAGAGAAGCTCCCTCTCATGAATGACTTGGTTAGATAGTATAGGAAAATCAGGATAAATGCTTGATTCTCAGCCTATCCTCCAAAGAATTTTTCTATTTGGATATCTTCCATTACTTTTTCTTGCCTGATTGCTCTGTCTAGAATTTCCAGTACAATGTTGAATCATAGTGGTTACAGCACGCATTCTTGTCCTGTTTCTGATCTTACGGAAAATGCTCTCAGTCTTTCACCATCCACTGTTCCATTTGCTGAGGGTCCTTATACATGCCTTTCATCGTGTGGACAGTTTCCTTCTAGTTCATGACTAAGTTTTAAAAATATCATTATAAACAAATGGATTTAAATATATTCAATGTGTTTCAATCCATGCAATTATCATACTTTCAGATATTCAAATTGTCCCATCTTTGGCCAACAGGAGCTTTTTCAGATTAGCTCAAGGCCTTTTGACACTTTAGTAGTCTTCTATAATATAACATTCCAGATTCATTTTGTATTTTTCCTGCCCCTGACTTGGAATCAGCTTTGGTTTCTTTGACTGGAAAATGGTATTTGGAAAGCACATTTCAGGCACTAGGAGCTCATTGCTACTGGGATGATCATTTTACCCAGGTCTTCTTAGTGGACAGACCTAGGAAATTTTGTTTGCTGTTCGCTGTCTGCAAATAAAATGCCTCATAGAGACATACCGGTATTTCCAACTCAACTCCAGAATTACAAAGTTGTGATTTAATCTTGTCAATATTTTATCTGCTTCTCCTTTCATCCATTGTGAGAATCAGGCTTTCAATAATGCCAGCCAATCGCTCATTTGCTTTATCACATAATGTACAAATAGTCTCAGAATAACAATACCAGCACTTCCACCCAAATTATGATTATTAAAAGCTATCAAAAGTTTTGCTTTTCTTTTTACCCTTATAAGCACGGTGCTTTAAAGTAATTTTGAGTAGTTTCACTTAATTTTTATTTTTAGGAATTGCTTTTGAAAAGAAAAATTTTCAAAATTTCCTTGAAAAATACTTAAAAAATATATAAAATATTTGCACGCTACAAAGACAAATCTACCAAAAGAGGTTCATTCAAATAAATTTAGCTTCAATCCCTGTTCGCTAATCTATAATAATGTACATTTTAAAGGTTTATCTTTCCATTTAAAAAATTTAAGTATAGAAAGATGGACAGAGATACATTTTCTTAGATAAACTACAGCATATAATAGACATTTTTCCTCCTTGCTTTTTTCACTAGTACTAATCCTTCCTTGTTACAGTTTTATAATGTTTGTGTGGTGAGGGTTGCAATTTTGAAGTAAAGATGACTTCAATTTTCAGGTATGAATCTTAAGAAAAAGAACTAACTCAGATCCTAAGAATATTCTATTCATAGTAGTTGAAGCCCTGAGAATCAACTGAGGTCTAAAATGTGAGAAGAAAAGCAGTCTAAGAATGGAACCCTAAGGTATACAATTATTGAAGGAGACATTAAAGGCTGGCTGGCTGTTCAGGAGTAATGATGGTGTCCCTCTCCTCCTGTCTCACAGTGAGGTTATGTTTCCCAGCCTTATACTTCAGTGCCGCCATGTGACTCAGTTCTGGTCAGTAGACTGTAGTGGAAATGATAAATGCTGTTTTCAGACTTGTAAAATCTCACGTGATCCTCCACACTTTTTACTGTCCCTTATCTGCTGGCTGGATGCTGAGTCCACTGGAGGACGCCAAGGCCCTCAAAACCAGCAGAGCTGCACAATGGAAGGAGTCTGAGTCATTGTGTGGAACAAACCACGCCCCTACCTAAATTCATTTTAAGACTGTGGCCTGAGCAAGATATAAACATTGTGTTAATCCAGGTGCTGGGTTGTATGCTAGAGCAGTTGGCCTAATCTGACTAATACACAACTAGGACAGGAAAAGAAGTCCATTAAGGAGTCTTCAAAGTGGTCAAAAAGGGGTTTGAGAAAGAGAGAAAATTTTCATGAAGCAGAGGGAGCAGACGGTTTCTAGAAGGAAGTCAATTGCTTTAGTTTGTCAAAGATTATCAATGCAGAATAACGAGAAATGTGTTGGCTTTTATAAAGGGAATTTATTTGCGATTAAAAGCTTACAGTTCTAAGGCCATGAAATGTCCAAATCATGGCATCATAGAGATGTTTTCTTACCTAAGGTTGGCGATAGCAGATCCTGAAGTCCTGCTGCAGGGCAAAGTAAGGTGGTGGCTGATCTCTGCCAAGGGCCCTGCCTTCTCCAGGCTCAGTCTTTCAGATATCAGCTGTGGGAGATGAGGCCTATGGTTTGTCTCTTTCCAGGTGTCCTCTCTTAGCCTCAGCTGCTCTGCTTTCTCCCCGAGCTCAGCTGTGGACAATCAGGCCTCTCTCCCTAGGCTTTGTCTCCTTGAACCTCTTGGCGCTTCTCCGTCTTTCTGCAGCTGCAGGCAAACCTGGAGTCTTCTCTCTCAAATGGCAGGGTAAAGATGGCAAAGCTCCCTTTCTCTGTGTCTCTTCTCTCTGTGTATTCTCAGTTTATATAAACCTCAGCAAGAGGGCCAAGATCCAAACTGAGTCATGTCTCAGTGACATAATACAATCAAAAGCTCTAACGTGAAGGATTGTAGGAAGATGGCGATGGGCTAACAGGCAGAGCTGAATGGACTCATGAAAGCACTGGAGAAAGACACAAATGCTGATCGAGAAACATGCTTTGGGGATCAGCAGCCGAGGACAATACTACACAACTCCCAGAAGGGTGAGGGACAGAGAGACAAAGAAGCTGAAATGACAAAGGTGAGTTCCTAAGCCTCCGTGGCAGCTAGGAAGGGCTCCCCTCCCAGCCCCAAGATATTAGCCTGGGTTAAAATTCCTGGCTCACTGCAGCCGACTGAGAGGGGAGCAGACATCTTCCTGCCTGTCAGCTGGTTCAAGGGAAAAGGAAGGGGAGGTTGGAGTGCTTTTCTTCAGTGAATTTGGCCAGCAGAGCCCACTTTGAATCTCCACTCTGGAGATTCAACACAGGAACACAGGAAAGCTGAAACTGAAACTCCTCTGTGGAAAGGTGTGCTGATGAGTGCCATATGTTGGCCAGTCTGGAAATTGCAAAAACTGTTCTCTGCACTCTATGTATCCAATCTCTGGGAGAAAATATGTGCCCCAATTTTGAAAACTTAAGCCAGGCAATTTTAAAAACTTAGAATAAGTTGAACCAAATATCAAAGAAAAGCTGTGGGGAAAAAAAATAAGCAAGAGAGAGACATTGGCCATCAGAGTAAATTCACCAACATTTTTGATGCCTAAACATCAGCAAAGGGAAGCGGACTTGGGCCAACGGTTAGGGCATCCATCTACCACGTGGGAGGTCCGCGGTTCAAACTCTGGGCCTCCTTGACCCATGTGGAGCTGGCCCATGTGCAGTGCTGATGCATGCAAGGAGTGCCCTGCCATGCAGGGTTGTCCCCGCATAGGGGAGCCCCACACGCAAGGAGTGCGCCCCGTAAGGAGAGCCGCCCAGTGCGAAAGAAAGTGCAGCCCGCCTAAGAATGGCGCCGCCCATACAGAGAAATGACACAAGATGACACAGCAAAAAGAGACACAGATTCCCATGCCACTGACAACAACAGAAGTGGACAGAGATGGTGCAACAAACAGACACAGAGAACAGACAACCGGGATGAGGGGGAAGGAGAGGGAAATTAAAAAAAAAAAAATCAGCAAAAAATTATGAGCCATACTAAGAAACAAGAGATAGCCCAGCCAAAAGAACAAGGCAAATATCCTGAAGAGATACAGGATTTAAGAAAATTAATCAATGATAATCACACAACTCTCCTAAATCACTTCAAAGAATTTAAGGAAAATATGACTAAAGAAATAAAGGATATTAAGAAGACACTGGGAGAGCATAAAGAACAATTTGAAAGCCTGCAAAGAAAAGTAACAGGCCTCATGGAAATGAAAGACACAATGGATGAGATTCAAATACTTTAGAAGCACGTAAGAGCAGATTTGAATTGCCTGAAGACAGGATTAGTGATTTCAAAGACAGAACATCTGAACTGGAAAAGACAGAACAGAAAGAGAGTGGGAAAAATGGAACAGAGTCCCAGGGAACTGAATGACAATGTGAAATGCACAAACATTTGCATTATTCATGTGAAGGAGAAGAGAATGGGAAAGGGGCAGAACGAATATCTGAGGAAACAATGACTGAGAACTTTCCAACTCTTATGAAGGACATAAATATCAATATACAAGAAGGACAACGCTCCCCAAACAGAATAAATCCGAACAGACCTGCCGCAACACAGCTACTATTTGGAATGACAAATATCAGAGATAAAGGGAGGAATCTAAAAGCAGCAGGAGAAAAGCAAAGCATCAAATACAAGGGAATTGCCATAAGATTAAGTGCCCACCTCTCATCAGAAACAATGGAGGCAAGAAGAAAGTGGTATGATGTATTTAAGGTACTGAAAGAGAAAAACTCCAGCCAAGAATTCTGTATCCAGCAAAACTGTCCTTCAAAAATGAGGGTGAGTTCAAAGTTTTCACAGACAAATAAAATCTGATAGAATATGTTACCAAAAGACCAGATTTACAAGAGATATTAACGGGGATGCTGCAGCCTGAAAGGAAAAAAAAGGGTGAAAGATTTGAAGGAGTTTAGAAATGAAGATTATTAGGAAAAGGGTAAACTAAAAGATAAGAAGACAGGTAATAGAATGATATGACAACAGAGCTGAAGGACAAAATTCATGCAGAAAGTAATGCCGTTATAGTAATAACATTGAATATTAATGGATTGAACTCCCAATCAAAAGACAAAGACTGATAGAATGGATGAAAAAATATAAGCTGTCTATGTGGTCTACAAGAGACCCACCTCAGACATAAGGACACAACCAGGTTAAAAGTGAAGGGTTGGAAAAAGGTATTCCATGCAAATAGTAACCAAAAAAAGAGCTGGGGTAGCAATACCATATGAGACAAAATAGATTTCACATGCATAACTGTTATAAGGATGAAGGAGGTCAATATACATTAATAAAAGAGACAATTCACCAACAATAAATGACTATATTAAATATTTATGTGCCTAACCTGAATGCCCCAAGATATATGAAACACACACTGGCAAAAGGGAAGGGAGAAGTAGATGCCTCTACAATAATAGTTGGGGACTTTGATACACTACTCTCACTATTGGATAGAACATCTCGACAGGGGATAAAGAAACAGCCTGGATAATACGATAAATGAACTAGATATAACAGACATCTATAGAGCACTGTGCTCCAAAATGAGTTTTGGGTCCATCAGCTGGGTTGTTGCCAAAAGTTGGAAAAGATCCAGGTGTTCATAAACTGATGGATAAACAAATTGTGGTGTATAGACACGATGGAATATTATGCAGCAGTAAGAAATGAAGTCTCGAAGTATATGACAATATGGATGAGCCTGGAGGACATTATGCTGAGTGAAACAAGTCAGACACAAAAGAACAAATACTGTATGACTGTGCTATTATGAACTAAATATACTGTGTAAACTCAAAGACTTAATAGCTAGAATATAGGTCACCAGAAAATAGGAGAGTAGAGAATGGAAAACTGGGGGTTAATCTGTGTGTAAATGCTAAAAAGGCTGCAAATCTTTGGAAATGAATAGAAATGGTAAAAACATATCATGGTGTTTGTAACTAGCAGTGCTATTGTACGGGCAGGACAGTGGTTAGAAAAGTCATGTATGTTACTAGAAGAAAAGCTAAAATCTGTAACATGGAAATGTGTAAAATAGTAAAACCTCATGCAAAGCATGAATATGGATGATACTGCATTTCTAAGACTGTTTTTACAAAATATAAATACAAATGTACTAGAAAGAAGGAAAAAGAATAGAAGCTGTGTATGCCAGGCAGGGCATAGAGATTGAGAGTGAAGAGTTTTGCTTTTTGCTTATAATTACTAGAATACTGGAAGTGCTCTGGGAGTGACTGGGGTGATAAATGCACAAACATGTGATTACACTGAATACCACTGTTTGTACTTTTTGGATGGATTATGCTCTATTAATATGTATCAATAAAATTGAAAAAAATGCCTAAGAAAAATATGAATGTACAAAAAAAATTAGGGCAACAGAAATGAAATAGCTATGTATTGTAGGGTAATCTTAGACTGAGAGGTGAAAATGAAGTGGTATAGTTATTTGTCTACTTTTTATTATTACTATTAATATTGGAGTAAAGAAAATAATGGTGAATTGATGAATGCACAACTATGTGATTATACCAAATACTATTGATTGTACACATTGGATAGATTGTATGCTTTATTAGTATGTATCAAAGAAACTGATTTTTTTTTAAGAAAAGCCCTAAAGTGGTTCAATCAAATGACCTAATCAAAGGTCCCTTAATTGAATTTAATGCAATCAAAGCCCCCCCAGGAATGTGTTAGTTCAAAAACTTTTTCCAGAAATTCACCAAATTTCAACTGTCACATCAACGTTGTCAATGATGTCAAATGCTGTAAAAAACAAATGAAAACTGTTCACTAGAATTGACAATATGGGGTCACGGATGATTAAGTATATGACATCTAAATCTTCCAAGTCATCTGATTGATATTAAGTTACACTGCCTTATTATATTTTTCCACAAAATAAGACAGAATAACTTTTTCATAGTATGCGAAAACCTCACTTTTTTTTTCAAAAAAAAACAAAACATTTAAGGTGGAAGGCTTTCAGCTTAACTCTAAAATATCTCTGCCCCAATGATTTCTGTGTATCTATACCCACTCTTTATTTTTCCTGGTTATCTGCTAACTCTTTAATAACTTTTTATGATGTTCCACCCTCTGTATCAAATCCTATGTTTGTTATACTTCATGTCTCTGAGTTTCAGCTTCATCTTTTTAAAAAAATGTAGCTAGCCCAGTTTATTATACTTAAATGAAATAACACACCAAAAGGCAGGTGTTATGAGATCCTCCCTGCTTCCCATTTTCTGACCATTTTAGTTGTGAGATGCTTATTGTATAAAACTATTAGTTCCAGAGAAGAAATAAACTATGAATTCCCAAGAAGAGGGAGCATCATTGACCTAGATTAGAAGCAAAATAAAAGGAAGTAGAAATAGAATCAAATGGAGGGATAAAATGTAACAGAAGAATTAAAGATAAGTGAATAAAAATATTTAAGCATAGTTGAAGCAAGAAAACAAAGAAGAGACTAGGACTGATGGGGCAACTTCAAGTCAGGGAAGGGTGATGTCAAAATTGGAATGGTAAGCTATATAACTAGTGTTTCTGTATCTTGAACCAAAGTATTATGGCTTCATTCCACTAAATGTATATGAGGCATCATTTCCTGAGATTGCCAAGATATGGTATAGTTCTATTAGTGCTTGCTGTCCATTATGACATATCTTATTGCTCTAAAAAACAATGTAACAATAGTTTTAAAAGACTTTTTCTAGGCATACATACACATATGTATTTATACTACATCGTATGGTAGAATATTTACTGTTTTGTAAATAATAGACCTCCCTGAATTACCACAATGAGATCTCTAGTTATAGATGTTTTCGATACCCATTTTTAAAATCTAAAAAAGATGTAGAGATTTAATTTTTAATTCTCTTTCAAATAAGCAAAGAGCTCTTGCCTGGATGTAAAATAAACATAAAAATATCATATGCGCCATTTGCTTTTAAAGGTTATATTTTCCTACTTAAAGGAACAAAAAGACAAACTCTTGGAAAAGCATTAATTAACATGTCTATTTCAATGCCTGAGAAACTATTTGAGCTTGGTGTTTTAAAAAAAATCCTTTATGTATCTATGCAAGGGTTTTTAACTTTTCCCAGCTTCAAAAATCTAAATGGAATATTAATTCAGCTTATCTTATGCAACATTATTCATATTTCACTTTGATATTTTTTGAGGGATTTTGAGACTATTTATACTTTCTACTGTTGATCCTTGCAATTTACACACATCATTTACATTAAAGTTTTAAAAAATTCATTTAGAGATCTGAGCATCCTTTTTCATTTTATTATGAAAAATTCCAGAGAGGATTGCTCAGTGATGACCCATATACCACCATTAAGAGTCTACAATTAACATTTTATTGCTTTGCCACCTATTGAGCTATTCCTCTATCTAAGCGTGAATTCATGTTTTAAATTCACTTCAAAATATGGTGCAGGTACCTAAATACTTCAGCAGTTACATCATTAGCTAGAGTTCAATATTTGTTTACAGTGTTAAATTTTTTGAGGTAAATTTTACACGAAGTGGAATGCACACATTTTAAGAAGTACTATTTGATGAGTTGTGACAAATGAATACAGCTGTATAACCTTAATTCCTATCAACATACGGAACATTACCTTCACCTCAAAGTTCCCTTGTGCCTCTTCTCATTCCCACATCCCCAGAGGAAGACACTGTAATGTTTTTTTCCCAATCATATATTAGTTTGCATTGTTTACAACTTCTTGAAAATGGAAGCGTACAGTACCCACTTTTATGTAAGTCATTTACTTGCCATGTTTTTGATATTCATTTATGTTGTCACATTGTTATGCTGTTTTAATTGCTGAGTTAGTATTCCATTATGAGACTACTTGTGTGTCCTATTGATGAGCCCTCGAACCATGTTTTCTTTTTTTGACTATTATAAATAAAGATCCTATACACATTTTTGTGCAAGTGTTTTTGCGAATATATTTTCAATTCTCTTAAAATCGGAAGTGCAGTATCACAGGGTAGTAAATGCTTAGTTTAATAAGAAACTGCCAGACCTTTTTCAGAGGGATAGGATGCACCATTTTACATACCTACCAACAATGAGTTAATTTGCTCCACATTTTTGTCCAGATTTGGTGTTGTCAACCTTTTAAATTTTAACCATTCTTATGGGTATGTAGTGGTATCTTGTGGTTTGATATATATATTCCGTGTCATTCAGTTCAAAGAGTTTTCTAATTTCTGTGATTTCTCCTTTGACTCATAGGTTATTTATAAGTGTGCTGTTTAATTTCCAAATAGTCATGTTATTGATTTCTAATTTAATTACATATTGGTTAGAGAAAACAATGATTTGAACCCTTTCATATTTATTAGGACTTTTTTTTATGGCCCAGCATATGTTCTATCATACTGTAGCTACTATGTGCACTTGAAAAGAATGTGGATTTTGCAATTTTGCGGGGACACACTTATCTATAGAGCAATTAGGTAATGGTGTTTGATAAGAGTTTTTCAGAGCTTCTATTTCTTTACCGATTTTTGTTTTCTACTTCTTTAAGTTGTTGCTGAGAGGATTTTTAAAAATCTCCTACTTGTCTGTAGGACAAGTTTATTTATCTCTTTAATTGTTGATCTTTGTTTCATGTATTTTGAAGCTATATTACTAGGGGCACACAAATTTATGACTGTTATGCCTTTCCAGTGAATTGATAAATCATTATGAAATGTCTCTTTTTATCCCCAGAAAGTCCCAATGCTAAAGTCTATTTCATCTGATACTAACAAACCCAGAACTTCAAATTCAGACAAATTCTTACCATTTGCGTTTTCATCTATTGAATTGCAGCCTGTATGTCTTTACGTTTAAGGTACATCTCTTGCAGTCAGTATACACTGGAATTTCATGTTTTCTTTTAAATCCTTTTTGATTTTTTTTTAATGGAGTGACTAAACCATTTAAATGTAATAAAATTAAAGATATGGTTAGATTTTGTTCCAACATTTTACTATTTAACTGTTTTTTGTTTTTCCCCCTCCTCTTCCTTTCTTGCCTTCTATGTTATATGCATATTTCTTTGTAGGGCATTCTAACATGACTGACTTTTCGGCTATATCTCATTGAAGAGCTTTTTTTTTTTTTTTTCAAGTGGCTGCATTCTTTAGAGTCTTCTTAATATTATATCACTTCTCAAAGACTATATTAGTTTTGCAATACAGTTCCATTAACCATTCTATGACCCTACAATATTTGGCATTTTCAAAATCTATGTTCATAAACTCTTAATTCAAGGAGAACTCTGGAAAACTGAAATCACTGACGTGATATCCTCATCCAAACATTAAAGGAAAGTTCATTATGGCGCTCTGTAATGTTTCAGCTCAGTGGTCTGTGGCAATGTCTTAAGATGATGGTTATCCTTTTTTCTAGGTAAGGGCCTCAGTTTTCCAAATATGTGATGGTATGATTATGGTTTGTGTCCCCATTTCAAAGCAAATTACTAAAACCTGTCAATATTGGTTTCACAGGACTATTGACTGTAGTATATGCTGGATATGAAGCAGAACAAAAACCCTTTAAAGCTCAGAGGTCTGTGCATTTTTTTTCCTCTCTTATCCTAACAATGGAGAATGACAAGGGTAAAACAGGAAAGACTATTGCTTAGGAGTTCAGAAAGATGTCAGAGCTTTCAGTGCTTCTTAAACTTCAATATCTACAACTACCTGGTAAGCCTGTAAAAATGTAGACTGCCAATCCCCAAACCTCCAGTTATTCTGATTTAGTGGATCTGAGTTTTTGTGGAATTTTTAATTCCTAGTGAGTTTATCACAGGTGGTCCAAAATCTCCCCCCCCCCCCCGCCCCCAATATATATATCTTGCCTTAGTTTTTTTTTGGCCCAATTTTTCAAAAATGTTTTTTCCTTGAAGTGTATCATTCATACATGAACATCCATAAACTAAGCGTATAGGAAAAGGTGTGAACTTACAAATAAGCATAACACCCTCATACATGGGTCCCACACATCACCCCTCCATCAGCACCTTGCATTGCTGTGAAACATTTCTTGCCAACTATGCAACAGCACCATCAAAATACTATCGTCCATATCTTACATTTGGTCTATTTTTCCCCCAACCCGCCCTATTACTTTTTAAAATATATTTTTATTACAGAGACCGTTAACTTACAAAACAATTGTGCACATGTGTAGAATTCCCATACAGTATCCTTTCACCAACACACACCATGGTGGAATATTTGTTACAGATTATGAGACGGTATCATCAGGCTTTTACCACCAATCATGGTCCATAGCCTAACTTTAACCTTGCCTTCGTTTTAATGGTCAATTTTAAAAATTCTAAACAGACAGGGCTATGACTTCCTAATTCTTCATCCCTTAGAATTGTCCTTGTGTCATCTTCTTAGAAGCCTATAATGACCATCTGAGGAAATCCTGAATTAACCCACCTCCTCATCCCATCCCCAACACTTTATTTGCTTTAGGGAGTTTATATCAATTTATAATTATTTTGTTTATTTTCCAGTTCCCATCCCTACACCTGAAATTCCCTTACTAGGCTATTTGCTCCCAGAGGGTAGTATAAAATGTCTAACTTATCCACAATTCCTAATAAAGTGTTAAACACAGATGTTCAATAAATACTTGTGGAAAGGAGATTTCATTCTACATACATAAAATCGTTTATTGACCTGGCATGCTCACCAGTCACCCAACGTCTGGGTTCGGAATATCACGGCAAAACAGAGTCAGAGAGTCTATATATGTTATAGACACTTTTCCCGAGACAAACCTGGAGTATACCAAATATGGCCTCAATTCCAGCGCTATTCGCCACACAAGAAAATGGGCACGTTTTGGGGTTAAGGAAAATACTTTGAGTTGGGACGGTTATACTATTGCTTATAAGCCTCGTTTTGGCCAAAGAAATTATATACATGCAAAAAATAAGTACAGCCAGGAAACACGTAACCCTGGATACCCTCAGGAAAGAAAGGATCAAGAAAAACTGATGATTCCACTCCATGGAATCCACGTGGCCAAGCTTTCCCTAGCTAAGGGCACGAGAGCAGGCACCGCGCAAGGGCAGGGATTCTCATGTGAGCAGGTGGAGGCCGAAGTCGGACCGGAGCGCACCGCAAAGACAACCGCGACGTAGCGAGCACCCGACACTCGGTCCGCAGACGAAAGATGAAGCCGAGGTAGGAGGACGTAGGCCACCGAGCTGCTCGGGCCGTGACTTCCGGAAAGCGGGACGCACAGCACGTCGCGCTGCGCCGGCGCATTGAGGTCTCCCTGTGAGGGGCCAATAGACGGAGGAATGGGCGGGCTCTGAGCCTGTGACGCGTTTCCGGTTCCGGCGGGCCTTGGTCTCTTCGCTGCTGTATTACGTGTCCCTGGCGTCTAGGCCGGCGGCGGGGCAGGTAAGGGGTCCTTTTCGGATGGTCGTGGGTCGGTCCGGGGCTGCGGGCCCTCTCGACTCGCGGGGGCGGTGGGTGGGCGAGCCGGAGGTCTGCGCCGGGCCGTGGCGGGGCAGGAGGCCCGCGCTCTCTCCTGGACCAGGGCCGGGGCCTCGACGGGGCTCGCCGCTCAAGCCTGGCCTCCCTGGGAGCGTCCAGCGTCGTCTTGAGTTAGCGGCGGTTGCCTGCCGCCGGGGGCCTCTTCGGGGTTGGCGTTGGAAGAGCTGAAAATATGTGGGGTCAGGCATTGGAAGGGCTGAAATTGTGTGAGGTCAGGCGGGACAATGGGGCGATTCCAAACGGATCCCCTCCACCGGCGTGGAATGCGGTGGTTGGGTATGTGCCTTTCTTTGGAGAAGGGATCCTTGGCTTTCACCGTGATGTCTGCTGTTACATGAAGTTCAAGTCCACGGGATTTGCAGCGTAAAGTTAAGGGGGAATACTGAGAAAACAGGGATAACTTTTTGGAGGGACCCAATATACTTGACCCACTATGTTTATAGAATTCTTGGTGTACTAACTATACATTATTCCATTTAATTCTCTACTGCCCACCCAAGGGGAGGAAACTGCGCTGAGAGAGGTTACCTTTCATAGCCAGGAATTTTTTTTTTCTTATTGTTTTTTGATTGTTACATTCAAAAAATATAAGAGGTTCCCATATACCCCCCATCCCCCTCTCCCCACTCCTCCCACGTCAAACTCTCATCATCATGGCACATTCATTGCATGTGGTGCATTTTGGAGCACTGCTGCACCATATGGATAATGCTTACATTGTACTTTACACTCTCTCCAGTCCACCCAGTGGGCCATGGCAGGACATGCAATGTCCAGCATCTGTCCCTGCAGCACCACCCAGGACAACTCCAAGTCCTGAAAATGCCCCCACATCATATCTCTTCCTTCTCCCTACCCTCAGCAGCTACTGTGGCCACTTTATCCACATCAATGCTACACTTTCTTTCATTACTACTAATAATAGTTCCATCTGTGTTGGGAGGGCATAGCCAGGAATTTGTGTGACCACTTGCCCGTGAAGTGGCCCTCATCCATTGATTCAGCAAGTTTTTTTTTTTTTTTTTTTTTTTTTTTTTTTTTTTAAAGATTTATTTTTATTTATTTAATTCCCCTCCCCTCCCCTGGTTGTCCGTTTTCTGTGTCTTTTTGCTGCGTCGTTTCTTTGTCCGCTTCTGTTGTCATCAGCGGCACGGGAAGTGTGGGCGGCGCCATTCCTCGGCAGGCTGCTCCCTCCTTCGCGCTGGGCGGCTCTCCTTATGGGTGCACTCCTTGCGCGTGGGGCTCCCCTACGCGGGGGACACCCCTTGTGTGGCGCGGCACTCCTTGCGCGAATCAGCACTGCGCATGGGCCAGCTCCACACGGGTCTAGGAGGCCCGGGGCTTGAACCGCGGGCCTCCCATGTGGTAGACGGACGCCCTAACCACTGGGCCAAAGTCCGTTTCCCTCAGCAAGTTTTTATTGAGCGTGTATGTGCCTGGCCACCGTTATAAGCATGGTGATATAGTAAAAGCTAAGTTTTAATCCTGCTTTACGCAAAACCACCTATGTGATAAAATATAGAGCTCTATTTCTTTGAATTGAGTGGCTAGGCATAAAGGAAGGCATTGAGTTTAGGTAGTAGCTTCTCAGAATCTGGTCCTTGCTTTAGCCAATCTTTGTATTTTTGAACGTTTGAAAGTTACGTATGCATATCTAAATACATGCATTCCCCACATACACTCTTCTGAAATGTTGCATGGGCATATTTTAGAACAATTAGTTTTTTACTACTCCTTTAGGCTCTTGCAGCACCATAGTTGGCATTTACTGCATTCCCCCTGTTTCTGAGGGTTTAAATTAAAATATAGAAAATATTTGTTGGATACCAGTGTAGTCCTTATCAGGAGCAATGAGGATTGCAGAGTGGGTAAGGAATAGATGTGTTGTTGGCTTAACCTTTTCATACACGGAGGTAGCTCTTTTATACAAAGTTTGCAGTCTTGTATTAATGAGAACACCAGTACACCTTTGCTTTTCTTATTGCCTTTGATCTGATTCTTAGCTGGAGTTTACAAAAATAATGGCAATTGAGGCTTGGGGTCTGCGTTTGTATTATTTTATGTAATGGAATTGACCCATATCAGGCCTGCATTCATGTCTGGTCTCATTTAAATTTTGATTTTAACTGAGCAAATCCTTGCTATACAATAAATAATACCAGTGAGTAGTTTTTGTTCTTTTATTTATTTTTTTTAAACAGGCAATCATGGATCAAGTAATGCAGTTTGTTGAGCCAAGTCGGCAGTTTGTGAAGGACTCAATTCGGCTGGTTAAAAGATGCACGAAACCTGACAGAAAAGGTAATAGCTTTAAAATGACAGAAAAAAATAAAATCTTGCCCTTTCTAAGCCTTTCATTTGATTGGCTTATTTTCTGATTAATAACTTGCATTACTTTCATCTACATTTTTAACATCACTTTTTCCTAAATCTTCTACAGTCTTTGTTATTTAAAATCTTGTTTTATGTATTTTCCAATAGTATAAGCATATCACAGCCTTGCTTTCCATGTTACATTTGGCTTACTAGTATTTTATGACTGTATTTTTTAGCACTTCCATTTTCTATTTTGGAAATCCTTAAGTCTTGCTCTGCCCTTGCCATCCCCCTACTCCCACGAACAAATTGTAACATGAAAATTCATAGTTCTTACCAGCCTAGAAAGTTTATTTTCTTCTTTATGGTGATTCATGTGTTAAAAGATGTATAATAATTTGTCTACTTTCATTCAGTGCTGCCTGAGTTAGGAGCTGGCAAGATAGTTCTTCCTCTCATGGAGCTGAGAATCTTGCTGGGAACACAGTCGAAAACAAATACTTAGGATTTTTATTTAATGCTCTAATAAGTATTTTGTAAGAGAAATAGAAGGAGGCTTGAGAACACATAATAGGAGGACTGTTTGAGTATGGAGGTCAAGAAAGCTTTCCTTAAGAACCAACATTAAACTGAGACTGCTGCATCTAAAACATTTTTATGAAATAGTGCTCAACCCAGTTTGATATTTCAAGTCATTTCGCTCTATCATAATCGAAGATACTAAAATAATTTGTTTCGTGCTTTTATAATCAATATATTTAGCAAGGTTAATTTGTTTCCTTATATTTTATGTTTTATATATTTTTATATATCCACTAATCAGGAGAAATGCACCTTAAGTTTATTCATGTCACTGATCGTTTCTTTCCCCATTCTTGAAGAGACAAAAAATAATTTGAATTGTGTGTTTTTAAATGCAGAATTCCAGAAGATTGCAATGGCAACAGCAATAGGATTTGCTATAATGGGATTCATTGGCTTTTTTGTGAAATTAATCCATATCCCTATAAATAACATCATTGTGTAAGTAAACTTTATGTAACAGAGTATATCTAGGGTGGGATGAAAATTGAAACCATTTCAGTTGACAGCCTATTTCATTAATACACAGAGATGTCTCTTTTTAAGACTGTTATATACTACTGATGTTTATTGAGTACTTAGTAATTCAGAGTGATTTTACATCTTATTTATAGCAAGTCTATGCAACTGTTTTCTTTAATACAATTTGAAAAGGTCAAGGAAATAAGTGAATGGCTCTCAAAAGGTGACAAGTGTTCAGTGGCTGAACCATATTCAAATCTAAGTCCCCTCCCCTTTATGCTGCATCTTCACTTGTTGATTTTGAAGGTACACAGGCAATGCTCCCCATCTGGAAGTCACAGTGGTGATATGGAGTTCAAGCCCTGGAGCACATCTCCTGATTCAGATCCTATTTCTTTTATTTAAAAGCTGCCATAGCCTTGGGTAGTTTACTTAGCTTCTCTACGCCCCATTTTATTCAGTGGGGGATAGTTCCTACTTGCCTTATAGTAAAGACCCTAAGAAAAAATGGGGGTGAGCATTTAAATGATAATTATTTTTTTAAATTTAGAAATGACCTTTAAGTGTGTTAGAGACGGGGAGGAAAAATGAGAAACACTGGGATCATTTTATTCTTATTTGGTAAATGTTAGCTATTATTACCACTGTTGGCATTAGAAAAGTAAACTGTAGATGGTCACTTAATTCAACAAACACTTTCTTCATTGTTTTTCATGGGTACAATAGGGCGCTGAGCTAGGTTCTATATGATATGTATTTAAATAATGGAGTAGGTTTGCCTCAAAACTTAATGTGGTGTGAAAGGCAGTGACATGACTGTAAGTCAAGGCAGATAGTGATGCCTGGCAAGAAATAAAAAAGTCCTGTACAAAATGAGGCTGGGGAGAAATCTGAAACGTGTTCATGTACCAAAGAAAGGAAGGGGGAGGTGGTTTATTTGTTGGTCCAGAGGGTAAAACTAAGAACAGTCATGGGTGGTCATCACCAGATACAAATTTCATATCAATTTGGAGAAATAAACTATGAAGTGGGAGCAAGAACAGAAGCATTAAGTTGCATGGACTAGAACGGTCTTTGCAGAGATTCATCCACCTTTTACTGATGAGGCAGCTGTAACCCAGTGACACTGAACTCCAGTTTCCCTGATTCTGCTTGAGTATTCTGTCACGATGAAGAAACTAAAGCATGAATAGACAAAGGAACTTAGGAGTTGGATGGCTAGCAGCCCAGGCAGGCTGGTGTAGGAGCCTGTATCCTACCACTGTAAGCCATCTTTCCTTCTTTCCTTCCGCCAGAACACTCCATTCGATACCAGTTTGCATTGCATTGATTCTTCAGTTTGCATTGCATTAACCCTCATAAAATCCAGTACCTAGAACCAGATGCCTGCCATGGATGTGTTGTTGCCAACAACTGAATTACCCAGATGGTTTCTCTTAAATTGCTAATAAACTAGATCTCCTTTAGCCCAGGTTGTTTTCAGCCTAAGAATAAGACTATCCTTGTAAATTCCTTATTGCTAGATCCCGTTATTATGGAGACCTTTTGAACTTTTATTCTAGCATAATGTTATTTAACCTAGTTTTGCATCAGAACATCTTTTATATTGTTACTTGAGTTGCCACTAAAGTATTTAGAGCAAGGCACTCTTGGCCCACTGTTTTTGGATTGAGGTCCAGTGGTTCCAAAAAGGTTATCAAAACAAGTATTGAGGTTTTGCTTTCTCTTAATTGTACTTTCCACGGCAAATGCAAAAATATTCTTTACCATGCTTAACATTGAGACTTTTTGGAAGCTAGTTGCTAAGAATACTTTTCTACTTCCAAAGTTGTTTCAATGTTTAAGGAGTTATAAATCTATCTTTAGATATTTTTTACTTTATAGCAAAGATAGAATAAAACATTTTGTGAGAAAAGCTATCAGAAAACTTATTCTTTTTATGATATGCCATAACTGCTCTAAAACTAAAAGAAATCTTATCCTGTGTGAAAGAGTATAAATCAATGTTTAAATCATTTTGCAGTGATAGCAAATGAAATACAACACAAGTTTCTCCTTCATTAAGTTGAGTTATCTCATTGTTTTCCTAGTGATATAGTTTTTTCCCCCTTATTTTCTATACAGTTATAGTAGTCAGATTAATATCTACAATATTAAATTTTAGAGGACTTAGACAGAATTGCATGCTTTACCTATAGCAATAAAATTTTAATACCGAACCATAAGCACTTAAAAATACTTAACATTAAAATATATATTTAATACTAGTTTATAATTTTCATCTACTATTGGAACTATTTTTTATTTACTTAGCATCACAGCACTGAAATTTATATCTGAATATACAGTTTTAATGTTAATGCCTTTGAAACTTTAGAGGTCCTTCAAGGAAGGTAATTTTTTGTTTTCATTATGGTTAAACCAGATTTTTGAGTGATCATGGTAAGATGCAGTAGTTGAGAAACGTTTCACTAGTCTGCATTCTTTATTTTCACCCAACTGGTTAACTGTATATCAACTTGAAAAACTTCTCAGCCAAGTAGCCTATTAGGTAATTAGTATTTTTGTGTGTTGTTCAGAAAGATGTCATGCTAGACTATTAAACACATTTCCAAAGTGAGCATTCTGAGTTTTAAAATACACCTTTTCCAGTAGCCTCCTCATCTCTAAGTCAAGGTGTGGTTCTCAAATAACTTTTGGTGTCCTAAAATTCTGGCATATTGTATTTCAAATACCTTATTAAAATCTTTCATACATTCAAAATTGTTCATTTTTCTTTTCTTTTACAGTGGTGGCTGAACACCTTTTTTGGAAGAATCTGTTTTTCATCTTGGGGATTGGTAGACAAGCAAGGGTTTGAGAAGCTCATGGAGTAAAAATTTGCCTATTTGGTTTGTGTTTTTGTTTCATTTTTTTCTTCCAAGATGTTTCTTATTTCTAAATTAATTTCAAATAAACAGACTTCTCTTTTTTCTATCACATATACTTATTGAACTTTATAATAAAAATAGTGACTTTCTGAGTATTTTGGTTTATAGGAGAAATTAAAGGGCATGGTGAACTATTGCACTTCAAGTTTTACTCTGCAAATACATTTTTTCCTGTGATGGAAGAAGAAACAGGGCAAGTAAAGAAGATAAAGACAGTGAACACCTGTAAGAGTTGGGGGTAGGGAAGGAGTTTTGTTCATAAGCACAACTTAAACATAATCAAAAACAGTTCTTAGGAAGTTTAGGCACAACTTGGAATCAATTCTTGAGAACCATGGTTAGCACTTCAAAATGAGATGTCCTGCTTTAGGCAAGTAATTAGTCACTCTTTGTCAACACTGGAGTTCTGAATTTTGTAGCTTTGTGACGTTGAATCTGAAATAGAAAAGGGGCCTATCTTCTTTGTCCTATAAAAACAGGGCAATTTAAAGTGGGGCCATTTATTCCCTTTTTAAAAAAGCTATTGCATGATCTTCATTTATTCATTCGGTGTTTAATATTGAACTTCATTTCCGAAATCTAATATTAAACTTAGCAACACCCACTAAGAATCCTCTGATTCTTAGGGAATAAGGTGGGCAAGTGTGTAATTGGAATTGGACAATATTCTGCAGTTTGGGGATCCTAATGGTTAAGGGAACAAAGTATGTTTTCACAGTAACATTTCCTGCCATTCTGAGATGCTGATAGTGTTTAAATCTTGAGTGAATGAGTGTCTTCAAGGAAATAAAATGAAGCCTTGGCCATATCTAATCTTGAGCCCATATATAGCCACATTTTGTAGCTATTTAAAGAGTATATGTATGTATATTTGTATGTATATGTGCACATGTATGAAATGCTACATTTGCTGTAGGCAAATGTGTATTTTCTGGTGTGGAAAAGTGATAATTCTGCACATCAATTATTGATACAAGATGATTATGCATTTCGGCTGGTCAGTGGTATTTTTGCTGAATAATAGTTCTTGACACTTGGATAGGTAAGGTATTACATAAATATTTTGTATTTATATGTGTAAATAAAATGAGGGCTGGCCCAGAACTCTCGTGGTAGAATAACCTTCAAAAGCAAAAATTGGGCTTAAATAGGAAAGAATAAATTAATGTATTTTTCTTATTAACTACTCCTGTGTCTAAACTAGTACTGTGTGTTATAAAGCAGTACCTAAACTTGATAAGAATAAGAATCACCCGGGGGAGTTTCATGAAACATTCTTGGGCCCTGTTCCCAAAGATACTGTTCAGTGGCCTGCAGTGGGCCTGAGAAGGCCTTTCTGTCCAGTGAAATCCAGACTCATCAAGGAGGGTTCGATAATAGTATGGGCACTGAATGGAGGCTTGACGGGTGGAGAGAAAAGGCACGATTCTTACCCAAGTTGCTTTGCTGCTGTTGGAAGGCATTGCCTTGTTAGAGAATCTGTCCTTGGACACCTGCCTCCCATTTGTTGGTTAGAAAGGTTCTGCTTGGAAGGAAGGGTACTTGATTTAACCTGAGTGCAGGAGGCTCCATAATGCTTCATCTTCAGAGCTGGCACCTTATACCAGAAAGCTCCTGCTTAAAATGAACTGAGTTCTATGTCTAAATTATACATCAGTGCTGAATTTATGCTTTAAAAAAAAGACTTTTCTGTGTGGATTTGAATGCGGTTGTCTCAGATTTTCCAGGGCTTATTCCACCGATTACCTCTGAGTTATCCTATTGTGTAAGTGAATATGTGTGGCTCCATCAGGGTTTTTGAGTGCCTAAGAGACCTTTTTATATCAAACCTTTTAGCACTGTTTTGCAAGCTCTTTAGAAGATGTCTAGGAAAGGCTTCTGGAATGTTTTGATTCGATGATTTAGTACAACTCATTAAAATAGAAGATCAGTTCACTAATTACATTTTAATAACAATGTATTTGTATTTTCCTCCCTACCTCCCACCCTTCCAACCCCCGCCCTGCAAAAAATCCTTACCTAATTGATTATTATTTTAATAGGCACTCAAGAAACACTTGTTGACTTTCTTAATGAATAGTATTTATTAGAGATGATGATGGACTGGCAGAGGTTAGAGCATATACCTTATAGGGTTAAGAATCATTATATAAGCTTTTAAGTTTTCCCACTATTCCTTCTAAACTGATCCTTGTTTGGTAAGTAATGTAGATACTGTATCCTTCAAAATATATACCCTTTGGCTATTTTTCACCCCCTCCACCTCCACAACACCATCTCACCTGAATATTAGTTCTTTACTGTCCACCCCATTAGAATATAGATTCGGTGAAAGACATTTTGTCTGATTTAGTGCCATTTCCAAAGTGCCTAGAACAGTGACCCACTTGAAAAAATACTTGTTGAAGGTATGAAACTAAAGTGTTAATATATTGCTGATTGTGTCATTCCTTATTTTAAAATAAAACATACCTGAGCACGTGGTAATTTAAACCACTGGCCTAATACACCCCAAAGCAAATTATCAGCTTTTCTGACCACAGTAATCAACTGTCAGAAAACTTTAACTCACACACAGAGTCCTGAAGGAAACATGTTGGTGATTCTGTACACGTGTCCCTCTTCAGTGCTAAGAGTAAGAGGCTTTTTTTCTTCACCACCCCTTTGAGTGTGAATCAGGAACCGGGCAGAATCATTTCCTTTCACTCCTAAAATTGTATAAAGGAACATAAGATACAATATAGGGAGGAAAGCCATTGTAACGGTAGGAAGAGAAACTTTGCTTCTGAAATGCTAAAAGTGGCTAAATTCTAAGGTCTAGCTAGACCTGCCTGGCCTTGCCCTGGCACTGCTTTCAGCCTCCCATGCTCCCGGCATCAGGTCTTGGTCCACGTATGCTCGGCCCTTTGACTTGGGCAGTAGCAGTCCTTGCTATGCCTCCCCTCTCCCATCGGCTAGAGAGAAAAACCACTTCTTTCTCTCCCTCTTGTGTTTCTAATACTCTTTTGGGCATTTTCAGATGACATCACTCATAGCCATGGTGGCCTCCTGCAGTTCTAAGTGCCTTCCATGTGTAGGCGCCACCTATCTTGAAAGGAAGGGCTTACTCCTGGACACGATATTTGAGTCTGGCCAGGGTGGCAATCAGTACTTTTCTAGGATGCCTTTGAGGCCTTCTGAAAAAAGAAATGTAAATTAGAGGACCAGAAAAACTGGCCCAGTTGCTTCTATTCTGACATTGTTCTCAGTAAATGCAATGAGAATAAAAGGTCCTGTCCCTCCTCATAAGAGGAATATAATGCTTATAGATGTGAAAGGGCTTTGAAAGGTAAAACTACAGAAGTGGAAAAGTGTGTTATTTCTTCTATGTACAATAAATCAGGATCCCTGTCATAATAAACTGTCAGTAGCAAACCAAGTTGATTTTCCTCTCAGGGAAGAGCAGTAGTTGCACAAAGAGGGACTCTCTTGTTATATGACATGAGGCCTTAGGATAAGTATCAAGACCTCTGAGTCTCAGAGGTCCACAAAATGGGGATGTTAATCCCCAGATTTCAGTGTTGAGGTTAATTAGTTGGGAAGGCATATGTGAATGAACCAGCAGTGTCTGGAACATGGGCTCTCTTACTGGACGTTCAGTCTTCCTTTTTCCTGACCCTTCTACCTCCTGGGAGGCAGTGTTCACTGATGCTGGGTTTAGCTGGCCTTGCTGTGGCTTGCTTCTTACTGAGTTCTGATTACCTTCACACAGCATCATCTCTGTCCTTACAGCAGGTCCACAGTCCTGTCAGAGGAATTTCTCATATGCTTGTGTACTCATTTTACAACATTGGTGGACATTTCATTATGGCGTTTGAAGTAGATGAAATATGTGATGGAATGGTAAGACTCACCTAACTACTCAGTACCGTGGGCAGCCACATCCAGACAGGGATGCTGCTGAAGTAATTACAATCGCACGGTTATCACACTGAGCTTGTTACATACTCAGCATAGGGAACCATGCATAGGTGGGCAGAGGTCGGTAAAATAAAAATCTTTGAAACCCTCATTCTTTTTTAAGGCAACTACCAATGCCTTATTTATCCAAATCCTTTCCTGTCAGTGTGAAGATTTAATTCCCACTGACAATAGGTCATCCCCTGTCAACTATTAAGAAACAAAACAAAACTGCTTTATTTGTATCTATATCCCAAAGGACTTGAAAATCAAAATAATTCTCCTGTGTGCACAATTTCATACAAGTTGTGAGGAATCAGACAAATATAGGTCTGGTGAGGTTGCAGTTACTAAAAGTGGGGAGATTAGGAGAGGAGTGGTTTTTTGAGGACAATCAGGAGTTTGGCTTTTGGCATGTTAGTTCGAGAGGTCTGTTAAATAGTTAAGGGAAGACACTGAGTAGGCAGTTTGATACACTAGTCTGGAGGTGCAGGAGATGTTCAAGCTGGAGATAGAATTTGGGAATCATTGACTATAGACTTTTTTAAGACTTGGGATGAGAGCATCAAAGTGTAGCTAAAAAAGAAAAGACATCCTGTAACAGAGTCTTGAAGCACTAAAATGTTAAGAAGTTGGAAAGAAAATGAGGAACCATCAAAGGAGAAGAAGGAACATTTAGTGAGATAGTAAGAAAGTAGAACACATCCTTTCAAGGACTAAGTGATCAGCCAGGACAACTGCTGCTGATAGTTTATGTAACATGCAGTTTGAGATTTGGAAAATCAAATTTATACTAGCAATGTATAGTGGTAGTGTGTAATGTAATAGTATTGTATTGTGGTCTTTTAGAGACCCCAGAACATTATGTTCTTAAAGTGGTCCATTCCTGTGAGTGTGAACCTATTGTGAACCTCTGATTAGATTACCCAGTAGGGCATAGCCCAGGGTGAGTTGTAAATCCTCTTACTACAATCCTTGATAAACTGGAATTGGCAGGGCTGCAGAAACAGAAAATCTCCTAGAAGCTGAGAGAGGGAGCCCTGGAAGCCCAAGCTGAAGTCAACAGAAGTGTAAGCTTAACCCACAGCTTCTATGGGTTAAACTTGCACTTCCAGCTGCTCTATGAGAAAGTCACGGATGGAGCAGCCAGAAGCTGAAAGCAAGGGAGCCTGGAGGAGAAGGCAGAAATGGCCAGATGTGCCCTGTCATGGGCCTGATCGCCCACAGCTGCAGCTCAGGGAGAAAGCATCTCCTGATGAAGCCTCGATTTGGACATTTTTCTTAGCCTCAAATCTGTAAACTTTTAAACTAAGAAATCACCATTGTAGAAAGTAACCCATTTCTGGTAAATTGCCTTGGCAGTGTTTAGCAAACTAAAACATGTAGGGATTGTTTGTGACCTTGATAAGAGCAGTTTTAATAAAATGGTTGGTGAAAAGGCCTGCCTGGAGTAGGTTCCAAAGACAACAAGAGCTAGGAATAAGAGAAAAAAGTATAGACTTGCTGAGATGAAGGGGTATTGGGGTCAAGAAGGGGTTTATTTTTAAAATGAGACACAGGATGTGTTTTTATGGCTTAAGGGATGATACGGAGAAAGGAGTAAGGAGAGATGGGATCTGCTGCTAAATGTGAGGGAATGGCTCATCCTTAGTAATAAACGGAAAGAAGCTATAGGTACAGAAGTGAGAGTTTTCCAAGTGAAGAAATGGAGCATTTTAGATGTACATGCGTTGAAGATGTTTACCAGAGTGATATAGTGATATACTATGGAATTTACGCTGGGCAAGAACTAAAGAGAAATAGAATTGGGTAAGCAACAATGAATTGTGGGTCCCAGTAGGTTGAAGTTTTGTTGGAGTTGAGGTATTAGAGAAAATGAACTAAAAAGATAGGAGTTCTAGCTCACAGAAGGACTCTTGCATTTGTACCCTTAACCACAATTCTCAACCGCCTCTGGGTTCCCTGTGTTATTCAGTCCCTAGATTATTCTTTAGCTTCTTTCTATTGACATTTACTTCCCCAGACTACCTTTTTCAGTCACAATCCCATTTATAAACCAGTTGTTACTCACTATAATGTGTACTATCAACTCTATCCATCTCCACAGTTTTATAGTCAAGTTAATTAAAACTTCTGTGTACATTAATGATATACTTCAATAAAAAAAATGATTAAAAAAAAAAGATAGGAGTTCATGGTTCAGAGTGGAATGCTTGAAATTTAAATTGTGGAAGAGTTGCAGTTATTGGTAATTACCAGTTTATGCCATTGGAAGGACCACAGGAATTGGTAGCTAAGGTAGGGTGAAAAATGAGTTCCTTGGAGGTGAGGGAATTAAGAAACCAGGCAGCCAAATTGTTAAAGGGTTGTCTTTGTGTATGTTAAAATCACCAAGAGGTATAACAGAAGTGGGGTTGTGGAGAGTGACGGCAAGCCAAGAACTAAACTCTTCTAGGAATGAGGTGGGAAGGGGGAGTGATTCAAGGGTTTGCAGATGACGGCCATAAGGAAGAGTCGTTGGTCACACAGGTTGGTGACAAGGGTTCAAGGCCAAGGGGGCAGAGTTGTGGAAGAAGGTGATCCAGCAGCTGCACCACGGGGCAGAGGTTACCTACCCCATATCAGGCCCAGCGCTGAGGGGATTGGGAGAGAGAGACGCCTCTATTGACAGGGCTGCGGGCTAAATGGTTTGTAACAGCCTAAGCTGAAGGAAATGTTCTGAGAGGGTGAAAATGTTGGCATTGCTGATGATTGACCGTGGACTCCAGAGGGCAGAGGGGGAGAGTTTCAGGATAGTGAAGAGGAAAAGGGAACTACAGAGCCTCGTGGGGTTGAAAGAGCAGCTCCTGGGGTAACTGGGTAAGTGGAGAAACAGGGCATGCTTGGTGCCTTTGTTTTCTAGAGACTGGGAGCAGGGCAATGAAAACGGGGAGGGGCCCGTGCTGCAAAGCCGGGCTTCTCAGACTTCAATGTGCAAATGAATCACCTGTGCCTCTTGCTAAACTGCAGATGCTGATGAAGGGAGTCTGCAGTGGGGCCTGAGCTTTTGAATTTCTAATAGGCTCCAGGTGCTGAGGAGAAGGGGTAGTCTTATCAAGAGCCCCTTAGCTCTGCAGTGGAGGCGTTCATTAGAGGAGTATTATAACCAAACCTTACGGGCACTGGTTTATAGCCGGTGGGCTGAGAAAGGTTTCACCGGGAAGGTTGTATTGAAGATGAATCTTTTAATATGTGTTTGATTTCAGAAGGCTGAGACGGGAGATAGAGTGGGCATTTCCTCGAAGAATTTATAAATGTTTTTTTTCCTTAAAATTTCCTTGATTTGACACATTGCTTCAAGGGAAAGTATTATAGCAATGTACTACCTAGAAATAGTCATCTTTGTGCTTTTTACTCACTTGAAAGTTACTTCAAAACTTCCTTTTCCCATACGAAAATTATTTCACTCCCAAGTTCACTGTTCATAGTGAGCGATATTCCATTAGGTTCTAATGGTCTGGAAGCCAAATGCAGCTAAGTAATACAAGACTGAAGACAATCTGGAACTTGAAGACAATAGTAAAGTGTGCGACTAAGGCACTAAGAATCAGGAGGGGGGAGGACTAGCAGAAGATGGACCTAGTATACAGTCTAATTCCAGCCAAATAAGCTAGGCAGAGCCTCCTGAACACTTTGTGAAGACCTGGGCAGTCACTGACCCACGGGTGTCAGTGCCGCTTGCCTGCCATTCGTCAGTCTTGGCATCACTCTCTCTTCTTGGTTGGTTGGAGCCTTTTTCCTCTCCTCTCTTCCTTCCTCCTGGCTGTTTTTCTGGTCTCAGTTTAAGAATTACTTCTCCCAGAAGAACCTTCCTGACCTGTGGACAAAATGGTGTCCCTTACTGGATAGTAGCCTATATAACTATTTCTTTTATCATACCGCCCAACACTTTGTTATAAACATGAGTTTAATTGCTTGCATGACCTCCCTGATGGATCACGCTGGAGGAGACAAGCCCCTCACTGGTTCTCCTGAGTCCCCGCTGAATCCCCGGTGGCTTGTGTGGGGAGATGCAGAGAAAAGGACACACGGGATAAAGAGTGGTTTGGTTTCTGCTCCCATTCTTTGTGCCTACCTCTGTTTTGTTCCTTTTCTAGAGTTTCCCTGAGATTTCTTCATCTTTCCATAAAGTAAACCTCTTCACTTGAGCTAGCATGGGTGGGTCTTTCTTCTTTGTAATTAAAGAGCCCCAAAGAAGACAATTCATGAATGGACAAGTGGATTATGTCCATGGATGGTTAGATGATCTCTATTCTTCCATGATGCTGATGCTATTAACCGAATGCTGTTTTATTGGAGGATATTGATCATAGTATTGTTTTTAATTTTTAAAAATTAATGGCTCACAAGGAATGTTAATTAAAAAACATAAAAAACAAAAAACATAAGTTCCCATATAATCCACTCCCCACTCCCCACCACATCATTTTTGTAAATTGTATTTTTTTTAAGATATATACATCACGAAAAAAAGGTTACACTAAAAAATTATAAGGTTCCTGTATACCCCCCACCCCTCACCCCACTCCTCCCACTCCAACAACCTCCCTCATCATTGCAGCACCCTCATCGCACTCAGTGAACACATTTTGGGGTACTGCTGCACTACACAGATAATAGTTTACCCTGTAGTTTGCACTCTCCCCCAGTACATTCAGTGGGTTATGGCAGGATATATTAAGTCCAGCATCTGACCCAGCAATATCATTTAGGACAACTCAAAATCCCAAAAATGCCCCCACATCACATCTCTTCTACCCTTTCCCTGCCCTCAGCAACTACTGTGGCCACTTTCTCCACCTCAATGCTAAAATTTCTTCTATTACTTTTCACAATAGTTTTATAGTAGAATGTCAGTAAGTCCAGTCTAGTCCATATTTTTATTCCTCCATTCTGTGGACCCTGGGATGGCGATGTCCACTCCAGCTCTAGATCAAGAGGGGGCTTAGATTCCACAAGGATGATAGATGCAATTCCTCTGGTTACAGTTGTAGGCACTCTTGATTCCCTGGTGTGGTGGTTGACCATCTTCACCTCCCTGTTAGCTGACCTGGGTTAGACCAACGAACCAGAGAGTAGGAGTCACCACTCTGCTGAGGCTCTGGGCCCAGCTGGCATATGGGCAGCCCAGAGATTCAAATCTCCCGAGTATGGTCCATCCCTAGTGCCAACCACAAGTCCAGTAAAAGTGACAGAAGAGGCATGTGTAGAAAAGTCACATTTGAGTCCAGCTTCATCACACTCAGGAGCACAAATTCCAAAGTAGGGCCCTCTGACATGGCACAGAGCTCCAAATCCATCTGGCATGATTATATGCACTGTGGATCTCTGTAGCCTTCAGGAGAACCTAGGGTTCTATCTATTTTGGCTTTTTCTGGGGTCTTGCTGAGGTGTGCATAAGCGTGACCCCTCTGATGACCTCCTGACTCTTTCTGGAAGACTCTTAGCCATATCAACTCGTTTGTCTTTGCCATTTCTCCCTTTTATTCAAGGTCAAAGAGCAGTTTTTAACACTTGATCCAAGATGTAGGCTGAGATATTCTGCTGGTCAGTGTTGACCCTTTTATTCAAGGTCTCTTTCTAGTTGCTTCTCCAGTTAGTGATTGGTAGTAATCCCTTGGCGCTAGGGAGGCTCATCCCCAGGAGTCATGTCCCATGCTGGGGGGAAGGTAATGCATTTACATGCTGAGGTTGGCTTAGAGAGTGGCTACATTTGAGCAACATGGAGGCTCTCAGGAGGTAACTCTTAGGCACCCTGCAGCTCTAGACCTAGTTCATATTTCAGGCACACAGGCTCCTAAGCACAGTCAATAGTATCAAGGGCTCATTATTGGACCATCCTTCCTTGTTGATCTTTGCCGTTGCACTTGGGGATTATTGTTGTTCCATTGGGGAATGTGACTGAGCTTCCCTGGGTAGGGCCTCAGCACTCCCTCCGTTGACATTTGTAACTGTAACTACTATAAAAATACCCAACATACTTCCTAACATATTTATGTACCCTGTATACATGCCCTGGAGAATTTCCCCCCACCCATGTGCCCCCAGCAATAACACCCCACACCAGAGTTCCTCCCCTGCCATAGTTGAACTCTCTGTGATCCAAAACTTCTTCAGCAGTGAACCCTAATATATTGCCAAATTCAATTAATAGGAAATTGAAATACAGGGATGGGTTTAAAGTTTAGAAATAGAATACATAGTAATTTAGAAATACTAACAGAGTAAAAATAAATTGTATTAATAAAATGAAAAATATTATAAAGCTTTGTTTCTAACGTTTTGCCTTTCATCACTGTAATAGGTGTTGCCCTGTATGTACCGTGGCAAGGTACTTTCATTTCTCCCTCAGTGTCTACATCCTGTCTTTTTGTTTTTTTTTTCTATTTTTTAATTTTGTCTTCAAAAAAGTTTTAGATCACAGTAATTCACATACACAATATAGGGGACTCCCAGATATCCAACATCAAACCCTTTTGCCCTTTCCCCAACTATGATCTCTTTCATGTTATATTTGCTGTTCATGTTATATTTGCTGCAGGTGAGGTACAAATTTTGAAACATTGCTGTCAAACATGGTTCCATTTTGGTTTACATTATTGTTTATATTTTAGACTGTAGGACATAGTATTTATTGATTTATTTATTTTTCTGAGGAGATAAAGCTGGTACCAGGGGACTCCCAGCTTCTGGAACTGAGAGCCTCGGCCCCAGTTTCCACCTCGTATTTATTGGAAACTACCGAGCAGCTGTTTGCTATCAGAACTGCAACATAAGTATTTAGATGAAGGTAAATAAGCCCTGTCCCCATGGAGCTCAGAAGGCTGGAGGTGGGGTGGGCGTCTTTCTAGCTCCTCGTTGCCTCTTCTAGATGACCTTCCCTAAAACTCCCGCTTTGACCCTCCTGTCATTAGGGGATGGCTCCCACCTCCCCACAGCTGCAGTCATGTGTTGGTCATCAGTTTTTGTGTTTTTCTGTTAAAGTTTTGAACTAATTTTAAGCACTTTAAAACTCAGAGTACCAAGCTTAGACATCCTTTTTAATATCTGGTATGTCAAAAACCTTAAAGCAAGCCCTAAGGATTGGTTGAGAGAAACTCCCTCCCTACCACACACCAGAATAGGTTCTTTTTTATTTATTTATTTATTTATTTATTTATTTATTTAATTCCCCTCCCCTCTCCTGGTTGTCTGTTTTCTGTGTCCCTTTGCTGCGTCTTGTTTCTTTGTCCGCTTCTGTTGTCGTCAGCGGCACAGGAAGTGTGGGCGGCGCCATTCCTGGGCAGGCTGCTCTTTCTTTCGCGCTGGGCGGCTCTCCTCACGGGCGCACTCCTTTCGCGTGGGGCTCCCCTACGCGGGGGACACCCCTGCCGTGGGGTGGCACTCCTTGCGCGCATCAGCACTGCGCGTGGGCCAGCTCCATACGGGTCAAAGAGGCCCGGGGTTTGAACCGTGGACCCCCCATGTGGTAGACGGACGCCCTAACCACTGGGCCAAAGTCCGTTTCCCCAGAGTAGCTTCTTAATCTATATAATACTTGGTCTTGAGAGCCAGGCTACCCCTCAGAGCTGTCTCAGTGCAGCTACTTGAGGGCCCCGAAAGTTCCTTGGGAAAGTTCCATGAAAAGTAAAGGTCTTGGTAGATGCAAGAAGCTCAATTATATATGATGTCACAGACCTTTTTATAACTGGGGCACATATAACTATATCAGAAATCATTACTCTGTGGACTTACTAGAAAATATTTACAAACTTCTAGACATTCATCGTTCTTGAGTCAAATTCAGTGTCCTTCAACTACATTGTCATTTGAGGAAAAAGTGATTTTAGCACTCGGATGTTCCTACTGAACTCTGGCTCCCTGGTATCCTATAAAGGCAGTTTTCCAGCCTTAGCAATGCAAATTTAACACTGTCTTCCTATGGAAGTCCCTCTTCTCCCGTAATCTGTGCTGTAGACCGGCTCAGGCTGGTAAAGGAGAAGCCCAGGTCCCTCTCCTGACGAATCTGCCCACCACGAGCATGTCGGATGTCAGCACAGGCTCTTCACCCCCTGCCACATCTCACCCCAGCCGAGACGCAGCCCTCCAATGGCACTCCAGCAGGTAAAATATACCTTCTGTGGCGTTAAGATTTGTGTATATGATGAGAAACTTGCAGATGGGACTGAAAATTATAATTATCTTCATGTTACTCTGGCTGTATCAGGGAATTGGAGTGAATATCTTTAGATGTTTTAAAAGACTCTTGATGCTTGAAACTTATTCTAGTTCAAAATTTAGGCTTGCTTCTATTTGCTGAATATAGTTTTGCTTTAGAGAAAGATATATTGCCTTTTAAATGGTTTGGTACAAAATACAATTATTTTGTTTAATTCAGTTTGAGCTTCAAGAATTACTTTGTGTGTGTGTGTTTACATAGCTGCCAGATTATTGCTTAATAACTAGGTCCAGATAAAATTCCCAAGACACTGTAAGGATAAGGAAAGAACAGCTGTATAATTCTGCATTATTTTCCTCATTGTTTAATCTCATATAGATATACCTTGCATGGGAAGTGGATGTGGCTCAACAGATAGAGCATCTGCCTATCATATAGGAGGTCCAAGGGTTTGATACCCAGGGCCTCCTGGCTCGTGTGGTGAGCTGGTCCACGCACAGTGCTGCTGCACACAAGGAGTGCCGGCCCATGTAGGGATGCCCCAGCGCCTAAGGGTACCGCCTGCACAAGGAGAGGCCCCTGCACAAGGAGAGCTGCCCCATGCAAAACCACAGCCCACGCAGGAATGGTGCCATGCACACGGAGAGCTGACGCAGAAAGATGACGCAACAAAAAGAGACACAGATCCTCAGTGCTGCCTGACGAGAATACAAGCGGACACAGAAGAACACACAGCAAATGGACACAGAGAGCAGACAAGGGGGCGGGGTAGAGGAGAGAAATAAATAAATAAATAATCTTAAAAAAAAATAGATATACCTTGCATATCTACTACTCAAACCAGAAAAAAAGCATCATTGTTCTACTGGACTAATAAATTTTTTTCTATGATAATGAGGTTTTCCATTTTGAAACCCATTACTTGAGTCATCTGAACTTCACTTACGCAATGTTTTCTCAAGTACTACAATATTTTTACATTTACCTGAACTTCATTTAAACTCATATTTAGTTTCATTTCTTCTACTCTGTAATGTATGCAGATGAAGACATTTATTATAGCATTCAATTTATTTGCTGTTTACTTAATAGCCAGCTTTACTTAATGTGACCTTTACTTGATAAAAAGGAAATAGAACATCAATAGATTTCTTTCATCAATAGGATACAATTACTACTTAGGTGATGATTTAATGAAAGAATAATATCAGAAGAACTGTTGCAAGAGCTATTTTAAGACCAAAGGACAGTTTTATGCCAGGAGCACAGGCGGAAGGTGAAATTAGCATGGTGCTCAGCAGAAAGCAGCAGCCCTATTCTCTCCTTTCTCTTATTTCATGCTTAAGCGACCATCAACATAACTTATTTGGGTGATAAATGTACTTTGTTTCTACGAAATCAAATAAAGAATGTCAGGTTTAGAGAAAGCCCAGTTTCTCTAAATTTCTGGAAATAAATACAGCAGTCACCTATGATAAAGCTGAGATATACTTTACATTCAGTGTGAACTTTCCCCCACTCATTCTCTTTCATACAAACTGACGCATCTTTTGGACAGTTCTGTTGAATTGCAAGGAAATGGCTTTATTGCTTTCGTGTGGACATTCATAAAATAAAAATTATTGTGATAGAATATGAAAGGTGTTATTTTATGTTTGTAATAAAATAGGTTAACAATCTAGAGTTTGTTCTATTTTCACTAACACTTAAGAGTCAGAATTTATAAAATGTCAAAAGCTTGAAAAGTTACAATCTTCATAATGTTTAGCGTTGAAGCCTTTGTTTGGCATCAGCTCTGAAGTGGATATCATTTGTTTTATTTTAAAATGTCAGATTTTGAGATCCATAAATAAAAGCCTGAATTAATTTGAATGTGATAAGAAAGTCCTTGATGAATTTCCTTAGCCAGAATTCTATTGGTTGTTTCCTTCTACTTAAGAAATTTCATGGTATGAAATTGAGATGTGATGTATTTAGTGTAAGACTGCCCTCAAATTCAGCATATCATTTCAGAAACCATTTGACAAAATCGAGATGATGAACTGCTCAGGCTAATACCAATGCAGCTGAGGTTCAGAATCAATTTATAAAACAAGAGCTTTTACAGTTGAAGTTAAATATTTTGCTTTTAAAGTAATGTCACCTAAAAGACAGTGGTGGTCATTCCACTTCTAGACGTTTTCCTTAAAAATTCCAAGTTGACTTTTAGCTGTATCCAAGGCTCCTCCCTTGTTTCTGTCTCTGCCCTGGTGATTAGCTAAGTGTCTCAATTTTCTGTTGTTATGTAAGAATCCTTCCCCGAATCTGGTGGCTTAAAACACACTAGTATTACTTCTCACAATCCTACGGGCTGACTGGGGCCCAGCTGGGCGACTCTCCTCTGGTCTCGTTGGGGTTCTCACCTGCAGACCCATTGGGCTGGAAAAGCCGAGGTGGCCACCCATTCTGTGGCTGTGTGGTCTCAATAACTTAGTCCTCTCACCAAAATAAACTTACTAGTATTCTGCCATAGACTACTTGTGATCCTAGCAATGGAAGAAACACCACTGTTGTGGCAACAGGGACCCATGGATGTTCTGGGCTAGGGAAAGGGAGAAGCAGGTGTAATAGGGGGCATTTTCGGGACTTGGGAATCATCCTGAATGACTGCAATGACAGATACAGGCCATTATATATCCAGCCATAACCCACTGAGTCAAATGGGAGAGAGTACAAACTACAATTTAAACTATAATCCACGCTTGGTGGCAATGCCCCAAAATGTGTTCATCAACTGCACTGAATGTACCACACTCAGGAAAGATGTTGCTAATGTGGGAAAATGCAGGAGGTGTGCCTAGCGGGGCATATGGGAATCCCCTATACGTTCTCTGTAACATTTATATAATCGAAGTATCTTTTAAAAAATAAAAAAAAAAATGGAAAAAAATATAATTTAGTCCTCTTGTCTGGGATTCCTTACTGCAGATGGCTGGGCTCCAAGAGAAGAAAGTTCAAGTTGCCAATCCTCTTATAGCCTAGGCTTGGAAGTCCCAGAAAAATCACTTCCATTGTATTCCACAGGTCAAGGCAAGGCACAGGGACAGCCCAGTTTCAAAGGAGGGGAAATAGATTCTATCTGTTAATGGAAGGAGTGGTGAGCATGTACAGGGAGGGAAAGAATTGACGTCACTCTCAGACACTATCTACCAGCCTAGGGAGGACAGCATTCATTTATCAGGTGCCAAATATTTATTGAGCCCTGGACTACAAGATGAAGATAGAGTCAGAAAATTGACATGGTCCCTATCTTTGGGACAGTTATAAACTTATAGGGAAGACTGATAAGTAAACAAGCACACAGCACTTTTGTTGCTGGCAACACAGCAGATTAAATAACACAGACAACTGCGCTTCCATACCTCATTCTTAAGCTCATTGCAAAACATAAAAATACAGAATGGATTTTGATCAAAGTTTTGAATGCATAGGAAATTCCAAGTGACCTGAAAAGGGCTTTCATTTAAAGCATATTAAATATGCAAAGTGATGCTACTGTAGCTTATGAGGATCAGACAGAATATAAGCTTCAAGGGTTTGATTTGCTGGAGTTCGAGTTTCCTTATAGGGTGAGCAAGGTAGGGAGAGGGATCTGAGATTACTGCATCTTTCATGGAATACGCCTACAATTTCTAGGAAAGCAACAAGGAAGTTTGTCTGTGTAGAAAAAGTACAACGAAATATCGAAACTTTAAACCTGAGCAACCCATGATGTGGGGGTTTGAAGCTGAATGGACCCCAGAAAAATATGATCTTCGATTTAATCCATTCCTCTGGGTGGGAGCCCATTGTAGGTAGGAACTTTCGATGCGGTGACTTCAGTTGAGGTGCACCCAGCCCAGTCGGGAGGGGTCTTAGCCCTATTACTGGAGTCCTTTACAAGGGGAATGAAGTTCAGACACACACAGAGAGAAAGTCACAGGAAGCACGAAGCTGGAGGTCAACAGGACCTGGAAGAGAAGGGGGAGGCCAGGAATGCTGCCGCGTGCCTTGCCGTGCGGCAAGCTACAGACCAAGAACCGCTGGCAGCCAGCCCGGAACACTGCGGTCTACAGGGGGAACACCTCACCTGGACGACACCTTGATTTGGGCATTTTCCCAGCCTCAAACTGTGTTTAACCCAACCTATTTCATCATAATTGCTTAAGCAGCCTAGGAAACTAAAACACGTGGTCATGG